>NC_143395.1:410073654-410375460 GCF_052110815.1 Crocodylus siamensis | reverse complement strand
AAGAAATTAAGTTTGGCTTGATGTGATTCATTCTTGACAAGTCCATGCTGACTGTTTTAACACATGAACTCTAGTATGGGAAGCTGCAATCCTCTGTCAGCAAGTGAAAACTTATGGGTGCAACATACCTTATGGGTATATTGCTTTTATTAACAAAGCCATTACATGTCAATAAATAGGTACCTTAGAAATAAGACAAAATATTGACCTTTCACACTTAGAGTTGGAATCTACTTACCCACAGTACTTCTCCTAAAACACTCCTTATTCTGGTCATAGAATCATAGAAAATTAGGGTTGGAAGGCACCTCTGGAGGTCATCTAGTCCAAGCCCATATTCAAAGTAGGACCATCTCCAACTAGATCATCTCGACCAAAGTTTTGTCCAGCCAGGTCTTGAAAACCTCCAAGTGTGGAGATGCCACCACCTCTCTGGGTAACCTGTTTCAGTATATTACTACCCTCCTGGTGAGAAAATTCTTCCTAATATCTAAACTAGCTTCCCTTGCTGCAACTTGAGCCCATTGCTCCTTGTTCTGTCATCTGCCACCACTGAGAACAGTCCAGCTCCATCTTCTTTCAAACCTTCCTTTAGGTAGTTGAAGAAGGCTGCTATTAAATCCCCTCTCAGTCTTCTCCAAACTAAATAAGCCCAGTTCCCTCAGTCTATCCTCATAAGTCATGCCCACCAGCCCCCTTGCCATTTTTACTGCCCTCCGCTGGACTCTCCAATTTGTCCACATCCTAAGGGAAATATATAGGGACCCTGTAGAGTATTCTTCTTTCTATGGCACACCCAAGTATTATCAGTCGGGATCTTGTAGGCATGTGTCACACAGATATCTGCCATTGCAGAGGATAAGCATCAGTGGATCCTGTTCTAGTCATCATACCTTTCTGTATTTCCTGAATGCATGAGAGGTTTTTCCCTGTCTGCCTTGTTTCACATGGACAGTGTTAATGGACTCCTGTATATATGGAGGTCCAGGACTCAGTATGTATCAGCCATATGTAAATTACTGCACCCACATTATGTTAGTCAGGTAGCATTAGGCAACGGAGAATTAATCTGATTTTGCAACCTACTATACACTGGGGGAAAGGAAATATTAAGTGTCATTTGTCAAGAAGAGTGATCTTTATTAGATCTGACCTTTTTCAAAGCCAGCACAATAAAAAGGTGAGTGTCATTTTTATACTTGGGAACATTAGTTTTGCTTACAGTAAGCAAAAGATGGGTCTCTCGGGGGGGGCTTAAAATTCTCATTGGAAATAATTGAATCTCATTATCGAGTGAGCACCGTGAAGCTCTTATGATTTGCCTTGATCAACCATTAAAAATGTGTTCCTACTCAGAGAACTGCCTTATCAACCTCTGCTGCGACATACTGCAGTACTAGTGAGCTGACCTTTTGTAAAGACTTAAAGCACCATGTAATTAACTTTTTCTATGTACAGAGTTAAAACTTAATGAAACTCTGAGGTTAAATGTCAATACTTCCTTTGCAGGCATTTTTTATATTATAGAGCTTGGCTTTCAGATGCTAATGATGCTCTTCGACTTTTCTGTACTGAGTTTGTTTTTTCTAAAAAACCCTACATTTGCAAAATTGCATTGCATTGCACATGGAGTGACAACTTCATCCTTTGAGTAACCCCACTTAATGAAGTTCCTGTGCTCTGAAATGAGCAGTAATATGCAGTACTGTGTGATGTTTTCAAACTTTATGGGCCTCATCAAAAGTCCACTAAAGCTGATGGGAAGACACCCATTGGTTTCAACTGGTTTCAGGTAAGGCAAACATACCATTGACTGTACAGTGCAGAGTTGTGGACCATGGCTATTCAACATCTGCATGTACAGCATGTCTGGCTGAGGTCCATAAGGTTACATAAAGGCAGAAAGATCTGCCTACAGGCCCTGGTTGCAGGACTGAGTAATGAGTTTGCATGGAGCTAAAGCTAACAAATTAGACAGTTAACTAACAAAAACAATCATATTCGGTTGTTATGTCAATGGCTTTAAAGCATATTATAAGACATGGAGAAGTATCATCATCTCCAAAGTCAAATGACTCACCAAGGAATGAAGTGACGTGCTGGAGGTAACACTATAATCTAGTGGAGAAGCTATGTACAAAAGCAGGACTCTTGATACTTAACCTGGCACCCCATTCACTGATACGTTAGAGGAAATGTTTGACAGGAGCTGTCTTAATCTGGACATCTTTCACAGCAGTCAGAATTTAAAAAAATAAAAAACCAAAAAAACCTTCCAACATCGAAATAAAGGCTTTAAATAATTATTATAATTGAATAATTATAGGACTGTCCCCAGGTTGCAGAGTGTTTGGTTTCTCCTGTGCTTCTGGGTGTTGCTGGTTGCCACATGGAGCTGGGAGTGGGCTGGGAACGGGGTGCATCAGTGCTCCTACTGGGACTCAAACCCAGAGGTTCCTGGTTACATGGTCTTGCTTCTATGCTGAGGTCACAACAACTGCCATATTTGGGATCAGGAAAGGATTTTACTCCGTGGTTAGACTGGCAAGGGCTGTGGAGGGTTTGCTTTCCTTTGTAGCCGGGGCCATGGCTCTTTTGTTTGATCTCTTGAGCGTATTTTCATAACTCTTGTGGTGGCAGCTATTGACAGCCATTGTCCTCTTGCTTTAGCCGAGGCAGGTTAGGAAGCTTTTGGTGCCTTTGGGAAATATGCCTGGTAGTCAGGTGACAGGTTTGATTGTGGGGTTTTAGAAATAGGTTAGGCAAACACTTGTATGGGATGGTCTGAATATGGAGGATCATGCCTTAAACAGGGGGCTGAACTAGATGCCTCTAGAGGTTACTTCCAGCTCTACTTGTCTCTGACTCTCTGACTTAAAAAAAAACAAACATTTTTACTCCTTTCCCTATGACTTGGATGCAAGAAGTTGCATTCCTAGATAATCTAAGGTCTCGTCTGCTATACATCATTGTCCTGGAAAAAACCCAGCCGCGTAGTCTATGCTTCTTCAAAGTGGCAGAACCCCTTCTTTTTGACTGATGAAGCAACCCCATCTCTTGGACTGAAAGAAGGCCTTTCTCACCATCAGGAAGCCAAGGTAGACAAGCCAATGTAGAACGTCAAAGTAAATGCAGATAAGTTATTGCTTTCTCTTGACTGCTATGGCCCTTTCAGCGGCATTGTCTTCCCAGCACTTTGTACCCTGTCAGCAGAGCCGATGAAGTGGAGCTGCTTGGATCCAGCAGCATCTATGTGCTTCAAATGCTTCCCTGTGGAAGAAAGTGTCTGACAACTGGACTTCTGTATTGCAAGCAGCCTCCAGCACAAATGTGGCCTACATTACCTTATTACTAGGGATCTACTGAATTCAGGATGCCTGCCCTTTCCAAATTCCCACCCCCAACTTTGTGGTCCAAGCACAGCACTGGGCAGCATTTTCATGCTGGAGCTCCACATCTCTGATTGGCTGTGGGGCCCCAGAAATCCCTCCCCTCCCCAGAGACTAACAGATGATTGCTTCCTTCCCCCATTTCCAACGTATTATTTGAATCCTCCTTAGCAATCAAGTGCTTCAAGGCATGTGTCTTCATATTTGTTTGCACTGAATTCAATACCATGGAGGCCTCTATTACCTCCATTATTAACCAGAAAATAACAACAGTTGCTGAGCCTCAGGCATCATGAAATTCCCTTGTCCTCCAAGCTGGGTGTATTACTTGGTTGAACCCAAGCCAGAAATATTAGCTCCTTTTGGTCTTGTTGCATGATAATTTTGGGTAGCTCCTGGAGCTCTTAACCCCTGGATTGTCTGCACATTAATACCTGAAACTGGTTTCATGCACTTGATAGCTTAAAGTGATGCCAATCCAGGGCAGGATTATCCTAGATCTATGTCAACCAGCTCGTGTTACCCTAAGGTACAGCCATGTGTGGCAACATCTTAATATTAACACCCCATCCACTCATCTCTCTGCTGCTCCAGATTGGGTCCACTGCCCTCCTCACCTTCCCCAGCACCCAGATCCCCACTCTTTGCCCCTCCACCACCCTGCTTTCACTGTTGTTGGCAGTAGCCTGGCTGCAGTAAGCGCCAGGCAAGCAGTTCCCTGCCTGCTCCCCTGGGACAGGGTAAGTAATGCCCCAGAGGTGGGAGGGCAGGAGGGCACCCTGAGGGGCATGGGGGGGGAGCGCCAGGGGAGTCCTGGGGAGGGGCAGAGGGGAAGCCTGGAATAGGAGTGGGGGATTCTTACCTTTCAGTCCTCCAGGTCCCTCCTGGCCCCTCCAAACTGGAGCTAGCACTAACGCCATCATTCTTTGTGCAGCTCACAGCATAAGGTACCAGCACAAGGCCCTAATACGTTTTAGTGTCATATCAAATTAAGGATCTCTGGTAAGTGCTTAAGAGCCCATTAATCCTAATTAACAAAATTAGCAAATTTTTTACTCCTTTCTTTTAAGCAGTATGGCCTAACATATTCAGAACAAATACAAAATCCCCATGCAAACCAATGAGCTTTGGAATTTATGGAAACCGCAACTGAATCTTATCACTCGGTTTGTCTCACACATTTTATGAATTACAACAAAGATTTCCATGCTTATCTATCCTGTGCTGCAAAACTTGTCAGGCTGGAGCCAAAAGCAGATTTCTGTGCACATCAAGACAGCAATTCAAGGTGTGTATTTCACTCGGGAGCAATGAGCTGTTGGAAGGAACAGTTTAAAGCCAGGTAGGAGGCAACAGGCGATAGGACAGAGTGTGAAGGCTAGACAATAATCTGCTGGGTCCCTTCGACTCTGAAGAATAAACTGACCTTCTAAAAGGAAAGAAAAAAAAGGAAACACTGACTTCTGAAACAGCTAGAAAGGAACTTTTAAATTGCATGGAAATTGTGCTTCAAACACTGTCTAGCCTACAGTGGCACAATCTGTGAAAAGGCCAATTGCTTCAGAATCGTTACCTTTAGGTTTTCAGAGGGAAAGTCTTTTATTATAACCAGCGGCAGAGAAGTGCTTTTGGACAGCTTTACAATACCTGCGTTGACACACCAGTCTGAAGCTTGTGAGTCAGCTTCCGGGAGACAATTACACAGCGTAAAGAACGCTGTAAATGATAATTTATACAAAAACCCGCCGAGTATTGATGGTAGGAGCCATATTATCTAAGGACTAAATAAGACGTAAGAGTCAGGGCAGTGCCAAAGGGAGTGTGCAGGGCACAGGAAGGAATTGTAATTCAGAATCAAAATTCCACTTCCCTTCCTAATTCTTGGAGGAAAAATAACGTACTAGGTCCTCAGCAACGTGCAGCCCTAATTCTCTTGGCATTGAATTTGTTATATTGGGTGACAGAACTAGTAGCCTGCCCACCCCTATGTCTTCCCTCCCTGCTTGTTCACCATATGAGTAAGGAATATAAGGTACACAGATCTCCTTCATCCTGGACCCAAACCCACAAAAACCACCCGCTCCATTGCCTGCCTGCGTTAGGGCTCCAGTGCTTCCCCAAAATTCATATACAGGCTTTTGAAGTCCAGTCTAATTTCCTTTACTTAATAGGAGGCAAGGTAATAACGCTGAAGTTATAAATGCTGAACTAGATGACACCTGCTGATTTTCACAACTGTGCTGCCTATAATGGTGCTTTTGTGACACAGGAAAATACTACATGCGTTGACCGAGTATAATGGAGAAGGTGGTTTCTTAATGCTGATTATAATGAAAGCTCTTCAGTTGTAGGAAGACTTAAAAACAAAAAAGGAAACGTAGATGCAATAAATGCTTTTCATTCAGATGAAGACAAAAAACTAAAACCAAAAAAAGCAACCCACCTCAGGTACTTTTATTTGCTTCACTCTCAAGGCAGGCAGGTGGGAGTATGTCAAAAGGTGAGTGAAAGGGACTGAAATCTCCTTTAATTTAGGATGCAGATAGCCAGATTACTACAAGCTATGTCTTAATTCCATGTATCCCCTAGGGAGAAATTTTACTTTAGGACCCTACCGAAGTGAATGTGGACAAATAGATGTGCTTGTCTTCTAGAGAGCTTGCAAACTGTGGGTCCTAATTTGATGAACAAGCAATTGGGCTGATTATTTTGCCTTATTGATAACACTAATAGCCAGTCTGAATACAAATTACAAATGTCTAATAAACCTGTAGGAGGTAAATTTAAAAGCCATCCAGAATGCAAGCATCCCATAAATGCAGCAGGAAAGCTGGATGGTGAAAAACAATTATGCCACACATTACCATTACAGAGTATATCCAAAAGCTCTTTACAAAGGAAGCTAATTGTCATGGTTACCATTTTTCAGACAGGACAATTTAGTTAGAGGGGGGTTATGTGACTTATTCAAGATCCAGGTTTGAGAGGGAAGAATAGCACCTCATGTTGCCTGATATTCCAGCCCGTTCTTGCACAACACAAGGAGACACTAAATGATGAGAAAATACTAGCTGAACACAGTGGCACTACAGCCTGTATCATTTAACAAGTGATGTCCAGCAGCTCACTGAATTCAAGGCCCGTATGCTAGAGGGGAAAATGTTGACGAAGTTAGTTTGGACTTTGAGGATTAGTTAGAACTGGTTAATAATCAAGAAAACAGCTTTATGTAATGAGGTAGGCTAAAAGAAGTTGTCTTCAAGTAAACGGAGGTTGATGTCATATACTTGGATTTCAGAAAAGCCTTTGACTTGGTCTCCCATTATGTTACATGGTAAAATTGGGGAACAATGGCCTCAACAATCTCACAGTCCCATGGCTGGGGAAGTGGCTCCACAGTCAGACCCAGAGAGTGACAGTGAATGGAACTGAGTCAGTACGGTGCATGGTGACCAGTGGCATCCCACAGGGCTCAGTACATGGACCAGTACTCTTTAATATATTCATAAATGACCTGGATTTGGGTGTCAGAAGCAGATTGACTAAGTTTGCAGATGACACCAAACTATGGGGAAGTGTGATGATGCTAGAGGATAGGCTGGGGATTGAGGCTAACATGGCCAGGCTCATAAGGTGGGAGGATCAAAACCTGATGACATTCAACACAGAGAAATGCAAGGTGCTCCGCCTCAGGAGAAAGAGCCCATGTCAAACTTATAGGCCCGCCAGTGCTACATTCATTAGCACCCTGACTGAAAGAGATTTGGGGGTCATGGTTGTGCATCAGGAACTGGAAGAACATTTGTTCACCAAATCACCCCAGGGGAAGACAAGGACTAATGGTCACAAACTTCTGGAAGACCAGTTTAGATTGGATATAAGGAAACACTTCTTTACCATCCAAGTCTCCAGTCTGGAATAGACTCCCCCCAGAAGTTGTGCAAGCACCTACTCTGGATACCTTCTGGACCCGATGATCTCACAAGGTCCCTTCCAGCCCTAATGTCTCTGAAATCTATTAAACATACTATATAATTATCTGGAGCAAGAGTAGAGGTCTTGCATGTATTTGGGAATATGCCTGTCCCTTTACAATGGTGTTTGTTTACTTCATGGTAATGGACTTCAAACAATCCAGATCCTATGTTTAAAAATTGTTTACTTCAAGTGTTTTAAACTCACCAAGTCAGCTTCACGAGACAATATATATCCTACAGAATTAAAAGGTGAATAGAAAAAAAGGTGAGACACCAGCTGTCTTGCCTAGAGTTCACCATGGTTTCCCTTCCTTTTGCTGTTTTCTAAACAGAAAAACAAAACAAAATAAAATCGTTCTTCAAAATGAGTAGAGCCAAAGGCACACACATCTACACGTGCACTTTAATGTGCATTAGCCTATTTTAATGTGCATTAAAGCATCCCAAAAAACACGGAGCATTTTTACACATGTAAGCACCACAGCAAGGGACACTTTGAAAAGCGCCTGGTGCTGTGATGCTGTAGTTGTATAAGCGAAATGCGCATCGGTGCTGAGAAAATGATGGTGATGCGCTTTTGAATTATTACACATTGGAGGCGCTTTAGTTCAAAAGCAAACCACTGCCATTTGCTGTGTGCTGACATGCATTTCACCACTTATACGATTGCACACAAAGCAGCACAGCGTACACCAACTGACACGCACAGCAGACTTGATTAATTGAGCCTACTTGGAATTGTTGGGTCTTTGGCATGTCATGGGAAAGAAAACTTTGTGTATAAATGGCCAAGCTCTTCAGCTAATGCGCATTATTCAAGTACCTCACAATGCCAGTTGTAGATTTATTGCACATTACCTAAAGCCCATTGACGAACACGTACATGTGCCAACTGAGTCACAACCAGAGATGACAAAGGAAACTTCGGTGCCAGAAACCATACTGGCTCCATGGATTTTGGTTCTGTGCTCAGCTTTTTACTGTCTTTTATAGACAATGAACTAGTGTGAAGCCCTCCTAGTTGTGTAGGCAGTTTTCCGTCTGTGAAGCACTGAAGTACTGCTGTCTTCAGTCTGCAGTTTCTCAGAAACCGTGAAGTTAGTGCCAAATTGACAGCTACCTCCTGAAAGCTGTAATTCAGATAAGAGTTTAAAACCTATTGCAGAGATGATTTTCAGACAGAGATTGGGAATGTATGCACATCTCTGATTGTGAATCAAATTCAGTTCTCCCTTTTCTACAAAGGGAAAGAAAACGAGAGATTTTCTGCACGTGCAGTGCTCACACATATCTTTAGTAGAGATATTTCGACTGAAAAAAATCTTCTTGTTTTATTTGACATTTTCTCCCTTCTGCTTTTCTTTTCCTAGCTCATATATCTTCTCTGGTTTCCATTCTACTACTTCTCTCTTTCTCTCCCACTTCTCATTTTCTCTTCAGAAGTTTTTGCATCTCCGCTTTCTTCCCCATCCATCCCTCTCATTCATTGTCTCTGTTATATCAATAGCACAAGAATATTCAGAGTGGCATGTTATATCTGTAAGCTTTTATTATAAATACCATGACTACCTTGTTTTGTTCAGACCATGTGTTCAAATTCTGTGGGAATCCAAATATTTGGAACTTCTAATATATATATATATATATATATATATATATTTGTATTTTATATAGACAATTTTTGCTTTTTGATATGGTTTCAGATTGTGATAACAGTTATTGGCAAAAGGATGGTGTTACCTCATGAACTCAACAGGGGTACTTGAGATTAACTATTACCAAAATTAAGAGTCTTCTCATTGAATTTCCACAACCCTGGAATTCTGGGGGGAGGAAGGAAGGAGGGTGGAAAAATAATTTATCAACCTAGCGACAGCTGGTGTTGACAAGAAACAGAACATTTTCAGCTCACATCAGAAAGATTTCTTCAACTGAATATTTAACCCTTTCTGTTGCCAAGCAAAAGCAAAGCTTTTCGCTATCCTTTGCCAGTAAGTTAGACATATCTTTCAATGCTCTGATATGAATAACTGAATGCAGTTTGGCAAAATAATGTTTTTATTGGATTCAAAGGCACATTATTGGCTGCAAATAAATATTCTTTTGGTACAAACCAGAAATACAAGGTATCAGAAATCCAAAATCAACAGAGTTAGGAGATGTTTTGTCTTTCATGCTACTCAGCCACCTTTAACCCAGAGTGCCTGAATTTGATCTCTTTACCTATTGCTTGCCTTCTGAATTGGCCAATAGTAGCCCTTAAAGTGGGGCCTAACTAACTAGTAATGTGCTGGGGCAGCGGTGATGCATAGTATAGGACCAGTGAGTACAGGTTCACTGTGGGGTGGGGGATACCACATTCTTCTTTTTGCCACCCATGTGGCCAAATTTGTGTGCAAATCCAGAGGCCTGATTTTCAGTGGCAAAAAAGTGACATTGCTCCTCAAAACAGTGAACCTTTGGCCACTGCCACCCTGCTGCCAAAGCAAGAGGAAAGAGTAGGAACAGGGACAGGGGAAGGGAGGCTGTGGCATCCCACTAACTCCGTCCCAGTGCCCCACTCACCCACCAGGACTGCCCCACTCGCTACACTACTGAGTGGATGCTCATCTGGGGACTTCTTATATTGCTTCAAATACAGTCACCAACATTGGTGGATGTTTTAGAACATGTTGCTATAGTTTAAGCTGGAAGCTATCCTACTGCCCGATGCAAAAAAAAAAATAGCTAAAAGAAAATAGGAAGGATATGTCATCATTAGTGATCAAAAAGCAAGGAAATCTAAGGTTGACACACACAACCTTTCTAGGCTTTTTAACCCCTCCTATTGAGTCTTTTATTTGTTTCTCTCATTACCCCTCTGTCCCTGTGCTCATCATTTCATGTGCTAACAGCTTTTGTGAAGGACATCTAGAAGTTCTAAAGGTGGCTGCCAATTTATTCCAGCTGCCACTGTCACATTTATTCAATCCACTGTCTTGTTCTCAACCAGGCTAAATTGGCATTTCTGGAGCCTGTGACTCCAGCAAAGAAGCTGCCACATAAAGACAGTACAAGTCCAGTGATGCCGTGTTGTAGAACGGTGAGAGGCATGGCAAGTTTGGTCAATAAAAAATGATAAATTACAATCTGTCAAAAATGTGGATGACTAAATCAAGTTCATTTTCCACATGGAAAAAATAATAACCAATTACTGTACGATAAATCTTTATGGATAATTGTAAATTAGAATCAGATACTAATTAGTGTCCCAATGTGCTAAAAGGTTTACAATCCATTTTACTGACACTTTGGGCATGTCTACACATAGCCCTATGGTGACATTCTTACTGCACTATACTTTAGTACTTCTTTTTGGAAGTAAATCCATTAAAGACTTCAATTTTGGGAAAATCAAACCATAGTAACAACCCATATGCATGGTCAGTTTTTGCTGCTACTTCACACAATCCTGAGTTACATGTCTAGGGTTGAGATACAGAAAGGGCCTTTATGCATCGGAAATGGGACCGAAGTAGCATTTAGGGGGCTGTGTTTCAAATAAATGACCAACAAACTCCTGCTACAGGTGCTGCAAAAACACCTCACTGCCTGTATTATGGACTGCAGAGCTCCAGACACTTAGGTTTCCATGCACATGTAGAAGTGCCTCCATCTGAATAATGAGGCACAGAGTCCCCCACAGGAATCCTGTAGGCATACTCTGAGGACATCTAATGAACATTGACACCATGAAATCCAGCACAAACCACAGCAGCCACAATCAGTATCACTAAGAAAGGAAAAAAGAGATGGTGGCAGCAGAAAGTGCTAGTATCTGTTTTGTATTTATTAGTCTTGTGTCTAGAGCAGGGGTTCTCAACCTTTTGAGACTCAAGACACTCCTTGGAAAAAGCCAGGTCTTATTTTCTGGCTATAGAAAAATACTGGATCAATTCTTCTGTTGCAAGGAACTCAGAAAGATCACAATAAGACAGAATGGTTTTAACACTATAGCAGGGGATGTCAACTGGGGGTACGTGTACCCACAGGGGTACACAGAAAGGCCATAATGGGTAAATGCGGGTGAGCAGGTGGGGACAGAGTGCACCCTGGGGTGTGGCGGTGGCATCTCACCTGGCACCTTTCCACAGTTTGCCTTTTACCTGGGGGAGGGGGAGGAGCACGCCAGGCACCACCAATCCTGCACGGCACACTGCAGCGCTTCCCCCCACAAGCTCGCTCTCCTCCACCCCCTCCCTGCAGATCAGTAAGGGTCTGAATGGTGAGGTGGGGGGGAGTGTGTGTCTGTGCCTGCTCCCAGGAGCAGGGCCAGCGGGGCAAGGGCAAACCTCTCTGGGCCACACAGGCACCACCTGCCTGCCTAGACTGCACCATTGCCACCACAGCTTAGCCACTTTCCCATGGCTGGCCACACCTGTAGCTCCACAGACTGCTGACAGGCAGTGCATGATTGGCCAGATGTAAGGCCTGTCAACAGCCCGTGGAGGAAAGTTGTGTGGGTGCAGCAGTGGTGGTGGTGGCGCTGGGTGGTGGGTGGCAATCCCCCGCCCCGCCTTTTCAGCATCCCCCACCCAGCACCACCTGGGAGGACATGGGGGGCACGTGCCCCCGGATCTGCGTGGGCTGCCATTGCGGGCTGGGGTCAGGTTGGGCCACGCTGTGCTCAGGCCAGGCAGTGGCAGTGCTAGGAAGGTGTTTGGGGGGCCTACAGCAAATTCTGGAGTCCCTCCTATAGCCCCACTTCTAGTGCCGCTACTGCCTGCCCTGAGCAAAGCCCAGCCTGGCCCCTCCACCACGAAAAGCCTGATGCTGCCTCGGCCCCAACACATCCAGGGGTACACCCTCCCATGCCCTCCCAAGTTGCACGCAGCAGCAGGAGTTGCTCCCCCCTCCCCTCCGCACCCTCCAGATAAGCCACTTACGGATCCCTCCTGCGCCTGCCCCACTGCACCCCACCCCGGCTGTGCAGTGCCTGCCTCAGCCCCACTCCCTCCCTCACTGCGGAGGCCTCAATCTGCCTCCCCCTTAAAAACAAGAAAAATATATAAGGGGGTACAGAGGTTAAAACTTTGAGTCAGAAGGGGTACACTTATTTAAAAAAAGGTTGAAAACCCCTGCACTATGGATTCCTATTTGAAATCTCTGGGTTTATCTTGTGAATCATGTTTGTGCACCTAACAGTGCTAACACTGTGTGCCATCCAACTGCACCCTTGAAAGGATCTCAGTGCTCCCGGTTGAGAATCACTGGGACTAGAGCATTCTCCCAAGAAGTGGAAGATCATAGAATCAGAGCCAAGGAGGGTTGGAAGGGACCTCAGGAGTTCATCTAGTCCAACCCTCAATGTACCTACCCAGTCATCCTCACCTTGAAGGAATTCAAGCACACATCTCCCACTTCCCAGAAAGCTGCCTAAGCTACTGGGGCAGTTTTCAGAATAACCAGCACCAGAAATGCCTTGCACACTCCCATCTAAACCCAAGGCTACTTCTAGGAGAGTGAAGTCCATTATTTGTGTATGCATTGGCATCAAAATGATTGAAGATAAAATTATTTCCTTTCATTTACATTGAGGCTCTGATAAAAAAACAAGTTTATTTTGGGAGTTTTAATGGTCTCAAAAGAGGTGCTATTATTGTGCCATGAGGCACTGTAGTTAAATATTTTTTCAAAACACCTCAAACGAAAGATCACTGGTTCACGTTTTGCCGAAGCAAAATATTGTTCTTGAACTTATGTTATCACCACAGTTTTATTTTTTCAGTTACCATCCATACTGAAGAGGCCAAGAGGGGACAGTAAAGAATAGGAGATGCTCTGTTTACCAGGGAATCCCTTGGAGTTACTAGAAACAACGGCCACAAACTGACGGAGAACAGATTTAGATTAGACATCAGGAAGAACTTCACAGTAAGGGTTGCCAGAATGTGGAATGGGTTTCCAAGGGAAGTGGTGCTCTCCCCTACCTTGGGGGTCTTTGTGGGGGAGACTGGACAAGCACCTGGTTGGGGTCATGTGACTCCAGCACTCTTTCCTGTCCAGGGCAGGGGGTCAGAGCCAATGATCTACTAAGGTCCCTTCCGACCCTAAACATTTATGAAATCTATAACCATTTTTCCTCCTTTCTCTTCTGTATTATTAGGTACATACAAAAATTGAAGTGTTTAATTCCTGAGTTACAGTTTATTTTAAAATGTTTTATACCCACTATGCAACACTATACAACACAGTGAAGGCATTGGCAGCAAGGGATCTGTGGGCATGTCTATACAAGATGCTACATCATCATAGCAATGCATGACAGCAACAAAGCTCATTGCTATGGTGACATAGCAATAGCAGGCACTAACCATGACACTGCTGCTATGTCACCGTAGCAATGAGCTACTGCGCAGTTGCTTGTTGCTATGGCAATGTATGGTCAGAAACACCTGTGTGCTGATGGGACCAGCAGGTACTGCACAGAAGTTTAGTATTTGCTTAGCTACATAGTAGCTCATTGTTCGTTGCAACAGGAATGAAGTGGCGGCATCTCAATTACTGCCTGCCGATGCTACGTCACTGTAGCAATGAGCTATATCGCCACATATCATCACCTATCGCCATGTATCGCTACAGCAACATACCATCTCATGTAGACATGCCCACAGATCCCTTGCTGTCAATACTTTCATCGTGTTGTATAGTGTTGCATAGTGGATATAAAACATTTTAAAATAAACTGTGCCAAGCGTGCAGCCCATGTGTAGACACACCTTGTGTTGATTAACCCCAGCTCAGAGCCTGTCCATTTTCAGCTGAAGATTCCAAGTCATGGCGAATTTGTCACATCCCTTGTCTGTCCCAATGCTTCATTGTCATCACTGTTTAAAAATGCTAATGCTACTATCAATTTGAATATTACAACCTTCATTTTCCACCTGTAGAATATGTAATCCTCATACCTACTAAAAAGGCTAAGACTGCCTTCTGTGAAGATCAAATGAAGA
This sequence comes from Crocodylus siamensis, assembly GCF_052110815.1. Taxonomy (NCBI): domain Eukaryota; kingdom Metazoa; phylum Chordata; order Crocodylia; family Crocodylidae; genus Crocodylus; species Crocodylus siamensis. The sequence continues at coordinate 410,361,102 of NC_143395.1, read as the reverse complement.
GGTATGACATGCTACCTACTGAGTTACACAGCCCAGGCTTTTGCTTGGATACTTTTTCTTATCCAGAAATGTCTATATCGAAAGCTCTTCTGGGCCTGGATTTTGTTTTTTGTTTTGTTGTATGTAACTTGCTTCTTGCAAAGTGCTCTGTCAGTTCCTGGTGTTATATTTCATAGATTTCATAGACATTAGGGCTGGAAGGGACCTCAGGAGATCATCGAGTCCAGCCCCCTGCCCAAAGGGCAGGAAGTCAGCTGGGGTCATAGGATCCCAGCAAGATAAGCATCCAATTTACTCTTGAATCCCAGCAAGATAAGCATCCAATTTACTCTTAAGCAGCTGTTCAATATAACAAGAAAATTATAGGGTGCACTGATCACAGCCCATAAGTATTACAGGAGTGAAGTTTTTTTTCAGGTTTCTCTCCATGGAGGGGAAGACTTTAGCCTACCTAACAGGTAAAGGCATAAAAAGATCAGATGGATGAAAGCTTCAGCAAGATCAATTCAAACCAGAAAAAAGATGTGATTTTTAATAGTGAGAATAATGGACCATTAGAAGCATTTCTCAAGAGAGAATGCGAATTTTCTATCAGTTTAAGTCTTTAGAGCAGGTATCGCCCTAAAGGAGATGATGGCACAACAATGTAAGTTATGAGTTTGATATGGGAATTATTGGGTGAAAGTCTATGCTCTGCACTGTACTATACCCAAGATTAGACCAAACTATTTCAGGAGGCCTTGAATTCTATGAATCTATTAAAAATCCTATACGTCTCTAATTATAAATCAAAGAAGAGATACCAATGTAGGAAACTCTACGTTGACCTAAACATATAATAGTTTTAACTAGTGACTTTTGCTTTAGCTAGTTTTCCTGTTAGGAAAGGGAATTAAAAGTTACAAATTTTAAAACAGGGTCAGTTTTGCATTGAGCAGGTAAATTCCTTGGGCCTCGATACCTGTTTTAACAACTCCAGAGATTTTAGCTCTGTAATTTCAACTTGACATTATATCACATCAGAAATCAATAGGGATGAAAGGGTAAATGTGCAATGGGGCAGAAGCCCAAACTGCTGAAAAATTGAGGGAAGGTTGTGCCTACTGTTTCAAAGAAGCAACTCAGGAGTTAGTGCTGGTTATTAGGCTATGGTATTTCAGGTGGTAACCCTTTTTCTTCTTCAAAAATATCCTTAGATTTTTTTGTAGCCAAGGTTTCTTTTGCAAATTGAAGGAAATTATAACATACAGCAAATTTGCTTAAATTAGCAAGACATAACATAACCCTGGGTTTAAAAATGATATTGCACCAGGTCTTCATTAGAGAGGATGCTTGAGCTTATATACACACTGCTATTTTTCCTCCCCTTCAAGCTGCCCAAAGATGGCTTTGTCCATGAGGCCCTTGGTGAGAAAGAGCCAAATATCTGGATCGCATAGCAACTCAGTGCAAAACATGGACAGGGCTGCATGTTAACCTGTTAACCATGTAAAACTGTTACCGTTTTAGGGAGGTTAGTGGGAAGTGACCCTTATGGAAAAGTCCTACAGACTACATAACCTTCCTTTTCAGCATTGGACCATCTATAATCAGAAAGGAAAATCCCTAAGTATAACTAGGAAATGTGAGCAGGGCACCAACCCCAGGCACTGACTACAAAGGCCTGGAAGGGGGTGCAGACTCCCCACCAGGAGTCTTTTGTCCTCGCAGATGCAGCCCTGTGCAGCCACAGGAGCCGGGTAGCACAGCCTGGCACCCAGCAGTGTATCTGGAGGGGCAGGGGCAAGCAGAACGATGCTTCCTGAAGGAGTTTTTGTCACAGCAGGCACAACCTAATAGCATACCCAGGGTGGGGGACAGCAAACAAAGCACCTGGGGCAGCTCCCACAGAGCTTGGACCACAGGGCTGCTGTGGCCTGATCTGATGCTTCTATGGCAGCAGCAGTAGCAGCAGCAGCAGTGGCCGCCTTCAGTGTGCAGAGCGCTTGGGCAAGTTAAGACGTCCCTTCTCATCACTGCTCCCCAGTCCCCTCCAGGTGCTGAATGAGCTCCCTACACCTCTGGGAAGATCCCTGCTATAGACTTGTAGGATGTCTTCAAGGAAATTATAGAATGGCTCTTAATTTATATTAAATGCTGTATATTTGGGGGGCAAGACCTACAGACGAAACTACTGGTTCAAACCCTCATGAGGTCCACGAGAGATGTGCACAAGGTGAACACCCGGAAATCATAGGCAGCCAGTATAATAGAAATCCACGTGTTTTCAGAAAGGACAGTTTTTTTGGACTTTTTTGGGGGGCTGGAAAGTGGCCTTCATCCTGATCAACAGCCATTCTCTGAGCAAATGCAATAGCAACAGGTCACTCTTATTTACTGGATCTCTCGCCCCCTAGGCTGATTTACACGAAGGATCAAAACTGAGTGCCTGGGGCACGTGCAGCAGATCTATGAATTCTCTCCTGTTTTGATTTTCAGTTTGATTGGAGAATTAACCTGTTGAAACCTTGTACTATTTCTATCCACACCAGAATGAGAAGGGTATCATTAGCCACCTGATTTCCAACTGCTTTCCATTACTGTCCTTTAGATGCTTCATGCTGTATGACAAATTGACTGTAGCATGCAAAACTGGCATCTGGTCCTTTGTGAAACACAGTGAGTTGAGATTCCATCCCACAGAGTAAAACATGCTAAGACTTATTCAGCTTTTACCATCTTCACGGTAGAGCAATGGATTTGTGATAAGTTGTTCTAAAAGGATTTTATATATATATAAAAAGTTATATATAAAATCCTTTTAGAACAACTTATACACACACAGACACGGCACTTTTCTTTTTAAAGGCAAGTTTAACATTATGCATACACAGGGGAATTGAATGTGGAACTTTATTTTACCTAAACAGGAGTGGAGTGACTCATTTCCAGTAGATATTTATGACCATGCACCATATGTTTTACACTCAGCTGACAGTCATCTTGAGGCAGATGAGAAAGAATACATCTTTTTTCAAAGTCATTACAAAGCAGCGCAGTGAGTACTGCTGGCATAAATAAGTATTAAAATAGCCAAATGACTGAAGAGTCTACTGAATTACATTTACTTTGCTTCCACTACACTGACTGCTGCTTGTAAATGGACTGGGATACTCGCACTAGACTCACCCTTTAGCTTGGAATCTGCTGTGCTAATTTTGATGGAGTAATTGGGCTGAGACTGGCAGAAACATTAGCATAACCCTGTTGCTGTTTAATGCTAAACAGTTCAATAAGGTCCATGGTTTGGAGTACAGAGACTTTGACCTGCTTAATTTCATGGTAAACCATCACCAATAATAAAAAGCCATTTTGTCTTTTATATTAAAATAACAGGAGAATATGGATAAAACATTTGAAATGCAAAGCATTAAGAAAAGTTTTTGTTGTAACAAAATCCCTCATTTCCTTTTCCTTTACTTGTAGAGTTTTAATAAGGCAACAAAAATATACTTGATAGTCTTTTAGATAATAGTGATGATGGAAGTAACTGCCTTTTTAGGGACAAAGGTAGTTGAGGTGGGCTGCAGTGGTTGTTATGGTAGTCCAATTCTGCTTCCTGAAGACAATCAATACAATCCAATCAATATAAATGCATAAAAGGGGAAGGAAAATAAAAGCAAACAGAAATCGCTGTTTCTGTCTCTGGTGCTAATATGGGTTTGTAACCTCACTACTTGGGAATAACAAGCATAGTGCATGGTGTTATAAAACATGCATGCGTTTGGCTTTTCAGAGGCATAACAGAGCCTTAAGCAGGGATAGCACACAGGGCAGCAGTGGCAGCCAGGCTGCTGGTGGTACCATCAGCCAGCAACTGTAGTAGCTATTTTTGCACCCTTCCCAAGCAGGTGCAAGGGCTGCTGCCCTGCCTTCCCTCTTTATTTACCCTATGGTTACTGGACACCAGCACACAGCAGCATTGCAGATCAAGGAGGAATACTCTGCACTGGTCTGGACCTGCAGGGAGTGAACCAGGAAAGCCAAGGCTGTGACTGAACTCTAACTAGCTATAAATAGCAAGGAAAATAGAAAGTCCTTTTTAGATATGTGGGAAGCCGGAGGAAAAGCAAGGGCAGCATTGGACCCCTGCTAAACCAGATGGCACAATTGGCAACCAATGCCCAGGAAAAAGACAAATTACTAAATGGGTACTTTGCATTGGATTTTCACCAGTCCCAAGGGACAGGGATGCCTGAGTGAGGGTGGTTCCTTGCCCTCCATCAATGCTGACCTCGTGAAGCAACACCTTGATAGGCTGGACACCTTCAAGTTAGCTGGCCCTGACAGTTTCCACCCCAGGGTACTCAAGGAGCTGGCTAGCATCATAGCTCAGCCCCTGGCATGGATCTTCAGGAATTCCTGGCACTGATGATTGGAAGAATGCTAATGTGGTGCCTGTCTTCACGAAAGGGAGGAAAGTGGATCCAGCAAACTATAGGTCCATCAGCCTGACTTTATCCCAGGGAAGGTCTTAGAAAAGATTATCAAAGAGGCCATTCTTAACAGACTGGCCAATGGCAACATCCTGAGGGAGAACTGGAGTACTGCATCCAGTTCTGTGCGCCTCACTTCAGGAGGGATGTGGACAACATTGAGAGGGTCCAGAGGAGGCCACCCGCATGATCCGGGGACTACAGGGCAGACCCTACATTGAAAGACTGTGGGACCTAAACCTGTTCAGCCTTGACAAGAGAAGGCAGAGGGGGGACCTGGTAACTGTCTAGAAACTCACTAGGGGGGACCAGAAGGGTTTGGGGGAGACACTGTTTCCCCTCGCGCCCCCTGGCATGACAAGGAACAATGGACACAAATTATTAGAGAGTAGGTTTAGATTAGACATCCACAAGAACTACTTCACAGTAGGGCAGCTAGGAGCTGGAACCAACTTCCAAGGGAAGTGGTGCTGGCTCCTACCCTGGGGGTCTTTAAGAAGAGGCTTGATGACTACCTGGCTGGACTCATTTGAGTCCAGTCTTTTCTCCCACCCAGGCAGGGGGTCAGACTTGAAGATCTACAAGGTCCCTTCGACCTGACTTCTATGATTCTATGAGGGATAGCCAGCACAGGTTGTTGTGGGTAGGTCTTGCTTGACCAATATTATTTCCTTTTATGACCAGGTGACCTAGCATCTGGACAAGGGAGAAGAGATTGATGTCATATATTTTGACTTAAAAAAAGCCTTTGATCTGGTATCCCATGATCACCTCTTGGCAAAAGTAGCCAACTGCAGCCTCAGCTTCATCACAATCTGCTGGCTGGGGAATTAGCTCCATGGTCGGACTCAGAGGGTGGTGGTTTACAGAGGTCAATTATTGAGGTGCCCTGTGGCCAGTGGGGTCACCCAAGGCTCTGTCAATGGAGTCCCCCAAGGGTCTGTCAAATAGTTAAACCCTATTTAATATCTTCAGTAAAGATGTGGACATTGGAGTCAGAAGTGGGCTGGCCAAACTTTGCTGATGACACCAAACTTTGAGGTAAAGCATCTACACCTGAGGACAGGAGGGTGATCCAAGCTGACCTTGACAGGCTCAGGAAATGGGCAGGTGAGAATCTGATAGTGTTTAACAATGAAAAATGCAAGGTTCTCCACCTCAGGAAGAAAAACGTGCAGCATGCTTATAGGTTCGGCAGTGCTACACTGGCTAAAAAGATTTGGTGGTCATAATTGACCACAAGATGAATATGACCCTTCAATTGTGATGCTGCGGGTAGTAAAGCGAGCATAACAGTGGCTTGCATCCATAGATGCTTCTCGAGAACATCCCCGGACATCATTCTCCTGTTGTACTCAGCCTTGGTGACGCAGCACCTAGAGTAGTGCATCCAGTTTTGGGCTCCGCAATTCAAAAAGGATGTGGAGAAGCTTGAGAGGGTGCAGAGGAGAGCCACGCGCATGATCAAAGGTCAGGAAAACAGACCGTATGATAAGAGGCTGAGAGCCATGGGGCTCTTCAGCCTGGAAAAGCGCAGGCTCAGGGGTGCTCTGATGGCCACCTATAAGTTTATCAGAGGTCCTCACCAAGATCTGGGGGAACATTTGTTCACCAGAGCGCCCCAAGTGGTGACAAGGTCAATTGGTTACAAACTCCTCCATGACCGATTCAGGCTGGATGTAAGGAAGAACTGATTTACTCTCTGAGCCCCACAAGGCCTGGAATAGACTGCCACTGGAGGTGGTTCAAGCACCTACTTTAAATGTCTTCAAGAGAAGTTTGGATGTTTATCTTGCTGGGATCCTATGATCCCAGCTGACTTTCTTCCCCTCGATTATCTTCCAAGATCCCTTCCAGCCCTAACGTCTATGTAAACTATAAAATCTATGAAATCACAGGTCACATCTACACATGCAGCAGACTGTGCTGTAACCGGTGTTATGGTGCAGTACCATTGCTGCACAGTTTTTTCCCGATGCTACTGCACAGTAGCTCATTATTAATGCATAGTATCATTGCCACACAGTTAGTGCCCAGCAATGGTACTGCACAGTAGCAAGGAGCTACTATGCAGTAGCTCTTCGTTACTGCACCATAGCATCTCATGTAGAGGTGCCTTCAGAGGCATAAGAAACAGTTTCTACACTCTGCAAATTGGCAGATTATGCAGTGTTTGCTAGTGAAGACACAAACGTTGTAAGCAAACGTCAGAAGAGAAAGAAAATAAAGAGAAGAAATAAAGTGGGAAGCAAAGGGAGGCAATTTGCCACAGGATCATGCGTTACATGCAAAGCGTACGCACTTTTCAAGGCTTATCAGAAGTTGTCACCTGGATCAATTTGTTTGGCTCCACCTGGTTAACATCTTTCAGGATCATAGAAGTGGACGCGCAACTGTGTCACACTATGGCTCAGGACTCTGGGTGTGTCTACATGAGACACTTTACTGCGCAGTAGAATAATCTACTGTGCAGTAAAAAGTCACCAAGTAACTGCTCCTGTGCAGTAAATTACTTTACTTTGCAGTTAGCTAGTACCTGTAAATACAGACACTAAACTGTCTGCACAGTAGATACTGTGCAGGAGGGCTTGTGTAGATGCTAACCAGGAGCAATTTTACTCCCAGTCAACCACACCAGGAGGGGGGCCAGTCCCAGTGCTGCTCAGCTCCTAGCTCCCCCAGAAGCCAGAAGCCAATCAGCCTTGGGACTGGGTCCCTCTCTACTCCTCCCTGTCCTTGCATTGTGTGGCTCCTGGTTCCCTACAGGAATGGGGAGCTGAGCAGTGCCAGGACTGGGGAACTACTGGTGGGGCAGCTAAGCAACAAGGCCCCAGCTGGATGGGGAATCCTTGCTCAGCCAGGGATGGCCAGGAGCTTTGCATATGACATGATTGGGGCATGGGGCTGGGAACAAGCTGCAGGGGAAGGACAGGTCCCAGCCAGCCCCAGTTTGCATGGAGCACACCCAGAGCTGGCTGGGACCTGCCCCAGACTGGGACAGGTCCCAGCCAGCCCCTAGTTGCATGGGGAAGCCCTGCTGGGCATAGGGCTAGTCCTCACCTTCATGGGGCAGGAAAACTCTGCAGCAGCAGCCGCCTCCTGGCCCCATGCACATCAGGACCCCTCCCAATGCATATGGGGCCAGGAGACAGTTATAGCTCAAGCCAGCGGAGCTCTCTTGACCCCATGTGCATAAGACCAGCCCCATGCTCCCTGCTATCCTCCCAGCTAGCACCCAGGGGACCAGTAGGGTGAGGCAGGGTGGGGCCAGCCCTGTAATGAGTTGCTCCCAAGAAGGAGCACATGTAGACATGTTCCCACATAGGCTTACTGTACAGTATTTTTACTGTACAGTTAGCCCACTTTGAATTAACAGCACATGTAGACACACCCAGAAAGTGGTAAATCAGGCCCATAGTATGTTCTATTTTTCTGAATGATTTGTATCTCCAAGTGCCAAGACGGGATTTCCATCTCGTAGGTGAGATGACAAAAGCATTCCCTATTATGAAATCTCAAGGTACATCAGAAAAACAGGAAACTTTAAAAGAGTCAAGAAATTACAATGAATAATGACTTCTATTGTGGCCAGACTGCTTGATTTACTCAAAAGTTGTCCAATATTTTAGACGAAGTCCACTGTGGCAGGCTCAATTGAATCCTCAAGCAGGATTTAGGTCTTCTGTAGGCCCTGAGTAAAATTTATCCAAGCAGAAGAATGGGCCATAATGGAAGAAGGCATAGACATGAAAGCAAGACTTTGGTCAAGCAAAGTCTCCATGTCTCTTGTGACTGTGCATGGCTCTGAGCCTCCCCAGCCTCCGGCCCCTGGGTAAATATTGCAAGGGAGCCCTATTACATTGTGGCTCTATGTTATTAATTGTATGTTATCAAGCCATAATCAGATGGAGAAAAGCAGTTCTGAAACCCTGCCTATTTGAAAGCTGCACTGGCCATACAGTGAAGGGAAACCGACTGAATCACTGACGCCAGAACAAGCTCCACAGACAAAGGGGAAGAGATCTGCTAAGACTAATCTATTTTTAAAGCCTTTTCTGGGGAGAATCTCAGCTTTATGATACATCCTTTTTCTAAAAGATCACATATTTTCCCTTTTTTTCAGCTGGAGGAAGAGGATAAACCCATATACTTTACATTACTGACTGGAGCTCCAATCCCTTTGCTTTACTATAATTATTTCACAGTTCTACATCTTAATTTTCTAAACATATGCTCCTCCGATCAAATTATCAGCTGTTTCTTCTCATCCTGCAAATTTCTCAGCAGTGTCATAAGAACCATGTGCCAAAATGAACAAACTAAATACTCCACAAGCATCTGAAACCTCTATTAGGCAAATTCCATTCCCCTCTTTATTTCATAGTTATCATTATTCTAGTAAAAAATACACTGATTAATTAGGGCTGAGAGATTTCTCTTTATTCCAGGCATCAGTGCACCAGAATTCATCTTTAAGACCTGATTCTGTATATTCCCTTAGGCAGTTTTAAAATATTTCCAAACAAGTGACTGGACAGAATTAAACTGAAAGCATTCCAAATGGTGGGTTCTTTATTATTTTTTTTTTGTGGATAGTTTCTTTTTTTTTTTTGGTATTGCTAGATTACTGGCACTGCTTATTATGCCTGTCATGCCTCCGTTATCCCTATCAATACATTAAGTATGTGTTTAACATTTCACCCCTCTCCCATCACCCCATTCCATTTCCTTTGAGCTACCAATCTGTATGTAACTGCAGATGCCAGTGAAAGAGGTTATTTAATTTTGTTTGCTTTATCTGAGTGCTGAAAGGAATATTGATATACACAGCTGTCTTATTCAAACTACTAATTCTATCTCTGCATGTCTAGATTTTACAGTGGGTGACTAGATTCATTTTTTTTTGTTATCAGCAACCTTGTTTTCCAAGCGCTATTTTGCAGCTCTACAAATTGCAGCTTCTGCACCGAGACAGCCTCTCCCCATACCCATAACCAAAGAAAGGGAAGCAACGGACCCATGTCCTCAAAGAGCTATGCTGTTGTCCCTATGTCATGCAGGATATAAGGTTCTGTCCAAACTCCACTGAAGTTAATGTGAGTCTTTTCATTTGACTTTAATAGGCTTTAAAATTTAGATCAGGCTGAAATGTTCTATTCTTGGACACTACCCTAGATTTTCTTACTCCTAGAGTGTCCTTTATTTACATTTCTAATCATACCCTGATCCACACCATACCATAAACCAGGATATTTATCAGGTTTAAAATACATAAATATGAATACGATACATACAATGAGATGCCACCCATACAATCTGAGTGTATGGATTACAGTCCGCTAAATGTCCCAGGAAGAAAGACAGTGGGGCTTTCCTCAGGGAGTTAAACTGAGGCCCTGCAAAACCAGCGAGAAATGATTTCTAAAGCCAGGGCTCCTTACTCACAATGTACCAGACTCCGCCTCTGCTTTTCCCCACCTTGAACCTCTCTGCTGATTACAACTGTGGCAGGATTGAAGGAGAGAGAGGTAGCTGTATCTCACTTGGATTGTTACTCACTGTTACTGAAATACCATGACTAGTGGCACTACTAATATGTTAGACAATACGTAGCCTCAGGTCTTTTGGCCACAAAGTTATCCGTATTTCTGCAAATGATTAGGTGTGGTCCTCGAGTGAACTCCTCTCTCTTATTGCTATGCCCCTGTCTATCTGAGAACTGGGAAAGGAGCTGGCATTATGTGCCAGTCTTGAAACAAATAGAATAGTGGTAACTTTCTGTTAAATCCACCAGTCTCAACTAAGGCAGCAGCTGTTTTCAGACCAAAACCCTGGTTCAGATTTCTGTTTGAGAAGATGAGCTTTGAATCCTGACATTGCCATGATATTTTCTTATTGCTGAGAAGTAAAAATTGCCACTGCTAACTAGGTGGGAAAAGTACAAGTGTATTACTCACACCAAACACTGTTTTTTCTAAACCTCTCAGCAATTCACTTCTAAGACAAAACCCTGGTACTCTGAGTTCATCTATATTTAATTTGTGTTTCTTTATGGGTTCATAAGGAGCAAAGGAGACCTGTTGAGTTACAGGGAGCGGTTTGGAAATTGACTTAAATCCGTATATGGGCACCTACATAAGTGACCTGATTTTCAAAAGTGTTGAGAACCAATCAACTCTCACTGACTTAAATGGAAACTCATCAGGTTTTGTATTGTTTTGTTTCTTAAATTAGGCCACCCCAAAACTGGAAATCCCAAAACCAAGACCCACCTGACAGGCACTTCAGAAGTTTCTTACGACCAGTACCTCATATCCTTCGCTGGGGTCAATCTCCAATGTTTCAAAGGAAATATAAGCCATGCTGACAAAAAACAACCACCACTACCACTATCACCAACAACAAAATGTATGAATAAGCCAAATCTGTATTAAAGGGGAGGGAGAACCTCTTCTTGGCTTGTAGAAGAAACCAATAGTAGTCCTGAGGCATTAATTAAAATCAGTAATTAATGCAAGTTCAAAGCCACAAGTACTGTAAGCTCATTAAAATTTGAGAGAAAGGAAGATGCAGAAAGGAAGGAAATCTAATCCAGAAAGGGCTAATGCAACTTCAAGATGATGCTTTATGTGCATATGCACAATTATAGAATTTGCCATTACTTGCACTAAACCACTGCCTCAGAACACAAGTTTACTACAAAAGTCCCAGGATATTACAAGCTTACCATCACAATGCAAAACTGATCTAACCCTTGATCCCCCACCTCCCCACCCCCACTCAGCACCAGGAAGTTGAGCCTACCCCTGAGATTTTACCCATAACTGCTAGCAAAGTGCCTGTCAGGAATAGCGGGTGGGTGGTGGAGATGGAGCACCACGGCCCACTGCCCTGTGCTGCCGCTGCTCCATGTCCAGCTGCACGCAATCCCTCCCCCACTCTGTGTCTGACCCCATGCACCCTCCCACACCAGACACACAACCAGCCACACGCCACACACACACACACACACACATCCACATGCCAACCACTCACTTACCACTCACCAACCCAACCACACATCACACACACACACAGCCACACCCACCCACCCAGCCACATGCCACACCCACCCACACTCCACATGCACCTACCCAGCCACACACCCACTCACCCACCGAGCCACATGCCACACACACAACCAGCTATACAAACCCACCCACGCAGCCACACACACACAACCAGCCACACACACTCCACACCTACTCACCAAGCCACATCCCACACAGCCCATGCACACATACACACCCACACACACACCCAGCCAGTCACATGGTGCATGCCGTACACACCCAGCCACACACACAACCACAGCCACATACCACCCCTCACCCCCAACCCCACACCACACACACATGCCTTGCTGCCTGGCCCAGCCTGCCCAGCGGCGGGACTCATGTGGCACTGCACCACTGTCAAAGCAGGGGCAGTGAGGCAGAGGCAGAGCAGGGCGCAGCTTCAGCCCTAGTCCCCCCCTGCCCTTCCAGCCATGGGCCACAGTGCTTCCCACCTTCCTGCCCCCCCACACCAGCTCCCCACATGCCCGCACACCACACCCCCCATGCTCTGTGCACCCCATGGCCACAGCAGGTGGGCAATACCTATGAAGGGAGGTGTGGCATGTGGGGGGTGTGCTGCTGCAGACATCTGATCAGGGAGCTGGCATGGGGGGGGTGCCCTGCTCCATGGCCCCATGTTGCAGCTGGCCAGCACTGCCTGCGTGTCCCCATGCCGGCTCCCCACACCCCATGATTGTGCCCTGCACAGCCCACAGCCACAGCCAGCAGGTGCTCCCTGTGTGGGGGGGACATGGCTTGTGGCCATGAAGGGGGCACTGAACCCCATGACTGCATGCTACAGCCGGCAGGAACCTGCTGCACAGGCCCCCTATGCACCTCATACTATGCCCCTCCACATGCCCTGCACACCCCACAGGAACAGCTGGTGGGCGATCCCCATGTGGGGGGGGTGCGGCCACAGGGTGCCGCGTAGGGAGTGGGGGGTACACCCCACCCTGCAGCCGCATGTTGCAGCCTATGGGTTCTGCCCAAACAACCCACACCTGGTCCCTTCATGGCACCCGGAGGCCAGGCCTGAGGTCCCCCATACCACATGCCATGCCCCCACATATCTGTGCACCATGCCTCCTGCAGGACTGCAAGCCACGCCCCCTCCCCTCACCTTCCCTGCCCCCAGCATGACAGAGCATACCCTGGCCTTCACTGCTTCCTCCTGTCTGTCTACCTGTCAGCATGTGCAGTTGTCCTGGAGCATTACGGACAGACAGACACACAGCTGGAAGTGGTAAGGCTTTTATTATATTGGTATGTTGATGTCTAACTGCATGATTCATTTCTGAAAAATAAAAATCTTTTAGAGTGTAAAGTACCACATTTTTCTTCTGCATTTTTAGAGGCCCTAATAAAATGCAGTGCCTATATACCACTAGGTACATTGCAGCTGCAATACATTAATAAACAATAAATTAAAGTAAGAGAACTTACATAAAATATGATTCTACACAACTTCCTTATTGGCTACCTACCTGCTTTGATTTTTTGTTTCCTTTTAAAGGTGCGCATCTTTATAATCTACCCATTGGGTACAGGGTAAAAACCCACAAACCTCATTTCCAATTACATTATTACAATTTTTACATGAGATTCTCTTTTGCTATTGAAAACAGTCACCACCATCACTATATTCATAAAGTGCAATGTAATTCTATTTATTCACAGAAAGATGAACCTTTTACTTCCAGAAGTTCGATTGCTGAATTGAAGGAAATGGGCACAGTTTCTCCCTCAAAGGTGAGAAGTGCTTCATGACAGACGACTAATGCAACAGTAAAGATAAGTATGGAAAGCCCCACAAAAAATTGCTGTGTGATGTGTCAGAACTTTTGTGCTGCTTCTAACCCTGTAAGCCAAGGGTCATTGCTCTCATTCTGCCAAGATTTAAATGCATGACACAGATCCAAATTGAATGGAAATGAAAAATAGTGGAGGAAGGAACTCTGGTCAATGTGAGAGTAATGCCTTTGACAGGTATAATGTTTTCTATACCCTCAGTTTCACGATCCAGCATTTGTAGTATAATTAATTTCTAATAACAAATGGCAAGGAATGCTTAGACCCCACACGGTAGAAATAAATTTGAGTTAAAAAAGGAACAGCTCAACTCTTAATCAGGTGCAATTAGGAAAACACCTCTTTTAGTATACAATATTATACTACGTACACATTTTATTTATATTTCCATATGTATTATATTACTATACATATATATATTTCCAAATGGAAATAAAGCCAAACAAGGTATTTCATTACATTTGGGGGGGGGGGGGGGGTTGGCTTTCTGGAGAGATTATCAATGCATGGTCCTTCAGGAGTAGGGTTTGATTGCTTTTTTATGGCAATTCTTTATCTTTTAGGGTCAATCAAAATCTTTAGAGAATGTACTTCAACATAGTAAATAATAACAGTAATAGATCCACCTAGAATTGATGTTATTAGTCACAAATGACAACAAAAAATCAAGAGGCAGAGGTTAGTCAATATATTCTGTGGCACGACCTTCACCCTAATGAGTCTAATTACACTTTACTTGTCAACACATAAATCTGGTAGCAGAATTGACTTATTTGTTCCTTTGTTTTATTACCTGGGATTTTGTCTTGTGACATCCCTCCCATAACCTATTGGTCTGATCATCATCCAGCTGACCAACTATAAAACACGCTGCAGCTAAGTTACCAATATGCATTTCTCCACTAATTGGCATCTTATTTTTTATATCTGCTTGGAATTGAGGCTTTAATTGTTATGTTTTGAACAAAGAGTCACCCTACACCACAAGATATATAACATGTGCAGTAAGAAAGCCTGGGACATATATACACAGGGTGATATTTACTGGTATTATCGACAGAACTGAATCTTTGCTTGAAGATGGCAGAATAATAAATATATATATAAATGTATTTAGGGACCTCACAAAGTCATCTTGTCCAACCTCCTGCTCAGGGCAGGAACATCCTTGATTAAATCATCCCAGCCCAGTTTTGGTCTAACCTGCTCTTGACAACTTCCAAGGATGGAAATTCCACAACTTTTCTATGTAGCCTGTTCCAATGTTTGACCACCCTCATGATCAGAAAGTTCCTCCTAATTTCCAAGCTGAATTTCCACAGCTGCAGCCTAAGGTCATTGCTCCTACTCCTGTCCCCTAAAGCCACAGAAAATTTCAAAAGTTCTAAAAACCAATCAGCCCACACTTATGTCAGTGGAATCTCATCAGGTTTTGTACCGTTCTGTTTCTAACAAAAAATAAAACAAATATGTTCTCCTTGTTCTCCCCTTCCCTCCCCACCACCCAACATCTCTTAATGCTGCTCATGTGGGCAGCGTAGCAGTGGCTGCTTTGTGCCCATCCGGTTACACTGGAACAGTGTGGTCATGAGTGCGCACCCTTGGACGCCCCTGGACAGCAGAAACACAACAAAATACTGAACTTCAGAGGCAGGGTTGGAATTTGTCTGCCCTGTTTCGCTCACCAGCCAAAAGGTGACCAATGTGGAAGTGTTAAGTGCAAAATGGTATTCAGTGTTGTCATTGAGAGGGTGGCCCATCTCCTTTCTTTCTATAAATGCCCCTTAGGTATTTGAAGACTGTTTTAAATTCCGCACCCGCCCATCAGTAAATCATGCTTACAAAGGATGTTTTCTCCATTTATTGGGAAGGGAAGTCACATATGCCCATTAAACAGGGTCCTGATTCAGCTGAGGAGACATAAATGTTCAGTGGTCATAGTATCCCTTAGTGGTCCAGACTAATACAAGTCCTCAGGTTTAATGTGGCTGATTACTTCATCTGACTGTTACTCAGACCTGCTGCACCCTTTTGTGCGGGGCGTGAGCCGGGTTGCGGCTGTTGCCCTGGTCGGTTCTATCCCCTGATGTTAGTTTGTGAGAGGGAGAGGTAGACTCGTATCGGTTCCAGAACATTTTTTTTTATTTGATCTCTTACTTACGGACCACTGGTGTTGATGTGGCTGCACAGGCGGTTACATTTGGTTCTGTCCCAGTTCGGATAAGGGACGAACAAACAAAAAACAAAACAGTGGATCCGAGAGCGAAAACTTATGCACCACCAGTCTTGATGTGTCTGCGCATTCTGTCCCGGTTTGGATAAGGGACAAACGAATGAAAAACAAAATGATGGATCAGGAGAATGAAAAAACAAAACGATGATCGAGAACAGAACGATGAACGAACTGTGGTACAATTGGGTGCACAAATGATTGCTGGCAGTAGGAGAAGCCGTGGGAAGCTGGCCAAGCCTACCTACTGAGCGGTGGATGCTCTGGCTTCTCTCTCCAGAGTGATGGCTGCTCTGGCTTTCCTCCTTTCTCCCTGGGCGGAAACTCCATCCTAACTTTTATAGGCCAGATGACAAGTCCAATTTCAAACCCCCGATAGGTCACATTTTCGCGCTGAAATGTTTGAAGGGTTTTTCCGCAGGGGACGGGGTTTCCCCAGCACATGGCCAGGGCCATGCAGCAAGCCAAATAGGGGCTTTCCAGATTGTGAGGAGAGTGCTTGGCGGCATCTGTTGCTGGGCAAAGCTGGCAGAGTCCAGCTGGAACGTGACACCTTTCAACCCCAGGCAGTGAAATCTGTATTTCTTTTAGCACAGCTTCTGAAAAAAAAAAGGAGCCATAGAGGCAATGTATGTTTTCTATCTCAATGCAGCTGTTTAATGCACTTCTAATGATAGGTATGTTGGGGTAGTACCCATTTACCCAGTATCCTAAGGTGCCTGTAGATGTGCGGACATCTGCTCCAATGCACTGTAATAATAGTGCTAATTTGCATGCCCCAACAGCCTCGGTGTCTCCTGTATTTAGTGTCCCCATGCTTCAAAATGGTGGCAGGGATGCTTTAACTAAAGATCATTGAATGACCTTTACTTAAATTGCTCCTGAGAGCTGCTCTAATTAAAGCACCCTCCTCCCACCATATATAAAGACACCCCTAATGGTTAGAGCACTTGCTCAGGAAATGGAAGAACTAGAATCTAGGCCCTCATCAGTCCAATGGGATTTTAATCCACATCTACCACTTTCCAGGAAAGTGAAATCATCACCACCATTACCAGGCCATTGCTTCTGTTGAAGCTGGACCACTGGGGCCAAGAGTACAAGTTTTATGGAGTATATCTTTAAAACTAACTTTCCCTGAAATGTTTGCAAAGTATTTGGATGGTATTTGTTGAATAACAGCTGGTCATTACTGTGAAATTATGACTACTGCCTGGAAATGAATCATCTTTTTTTTCCCTTTGATTTCCTTTTTTACAGCTGTATCTCTGTGTTACAGATTTAGATAAACCTTTTATGGCATCTTTAAGATATATTGGTTTTTTTATGCAGTTTAAAAAAGTGACAATGTTTGCTATCTTCATTACATCTCACCTGAAATGCAAATTATACTTCTCACTGCTCCACAGAGACATCTCAAAGACCATCCCTCTTGCTTGTTTTTCTTGAAGTATCATAGTACACTAGATGGCCAAAATCATCAATTGGCGCAAATTCAGATCTCTTGAAGTCAATGGAGCTGCATTAACTTATGCAGAAAGGGAAACAGACTCCCAATTTCTTTTAAATTATAAAGAAGAAACACATAACAAAACATACAAACAAAATAGGACACATGTTATGTTTCTGACCAGCAGTCTATTCCTTTCCCTTTTACGGACTGGCATTCTGCAAAATTTATATCTACAGTATTAAAAATAATGAAAGTAGTTTTTATTGTGTCTTATCAGCAGGTTAATGAGAGAGAAAATAATGGGTATGAATCTATAACATAAAAATGAGAGAGGTAGTGCAGAGAGTACTGCACCAACATATTTCAGCCCTAAAGACTATAGGTGTGCTTTTAAAATGACCATTCATTCTATTACTTAAAGTCTTGCCAGCTGCTTTAATGGCTTGTGACCAAATCCTGTTCTCAGGAAAAAAAATGCTGAGCAGAAAAAAAGTGTGCGAAGTTAGACAGAAAGAAAGTTGTAAACACACTCAAGTGTAAGGAAGTTAGCTGAGGGACATGATGTCATTTGCACCAATTAGATGCTAAGTGTTTTTCTAGGTAGGCCATGGTGTGGTCAGATGAGAGGGGGTTGAATTAGGATGGAAATTTGGAGAATAACATAAAGGGAAAAGTATCCATTAAAGCACATGAAACTCACCTAAATTATGGTAGAGCAGACAACTTTAATAATAAGCCATGCCAAAATATTCTTTCCATTCAGTTACTTAGTATAGGAAGGAGGCCATTGTGCTGCCGGGTTTTTTAAATGTCACTTCTTGAGAATAATGAAAAGGTGTAGGATATAGTGAAACTGTATTAATTATATCTCCCCTTTTGCAGAACTGTATAGCCTTGTACTGCATTGTCCTATGCACTGTACAAACAGCACTTTTGACACAATGGCATCTACTGTACGTCCTCTGCATTGAAATATTTGATTAAATAAGGCTGTAAAAGAACCAATCTTACAAGGTACTGTATGCCTCAGGAAAGATGCTGAACACACTCAGGCCTCGTTAACCAGATGATCTCCACCCCGGAATGCTGAGGGAATTAACTGAGGTCATTGTGGGACCCCTGGCATGGCTTTACGAGCACTCGTGGTGCTCTGGTCTGGTACCAGAGGACTGGAGGAGGGCCAATGTAGTTCCCATCTTCAAAAAGGGGAGGAAGGAGGACGTGGGAAACTATTGGCCAGTTAGTCTTACCTCGATCCTGGGTAAGCTTTTTGAGATCATTATTATGGCACATGTCCATGAGGGGCCAGCAGGGGACATGATGCTTAGGGGCAACCGACACGGGTTCATTAGAAGCAGGTCCATCAGACCAACCTGGTGGCCTTCTACAACCAGATCACCAAATCCTTAGATGCAGGGGTAGCAGTGGACGTAGTCTTTCTGGACTTTAGGAAGGCCTTCGACACTGTCTCTCACCCCATTCTCATTAAAAAACTGGGGGACTGTGGTGTCTACACCTACACAGTCAAATGGGTCACTAACTGGGTGGAGGGCCACTGTTCAACATCTTCATCAGTGACTTGGACAAGGGAGTAAAAAGCACCCTGTTCAAATTTGCTGATGACACTAAGATGTGGGGGGATGTGAGCACGCTAGAAAAAGGAATAGGCTACAATTGGACCTAGACAGGTTACAGGGGTGGGTGGAGGTGAATAGGATGGGATTCAACACTGACAAATACAAGGTGATGCACCTGGGGAGGAAGAAGCAGCACCATACCTACAGGCTGGGGAACTCCCTTCTCTTCAGTGCAGAGAAGAAAATCTTGGAGTCATCATTGATGCCAAGATGAACATGGGCCGGCAGTATGGGGATGCAGTCAGGAAGGCCAACCACACCTTGCCATGCATCCACAGATGCATCATGAACAGATCCAGGGAGTTGATCCTCCCCTTCTTTGCAGCACTGGTCAGGCTGCAGCTGGAGTACTGTGTCCAGTTCTGGGCGCCGCACTTCAACATGGATGTGGACAACATCTGCATGATCAGGGGGCAGCAGGGCAGGCTGTACAAGGAGAGGATACGGGACCTGAACTTGTTCAGCCTCTACAAGAGAAGGCCAAGGGGGGGATCTAGTGGCCTGTTACAAACTAGTCAGAGGGGACCAGCAGGCATTAGGAGAGTCCTTGTTCCCCTGAGCACTACCAAGAGTGACTAGAAATAACAGTCACAAGCTGGCAGAGGGTAAATTCAGATTAGACATCAGGAGGCGCTACGTCACGGTCAGGGCGGCTAGGTCTGGAATCAACTTCCAAGCGAAGTAGTGCTGGCTCCTGCCCTGGGGTCGTTTAACCCCAGTACTCTTTCCTGCCATGGCAGGGGGTTGGACTCAATGGTCTGCTCAGGTCCCTTCCGATCCGACCAACTATGAAATTGTAAAACCACAAAGAACGTTAAGGTTGTGCAACACACACATAGAGAACAAAGCAGTGGAAATGGTTTTATACTTGCAGGCTACATTCAAACCTTGCACTCTATTTAGAGTCTATCCTGCTCCTATTGGGATCAAAGGTTAGACATCATCATTAATTGGGGTTGTCACACCTCTTGGTTCTTTGACGGTAGGACATTACCATTTAAATGTTAGCTTTCTCAGGAATCGCCAATTTTTTTAGTTGCAATAAAGGCCAGATGAGCAGATAAATGCGCATTTGTGCCATCACTTTGTGCAGGGCACAGTGAAACCGTATCCACAGAGGAATTTTGGTGATATTATACTTCAGGCTATCACCAGTTCCTGAACAAGGGGATGATCTGTCTGCTTCATCCTATATAAGGAGCAGCGTTCTGCCCACGAGGTACCGGACCTAACATAGAGTTTATGAGGGAGGTAGACCTGTGATTCTTGCTCTGTCTGACTTCTGGCACACAAACACAGAAGTGAACTAGGAGCCATCTAGTGTTATACACTGTCTCTTAGAGTATGGTCAACCTATTCTTCACTGTGGCCAAACACTTTACTTACTAGACCAGGAAGGAAGCATCGGCAGGGGGAAACTTTTGCATCTGTTCCTTTCACTGATCAATACATGTCTCTGAGCAGAGTTCCATTGGGTGGCATCCACAGGCTCCTCAGATATATCCAAGGGGCAGTGGGAGATAGTGGGTATCCTCTTCCCAGTGCCCCCCCTTGAAACCATAGTTCTTAACCTATGACCCACATCCCCCTTCCTATTTTTTTATCAGTTGTCCCAAAAATGTAATTGTTATGAAGTTAGTGGCCTTCCTCTAACCACTGATGAGGGCTTGTAGCTTCCTGGTGAATTTAAGTCCACCATGCCTGCATAACAAATAGGCCTCCCTCAGAGTAGTCAGTGCCTGATATTTCCAATGCTACCATGTGCATTAATGTGCTTTAGTTAATATGCATTAAATCTAATACCTCCAAATCCATTGTGAGGTACTAGGAAAAAGTGCATTAGTTTGGCTTAATGGACATTAACTAAAGAGCACAGTTTTTAAATGACACAATGCACATTAGTCTATTTTAATGAGTGTTAACTAAATCACATTTTTTCAGTGACACTTTAATACTCATTAAAATAGGCTAATGCGCATTAAAGCACATGTGTAAATGTTCCTCCTGAGTACAAAATAGAACACCCTGCTCTGCTCCCCGCAGCCCCTTGCTCTCTGGCATGCTAATGTACCTCCAAGTCTCAGCTGAGCACGCTGGAGAGATGGAGCCAGAGCAAGGAGAAGACCATGTTAAACACCAATCACAGGTGTCCTGCTGCAAAGGAGACAAAATGTCAACACACCAACAGGACAGGTGTTTAAATTGGATTTGTCCTGATGAAAATGGAATGTATGGTCACCCTATATTTGCAGACAGATGTCCTTAGCCACATTAGTCTGAAGTCACGCAGAAAGCAGGGAAAATTTACACTTTATAGATTAAATCAGAGATGCACTGTATAAACTTTCATAAGTAGCAGCTTACTTCATCAGATGTCATGCAGGGAGCTGCTACTTAAGAAAGCTTATGCTATGCATCTCTGATATAGTCTACTCTGCCTTCTACCCTATATGACACAGGGAGAAAAGAAGTTTCCCGTCTACCTTCTTTTGTGGTCGATACATTTTTGTTATATACCATTTTACGTGCTTTCTTTGAAGGATAAATAATCCAGGTCTTTTCAATCTCAATGGGGATCAATAGTTTGCACAATACACACAATACAGGGACCTCTGTCATGGGAGACCTTTATGCACTAGGTGTAGGCCTCACTGGATAATGGGAAGGCAGTTTTTTTAGCATCCTTTTTACACTCACAATCCAGTCTAAAGAATCCCCAGGTGGGAAGATGCATACAAATGTAGATACGAATTTTGTCAGTGGCTCTAGGAATTTGAGTGCATAAAGAATGCAGGTTGCTTTGGGTTCAGCATTTTAGCTAGGCAACTGTTTGCTATAATGTGGGAGGAGGGAGTATTTAGAAGCATCATTACAATTTTCCAGTGTTTTTCTGCACAACTTTTATTATTCATTATTAAAAACTTGGCAGGTATACATTTTAGTTAAAGTCCAAGTCATGTCCCTGAGGGGAAAAAAAACCCAACCCTGATTATGTTTAAATCATTGCTTATTTTTAATGATATATCTATTTCACAACACGTTTAGTATTGGAAAACAGATTAACTTCCAATTCCTTGATTATCTCTTTCTTTCCAATTTATACGCGCACTGCCTGTGCCTAGCCTAGAAATATCAATGCCTATTTGCTCACTGCATAGTCACAATTCTGGGAACACTTTGGTCTTTTTTTTTTCCACTTTCTAATGCATCTCTTATAAAAATAAAAGTTGTGTAAAGTATATGCAGGTAGGAAAAAAAAAGGCAAGATTTTTGGCAACATTAATAGCTTTTCATGTTGTAACCTTGATCAAGAAACATTTTGATCTGTTCTTGGGATGGAACAACCTAGTATGACACAAAGCCATGGGGATGCCCATCTCTGTAACAAAAATAAAGGCTGTGAAATAAAAACCTCATCACTTATCACCAATGGGGATAGTTCGTAAGAAGCTAATAAAAAAATAAATAGCCTTTAAAGTGGAAATAACAATTACTGTTGGTTCCCTGATTTCACTTTCTTCAAAAGTACAATATCCTTAATGCTCTTTTCCTCCCTTTATTTTCCATTGTGATGTTTATTCTATGGTGTATTCGGATTAGTTATATCTAACATATTGGAATAAATCACAATTATAAGATTGCCCATCCTTAGGGATTTCTTTTCCATATGTGCTAGCTACATCTACCCCATCTCAAAGTCACATTTTAGTGAACTGGTCCTCTCATGCACCCAGGCATTTAAGCAGTTGCGTCACTTTAACCACGTGAATAATCTCCCTGATTTCAATAGGATGATTCATGCTTGCAATACATATGTACATATGGCTTTGCTAGTTTGGGTTTGGATCCAGAAACAATTCTATGAAAAAGGAGTATAGGCAGGTTTTTAAAAAAGATGGCAGACTACCATGCCATCCAATTGCTTCAGAAACAGTGATGGATCTATTTTCCTCCCAGGCCACTTTTCTTCCCTATTTCCCTTAATCCATGTGTGCATCAGCTTCATCAAGTCACTTAATTTCTGAATATCAAAGTTTATCCGTCTCTCAGCTGTATAAAACATCAACCTTACAAGGACTTCAAGGCACAAGCTATCCATGAGTCTTTATATTCTTTGAATGAAAACCACTCAATACCTGAAAATTATTAGTAACCCATTATTATTATTATTATTAATTTGTGGTGGCTATTGTCACAAATGGGATGTTTACTGTGCTGTTATTCACTTTGCTAAAGAGAAGCTGTTTTTTTTTAAATGGACAACTGTTGAAAATGAATTAAAAATGCCAGGGAATTGCAATGACAGGAATTCATATGAAGCTTAAAAGAGGTTCCAGAAAACAAATGTCTTTAGAAAGCCAATGTTATACTTAAGTTGGCTTGCATTTCCCAGGCAGTTTTGAACTAGTAAAAATAACTGCTTGACAAATTATATTCATATAAAAGAGTTTTTTACTTCGTGTAAATTTATGAAAATGGAGCTCAATAAAATCATACCAGGAACATGGAAGCACCAAAATTTTTAACATGAGTTAGATAAATTAGTATAAGTATTATAACAGATTTCTCTTCCGCAGCTTTACAGACAAGCACAGGGGTGCCAAATAGCAGCACAAATTCACAAATGAGCCACACTGCAATTGTCCTGCTGGAGAGGACTTGATTTTTTTAGTATGTTATTCTCTTTTAGCCAAATAGACGCCAGTGTTTGCATCACAGCAAGAATACTTCTCCATTAAGTACCATCAATAAAGCTTCCAGCTGACCTTTTCACGCCTTCCATAAGAAAGCTAAATGTTACTTGCTTTTCACATTCAATAAAAACTATTACTGCGTTCTAGTTCAATGCATATCTGTGTCATCATGGGGGAAAGTCACTTTGCATTGCATGTTAATCTTGCCTTTAAATTTCATTTTCAAGCTTTCCCGTCTCTGAATTTATCACCTTGATTTATTGATAGGTACCCTGCTACAGAGGCACAAAATAACTGGAAGTTCATGGGAAGGTCTATAGACATATGGTCCCTCAAATCTATTCCTCACTGATACTGATTTTTTTTTTTTTTTAAAGAGAGAGAGAGAGAAACTCCAAGTAACCAAAGAATCCTTTATATTTAGCTTAATGCCAGGCAGAAAAATCAGCTAGCTTCAAACACTGACGTCACTCTGGCTCAAAAATTCAGCTTGTATAAATGGGCTCAAAAGCACTGAATTCAATGAAGCTATGCATCAGTTGAACATATGGCACAGACTTTGTGTCTGTACCAAATTATACACTTGCTTAAAAAAACTGTGAACTGCAGTAATAGGTCATGAAATCTCAACTCAAATTCAGAAGTATAAGAAACTGTACATTTTTTTTTTCGTGAAATGGAGTTCTCTTTTCAACTCTTCTGTGTTCATTCATCAGAGGTGATAACCTAATGAAGAGAAGAAGCAGCACCTTATGGTTTTTAAGACAACATCCTAGTGATTTCTAAAGAAGGCGCCAGTGGCACCAGACTCCCAGGCTCCTGGATGCCAACAGCTCTGCTCCTCCAACCCCCATCACAGCACAGGTTCACTAGCAAGGCCTCAGCTCCTGCAGTGGCTTCCCAAGTCACTGCCAAGGAGCAGTGCGCGGGGCAGTGCAGCCACAGCTCTACCCATACTGCCTAAAAATTTAAATAAATAAGAAATCTAAATAAGCGCTTTAAAATAATCATCAATTTCAGCTATCTAAATTTTTTTAAAGTCCAGTTCTGCCAAGTCTAATTATTCATGAGTTTGAATACTTAGCTGAATTGAAGTCCCTTTTGCCCACCACAGGCAATGGGGTTTAAATCCACTAGAATTGTGAATTACATCCAGAGAGATTAGGACACAATCCAAAGTCATAATGCTCACTGGGAGTCTTTTCACGAACTCTATCATGCTTTTAAGGAGGTCTGTAGTGTGGCAGGGCCAGGGTCGAGCAGTGCTGTAGTGCCCTCTTGTTGACTCCTTCCTCCTCCAGTCTCTTGGGCCCTTCCCTCTCACTCACCTGCCATGCCTTTATGTTAGTTGGAAACAAAAGGTTGGGAGGCTGCCCAAGTCCTAGAATTAAACCGGTCCATTTGCAAGTCACTCCCCAGGGGTGTCTTCAGACACCAGGGGCCTTAAGGACTGTATTCGTGGCCTCCAACTGCCCCTATAGCCATGCCCATGCCTTGCAGATATTACTGATTATCATCTCAATGGAGCCTTTTGTCCAACGCAATGTGTGGCCCTTCTGGCCTCAAAACCTTTGTGAGAGCTTCAGCCTTCTTGGCCTTGGCTCCTTTTATCTAGCTGGGTCTCCTACCCAAGGACCACAGTCTGGGGACCTTGGCTACCAGCCCTAGCCCTCATCTCCTGTTCTTGGCTCCTGTCCCTGTCTCATGTTCTTGCCCTTCCCAGGCCCTGGCCCTGGCCCTCCTGGTCTCAGGCCATCTCTATATTATCCTGCCCTGCTCAGGCTTTTGCCTTGTTGGTTGAACTGGCCTTGCTAGTGCCCAGCCCTAGAAGGAATTAAAACCTCCTGTGTCCTCTAGGCCCTCTTGTACCGCGCACCCCTTGCTCCCTGGCAGGACTTAAAACCCAGTGTGCCTCTCAAAGTACCTAAGTGGGCTCCTCTTCTCCCCTTGTATCCACTCCCAGTCCACTGGTTAAAAATAATGCAAGCTTCTAGTTTAAACCAAGCCTCCTCCATCCTGGGTAAACAAATGTTAGGAACAAAATAAATAAATAAATAAAATCTTGTTTTAAACAAAAACCTTCCCTCACCACTGGTAAATGCCAGAGCCATCCTTCCAGAGTTTCTCCACATACATTGGAGACAGTGCTCCACATAAAGCCTAACCAGTGTCATGTAGAGTGGTATGATCTCCTCCCATAACTTGCATACAATGCTTCTCTTAATGCAGCTATGACAGGACTGGGCCCCAGGGGCACCTGTAAGTTGTCCTTTTGGCCATATAGCTCTTGTCTCTCTCCAGTTCCTAGGGTAGCCTCCCTTTCCTTTCTCCTGCCATGCCTTACTAGAACTATTGGATTGTAAAAAGGCAGGATACCCCAGGGTCCCAGAGAAAGCCCTTAGCTATTCTTTATCCAGTGGGTCCCTGCTGATCCCACCCCTGTCCCTCAATCACTAAACATACTGTCCTGGATGACCCATCCTGTCCAGGATCCCAGTTCTAACTCCCTTCCTGCCTCCTTCCATGGTGCAGGATCCCAGTCCTGCCTCCTTCCAAGTCCGAGGGCACCAGTTACCATAAGGGCTATTCACAATCTTCTTCCACCTCTACAGCTGTGCCTATGCCTCACAAATGTCACTTGATTGACAGTTACTCCCTTATATAGGCTTTGGCCTTCCTAGCCTTAGCCTATAGGTTACTACAGCTATAGACTTGTAGCCCAGGCCCACTAGCTCTGGCTTGGTCTTTCTGTCTCAGCCCCTTCATGGCCCTTGGCTGCCTTGGTCAACCTTTCTGGGCTGCAGTTCTGGTCCTCTTGGCTTCAGATCATCCATATTGTTCCCCTGGGCTCTGCCTCTGGCCCGCGTGGCCTCAGGTCACACCTGTTGGTCCCCCTGCTCTCCAGCTCTGTCCCACTTAGCCTCAGATTGCCTGTGCCTTGTGCCCTTGCCCCTGGCAGGAGTAAAAAAGTTGTGTGCCCCAACTGGCCTCCTTTCCTCCCTTATCAGCATACCCTGTCCTCCGATGTAAAACTATAACAAAAATATAAGCAGCTGCTTTAAATACAAAATCTTCCATTGTTGGTCATCGTACCACTGCCAGGACACCTTCCCACTCTTCTGGCTGTCCTCACCTTGGGCGAACCTGCCATGGCCTGCAGCTCTTATTCTCCACCAGCCTGAACAGGCAAGAGCTCCTCTCTCAGCAGAGTTCAGGAATGCACTGCTCCTCTGACTCAGGCTTATATCCCTGGGCTCCTCCACTTCCAGTCAGGTGATTTCCTGCCCAGCCACGGGTATGCCCCATAAACTGTCCCCACAGCAGTGCCCTTGCTGCCTAAGCAGGGCTCTGCCCTACTCTCTTACTGCTAGGCAGCTAGCCCTGCAATAGGCACTTGCAGCCTATGGGTCCTTGGATGCCTACTCCCCTGCCACTAGCCCATAATATGTTGTTTTCCCCACCTGGAGGCATCCCTGGTGTGGCTTCTCCATTCAAGTAACAGGAGCCCCTTGTTCCCTGTTACAGCAACTCCAAAATTACATTTACTTTTATTCTTTTTTTTTTTTTGCAAACAGCATCTCATTGCTAACTCAGTTCAGTTTGTAAACTAATATAACCCCCAAAA
This sequence comes from Crocodylus siamensis, assembly GCF_052110815.1. Taxonomy (NCBI): domain Eukaryota; kingdom Metazoa; phylum Chordata; order Crocodylia; family Crocodylidae; genus Crocodylus; species Crocodylus siamensis. Next base: position 410,334,079 of record NC_143395.1, on the reverse strand, counting down.
TCCTTCTGGCCAGTCCTACTGCCAAGACCATTAGCTTCCATTCTGTATTTTGCATTTGTCTTTACATTTCTGTAAGAAGCTCCTTACATTTGTCCTTGCTGAATTTCATGTTGTTGTCGATAGCCCAGTTCTCCAATTTATCTAGAAATCTTTGAAATGTAATCCTATCCTACAGTGTGTTTTCTTCCTCTCTCAGTTTCATGTCATCTGCAAATGCAATTAGCGTGCTCTCTATCACAGCATCTAAGTCATTAAACACAAATATTAAACAGCACTGGACACTGAACAGATCTTTGTGGAACATTTGTGACCTCCTGGCAGTCTATTGTTGATCCATTTATAGTTGCTCTTTGCTTGTGGTTATTCAACTAAGTATGTAATAGGGTTGCGTGAAACGGCACCATTTCATTTTGACTTGCGTTTTGACGTTTCAATGGAACAGTGTTTTGTTTTTAATGTCATTTTGATTTGAAACTGCTGTTCTGTTTTGTTTTGTTAAAACAGTTTTGCTGTTTCAACGCTGTTTTGACATTTCTCCCATAGGTTATAATGTGGAAGCTTGCAACAGCCTATACCGCTGTCATTTCTGGCCTGATTTGGATGAATCTTGAAGAAATGGTAACCCCTTCTGATTGCACGGAGCCTGCCAAGTTTCAAGGAGATAGGTGCAGGGCTTTCAGGGAAACTACATCTCAAAGTCTTGAAAGCAAAACACTCTCGTCATGTATGTGTTAAGCCACAGCAGGATCAAAACTGCAGGCATGCTAGACCCTGATGCGGCAACAAAGCCTGCCAAGTTTCAAAGAGATAGGTACAGCGGTTTGGGGAAAACTGCATCTCAAGCTGTGGACAAGCAAAAGTCGTGACATGGGTGACACTGTGTGCATTAAGGTACAGCAGAGTGAAAACTGTAGGGATGATAGCCCCTGCGAGGCCATGAAGCCTGACAGTTTTCAAGGAGATAGATGCAGGGGTTTCTGGGAAACTGTACCTCAGGCTGCTGACAAGCAAAATTTGTGACGTGTGACTTTGTATGTGTGTTAATGCCCAGTGGGGTGAAAACTGCAGGGATGATAGCCCCTGCTGAAGCCATGAAGCCTGCCAAGTTTCAAGGAGCTAGATATAGGGGTTTTGGGGAAACTGTACCTCATACTGTTCAGAGCAAAACTTGTGTCACTTTTCATAGACATTAGACATTAGGGCTGGAAAGGACCTCGGGAGATCATCGAGTCCAGCCCCCTGCCCAAAGGGCAGGAAGTCAGCTGGGGTCATAGGATCCCAGCAAGATAAGCATCCAATTTACTCTTGAAGGTGTTCAATGTAGGTGCTTGAACCACCTCCGCTGGCAGACTGTTCCAGACCTTGGGGGCTCGGACAGTAAAGAAATTCTTCCTTATGTCCAGCCTGAAACGGTCTTGCAGGAGTTTGTGACCGTTTGACCTCATCATCCCTTGGGGAGCTTGTAAGTGTGAAGGAACAGAGAAAGCTCAGTTCAAATAATTATTTTTATGCTGTTTACTTGTCCTCTGCCAGAGCACTGGAATTTCTCAGGGAAGGATCACAGTCACTGACCAGCTGCACATGTCAATATCAGAGCAGTCCTTCCCCCTCTTCCCTCTCCCTCTCCCTCTCCATAGTTTCTCTTTAGCTGCCAGGAGGTCCAGCTTTGAAACTTGAAACATTTTGAAACTTTCGAAACTTTTTGACTGCTCTCATTTCATTTCAAGGCTGTTTTGAGGTCTTCCATTTCATTTCGGTTTCGCTGTCTCAAGCTCAAAGAGAGTCGAAACAGTGTTGAAACGAAACAGCTAGTGACATTTTGCACAGCCCTAGTAACTTAATGGTTATTCTTTCTAGCCCGTGTCATTTGGGTCTACTTGTGACAATGGCACGTGGAAATGTGCCAAAAGCTTTCCTAAAATTCAGGTATAATACAGCCACAGTGTTTTCCGTAAGTCACCAAACTGATTCCCCTGTTTAACAAAAAATGAAATCAAGTTGTCTTAACATGATTTGTTATTGCCAACTATATGTTGGCTGACAGTGATTGCCCCTTCATACTTCAGATAATTGCCAATTGATGACTTTCTAACCTCCTTTAACAACTTCAATATATTGAAATCAGGCTGATTAGTGTACACCCTTCCTAGTGTGTAATTCTAGGTCCTCCTAGTTCTCTTTTTGAAGACAGGATGCTATTTTAACCTTTCTCCAGTTCTCTCAGACCTTACCCATGACCCATGAGTTTGTAAGTATTCTTGGCATTGGCTCCAAGATTTCTTCAGCTAATTTCTTCAGTGCACTAGGTTAAAGATCCAGCAGGCTCTGCTGACTTCAACTCATTCAGATTTTCCAACATGCTCTGTATTTATTATTTGCAACCCTTCTCTTTCTTTGGTTGTGTTCATTTTGTTTGTAGACTGAAGCAAAGTAGGTGTTGAGCAGTTCACCTCCTTTTATACCTTTCATTAATAGCTCATATTCGCTGGGCATTTTTGCATGTGCAAATAACATAGGATCAGTTTACTCTAAAGTAAACTACTCTAGAGTAAACTGTGCCAGGCATGCATCTACAAGTGCAGGGACACAGAAGCTAGCAGCAGAATGCTCCCATTCCTTGCAACCCAGCACTGGGCCCCTATAGCAGCCAAGGGGAACTCTAGGCTCCCTTTGGGTGCTAGCCCAGGGACTGGCAGGGAGCTTGGGGCCAGGAGACAGCTGTCTTCTGGAGTGGCTTGGGACATTGCTCCCTGTGCTTGGGAGCTGCCTGCTGCCAGGGCACACTTTGCCATTGAAGCCCAGGTGGGTACAATGTCCCCCTGCCTTGGCAACAGGGAGCTCCCAGCCCCCACTCTGCAACTGTAAAGCCCGGGCTAGGAGATTTTCATGAGAATCTCCCAGCCCCTGCTCCCCAATCACAATTGGGAAGCCAAGCTGGGAGCTCCCTGCTGCCACGCCATGTGTACATTGTCCCTGTCAGACTCCTGGTCAGCTCTCTGCACATGTTTTACTGTGCAGTAAGTAATCAAGAGTAAATTTGTTACTTTCATTTACAGGTAGCAAATTTACTTGTGATTACAGCAAATTACTGCGCAGTACATATTTGCACTCTGCAGTAATAAAATCTAAACTCAAGTAAAGCCTCTTACATAGGCATGCCCACGGAATAGGAGATTTATGTTTCCCTGTGTTTTTCTTTCTATTTGATGTACTTACAGAACCCCTCCTTGTTCTATATCTCTTGACAGTCTAAAAAACTCATATTATCTTGTTGAAAGAAATTGTTTGAGTTCCAGGGGGAATCTTTACTAGGGTCTTTTGTAAGATTGTAAATCTATGAGATAAGATTAGACCCCAGCTAGAAGGCATATAATCTCACACCTTCCTTATAAAGGTTTGAAACACCAGAAACTAGTTACTCTCAAAACAAGATACAGAACAGCACTGGTCCAGCAAAGCATCATGTATAAGGTTGCAGATGCTTACTTGAACTTCATGTACTTGGTTGTTAATCCAATCCATTAGCTGGTTACAGTTTATCTGATGATATCATGGTTTATCTGATGATTTCCTCAACATCCTGAGATATTCTAAAATATTTTGAGAAAGGTCATTAGGAAATTTTTTTCCTAGACTCACCAGAAATGGAAGGTATGAGAACTCTTGCAGAAAAACAACATAATCCAAAAATGACTATATCTCCAAACATGTTTTGATTTTCTCATCACTCAGACATTTATTTTATATACCCATACCTCACTTCCAAGGGAAATATAGAAAGAAAGGAGCAGACAGATGGGACTGGGAAAGTTACATTCTTTCTGCAAAGCTGCATACAAGTCTTCGGTGTTCATGTCTGGTGGCACGGAGAGATAAAGGACATAACTATATGCATGTAAGATTTATGACAGAAGATCTTCCTGCTGTTAGTATAGATATCCCTGAAAGCGGTGTCACAGCTGTTAGTATAGTCAGCCAGCTCCTACTTCGGAGATCCTCTGAAGGGACAATGTAGCAGATGGCACTGGAAACAACACTGCTTAAAATGCTTGTGGTACCAAGCAGCAGATGGTTAGGGAATAAAATCATATATTCTTTTAAAATCTGTTAGGCCTTTTTGAGTAATCTAGCATAAACAAAATCTTGTAACATCTATATTATTCTACTATTATGGGCCCATCCCAAAAGTATATAAACTACTTTATAGTGTCTGTATAGCCATGGAAGCTCTTGCAATATTGTTCATCAGCAGGGATCCTTGAAATCCGTTTCCAATAGAAAATCATGGAAAACCATGAAATTTGCCTTTTTGCACTCCTCTCTTCCCCCTCCCCCCCACCACTGATTGGCCATGGGGCCCCAGCAGCCCAGCCCCTCACCTCTCATCGTGAGAGGCAAAAAACAAGTTTCTGCTGCGGTTTTTGCTTCTCACCAATCAGTGGTGAGGTGCAGAGCCACTCGGGCTCCGCAACCAATCAGCAGCGGGGAGGGGGACACAGTAAGAAGAATGAAAATAAAGGCACAGTTGCCCTGCACACTTTCCACTTCTGCCATGATTTTGATAAGTCCCTACATGTTTCATTTTATTTGCAGAAAAATGTGATTTTTTTTTAGGGGGTGGGGTTTCTAGAGATTTTTGCTATTGTTTCCATGGAAAACTAGTTCATCTGTACTTGCATCACTTATCCTCTCCCTGTCTTTCAAGTGATGAACTTTGATAGCTTCTCATCTGTTCAGCACCCTGTCTTTCCTGCCCTCTTCCCTTTCTTTCATTGCCTCATCCCTTAACATTCACTCTTCTCACTACTGCTATTTTGCTGTGGAGCCCCACTGAGTGAAATCCCATGACCAGGCTGTCTTCCTCCATTATATATGTGTTCCTTCTTTAAGTTCTGCAGTCTTCCTATCTAGACAACTATATTTCTCCCATTTTACTTAACTCTCAGCCACCTTTTAGACACACATGACTCACTCACTGTGCTCCCACTATACTCTCTGCATACAGGAGCTCAGTGATTTCTACCAAAAGAAAATTAGCAACCATTACAACCTCTCCAGGTTCTTGTTCCTCGTCCCAGTGTTGTTTATTTACATTATCCAGTAGCTGATTAAATATGAAATGTATAGGAGCCATAAGGTGGGGTACCCCTTTATTCTGCGGGAGCTTTCCTGCACATGATGCATAGAATCAGTCTCCATCTTGCTTCTTCAGCCCATTGAGACTTGTGTTTTCTGTCCACTGAGCCAGTTTTAACACAGAAGGGGTAGAGGATGCCCTCAGCACTACCTAGCCCAGAATCTGGTGGTTAAGGCACTGTTCTGGGAAGAAGATAAGGGTTCAAACCCCATCAACATAAGCAGGAATGGAAACCCAATCTATCACTTCCTGGGCCACTGGTCTACCTACAAGGCTGTTGGACAAAAGGTAAAGGAAGTGTTTCCACTAGGAATCCTCTGAGCATACACATGGCAGGTTTTGTGTTCAGAAATTGCTAATTTGGGAATCACAAATGGCTTTAGGTAGGATTTGGATCATTCAAAATGGTGGACATATTAAGCATGCACAATAGCTGTATTTTTAAAAGCTTTTGTCTATTTTGTCTAGGACTTCACAAATGCATCATCATTTAAGCAAAACTTTACTGAACTGCACTTAAATTCCTAGTAATGCACATATCTTTCTTTTTATGTCTGGGACGAGGTGCCCAACCAAATTGATCTGGAATACTCCTTGTGCCAAGATACCTAAATTTTAGTCATTGTGAGACCTAAATGGAAGTGTTCACAAGCTTGATTTAGTTTTAGTTTGTAGAAACCTGGGTCCTGTAGATTTCCAATTAGTCAGATTCCTCAGTGTCAAAGTCACTTTCAAAAATACAACTTAAAAAACTAAGGGTTAAATTCTACTTTGCCCACTAAGGCCACATTTGCACAAGCATAGATGTTTGGTCCCCAGGGACAACTAGCAGAGGTACACCTTGTGCAGCTGCTAGTTGTCCCTGGGGAATGCCTATGCTACATGTGCTCTGGCGTGAAACAGGTTATCCCAGGTGGGGTAGGGGAGGCTGGGGCCAGCACTGGGCTGGCCCTAGCAGCCTTACCTGGTGTCTTAGGAGCCTCCTGGGGCTGCAGCAGCAAGGATCCTGCTGCTCAGAGCCTGGCCAGAAGCCGGAGTGTGACTCCGGCTAGCCAGGCTCCAGTTTTGGGTGGCGTGCACTGCCCTTTCAGTGCTAATCCACCTTTTTTGTGTAGGTTTTTTTTGATCCCTGGATATCCAGAGGTCAAAACCCCCCACGCTGTGGAATGTGCAGTATGTGGCACCACGGACGTGTCTGCGGCACCATGTACCATAAGGCCGCGCTCATCTGGATGCGTCCTAAATGTGTATCATGACAAAATCATGGCTCACACAACCAGTCAGGAAAGCATTCTACTTTCCTTGAATGTGGGAGCTAGGATACAGCTAGCGCACCCTTAGAGACGCGGTCTACTTAGACCAATTCTTCCATTCATTTCAATGGGAAACAGATGGCTCTGAAGACAGATCCTTGATTATCCACATGGTGCATGGCTCTCCTTCCATTTCAGTGGCACCTTTTAACCCATCTGTCTGACCAGACTTCCACGCACCCTTCTCTGTGTAAGGACTGCACATCATAATGGGGCTTCTGACCTTAGCAGATTCAAATCTGCGGACAACTCTTTCCCCCTACCAAATAACATAAAACACTTCTTTGTCTATAAATATTCTAGTATTTTACAGCACATGCCCAGGACATGGAATACCAGGACTCTGCACCCTCTCTCAGCTTCATGCAGGGGGGTTGATCTGCAACACACATGTGCCACTAGGATGCCCTGACCTCCAAGCTGGGAAGCAGACTAGGCAACAAACCTCTTCCAACTTCTTCCTACAGGAGCTCTCACCGGGGAGCCAAGAGAAATCAAATCACGGGGCATAAGAAAGGCAAGTAAGACGAACCATGACTGTAGTTCAGGAAAGAAGGGCTGCCCTGGAATAGAAGGAACCCTAGGTTCATGGTACCTGCTCCCAAGACTGCTTATATATTTTGCCCAGTTACCCTTTAACACAAAATGTTGGCTGTGAGCAGATCCATATTTGGAGTCATTCTGGTGTAAGTCAGGGTGTTATTCTGGATTGTATTTTAGTAAGAGGATTCAAGATCTGGCCTGCTGGAATTGTATCAGTACAAGTGAAGGGGACTGACTGCAATGCACAGGGTGATCTGGAAACAAAGAACTATTCAATCATTGTGGGAATTTTTATATATGCTAATTAAAAGCATCCATGTGCCATGTGTATCAGCTGTGCAGCACATCCTTGTGCTAGGAAAATGGCAGCAGTGAACTTTGACTTAAAGTACATCAAATATATTTAAGTTCAAAGCATACCACTGCCATTTTCTCACTGCGGAGTCATGCTGCACTGCTGATACACGTGACACTCGAGGCTGCCAGAACACATCAATTTATGTGCTCAAGAAGATTTCATGGAGTCTGCTCCGACATACTAGATTTCCAGCGCATCGGAGCAGGCTCCCCACATGTGTAAGTGCCCTGTATGTTCAGTTCACCTCCTTGTGTAACCTGGATGTATAGGGAGAGGTATCTGACAGAATTGGTAACTGAATCAGTGTTCTGGCTAATGCCTGAAGTACAAGGCCATCTTTCTTCTCTATCAGAAATTGTCAAAGTAGATTGGTACCATGCTATGCACACCTGATGCACTCAATTGTTTTTGTTGAGATAATTTAAAACTAACAGCAACAACAAATGACATGCCTTTCCAGAAGCTGGAGGAGAATCTATCTTGGGTTTGCCACTGAGCTAACAAAATTAAAGGTAAAAGCTGGTTACTGTGACAGGGAGCTAGAGGCTTTAGTTACTTTAAGTAGAGACGGGGTCAGGGAGCTCGCTCTGAATCGATATTGACTGACACATGCAAGGCATAAGAATGGCTGTGGGGGGTGGTTGGGGGCCATGGTTAATACCCCTAAGGTGATTTGGTGCTTCAGGGCAAGACTGGTAGCAGTTAGGCACATGAAGCACAAGACAGCTGAGGGACCGAAACTCTCTCTGGGACCCCGGGACAGCCTCCTGCAACACTATTCATTCCATCACGGCATGGCAGGAAAATACAAAAAGGGAGGGGGGCAAGAGTCACTTCCCTACCATTGGGCATCATGGCCACCCTTGGGGCCATGACCTGCTACAGTTACTCTGAAAATATCAAGATTAAATAGTAAACACATTAATACCATGCTTAACTCCAGACTCCCTTAGTTCCCTGCATCTCATCTCAGTTCTCTGTGGCAGTGCTGGATGAGGCCCAGTTATTCTTGGACTTCATAGAAAACACACAGAGTTAAACCTCAGAGCCCCGGTATATACACCCCTGACTGCAGATCCTGATAACAGCTCCCAAAGGGTAACATGCAATTTCTTAGGAAACAATCATTTAATACACACAAAAAATATTGCCACGGATATCTGGCATCCATATAAATAATTTTTAAACGCCCCATTATGTAGTAAATCTGCTTGTCTTTGTACACACTTCCCTACTTCGCTGCTGCCATATAGAATATTTCCCCATAACACTTACACTTCTGTACTTCAGAACGCCCATTCCCATCTCATCTTCTTTCAGAGAGGACAGCTCTGCAGCTATAATGGTCATAATATGCAGTGGTTGTCAAAGCTACTGGGAGTCTTCAGAGCTTGGGAAAATAATGGCTTTTCTATTTTTCTCCAAGGGATTCAAAGCATTGTCAGGGAACAAAAATCTGGAGAACCTTACAGCAAGCAATATTCTTGTCTGTGACTTTTGTTTGCAAGTGAACCAAAATGATGTAGTCTGTATCCAAAGTGGTGCAGGTCCTGGGATTCAGCCCTCACAACAGAAACACTCCCAGGGTCTCATGGCAATCAGCTGCTTTTATAACCTGTTTTTATAACCTTTTCTTGCACTGACATCGGATTAGCTCAAGTCTCTAATACTGAATGTGTGAGACCTGCAAAAATGTGTGGAACATTGCTAAATCAAAAATTATACGGCTCTGAGAAACAGCTACCAGCATGTTCATAACTTCCATACCTCTGGATTTTTCTGGGCCCTTTCATCTGCTGCGCCCTGTGAACTTGCAGAGACACAGGGTATTCTGATTAAAACCTATATCCCCTTACCATTTCTCCCATTTGCTTTGGGTGCCACCCAAAATAGTGCTGAATAAGCCCATGAATTACATGTTCAAACCCTTACACATATTTCTGAGCATTCTTCCATGAATTACAAAGCACGTATAAGTACGAGCAAACATTTTTGTATGTGAAGTGATTATGCTTTGCATGTTTTACCCTTATATTTCCCCAGAAGAAAAACTGGCTAAGATTCTCTGCCTCATCAGGGAGCTTGTTGGCATCTAGAGGAAACAAATGCAGAGCAAAGCAAAACCAGGTGAACATCTGGTTGTGAACGTCATCAGGAGTTTATTGTAAGTCTTAATGCATCTGAAGTTTATTCACTTGGGCACAATATTCTCAATAGGGAGAATAACATTTTAATGCAATTTCATTTGTATACCAACATTAACGCTTTAATGGCCAGCATCAACACTGAACAGAACAATATTTTTTTTTCAGAGTCTTCATTTACAATCTTGTAATTCAGCTTACTTCACTGAAATCAATTGAAATGCTGGCCCAAAAGGAAAGAATCAGTTCCCTTCTTTTTTTCTTTTTAATTATTTGAAAGCTTGTCTACATCTATTCAAACTATGACGGTACAGTAAAAGATATCACCCTAATAATTCTTGCCTCTCACGTAATTCTTGGGCCACCATGGTTTCCCTGTAATACTGCTTTACAAATGCAGTGTGTGTTCCAATATAATCTGGAACGAAGATTAATGCTGAAGGAATCAACTAATGTTCAGTGTCCAATTTGAGACACCAAGAGACTGATTTTGCAGAATACGTATCATTATTCAGCCCTGTTGATTTTTGTGTTATTTAACATATCAGAGCTTCCATTGATCTAAATAGCAGCTACAAGTGTTCAGCACTTGTGGCAGTCAGAATTCAGGATTTCAGTTTGGGCATTTGGATTAAATGTATCTATCTCCTTTGAAGATCCATATTATTGTTGTTTTTCTTATTACCTTTTTTTTTTTTCATTTGGGTAAAGTATCATCCCAGAAAACTCACATATGTCATCAACATATAGGGTGACTTTGGTCAAAGCATATCTCACAGTTCTTGGCACTCTGTATACTGTCAGCTTTATCATCTATCATGGCAAATAGGAAAGCTATAAATCTCAATCCCTTCAATTAGGAAAGTTAATGAAGATGTTTAAAAGTATCCATAAAGCGGCCCTCCATTTTAATGACATTTAGCAGTGTTACAATAATGGCCTTCAAACTCTTTCTCCCTCTGAGAAATCTTAAAAGATGCTGCATTTATTGTGAAGGCTGCAGTAGTTATCTTAGCCCAACGTTATTTTAAGTAAAAGCTGATCGAAGGATTACACATACATGCATTTTAAGTTCCTGTCACGGAGTCATGTAAGTGCCCCGTGACTGCGAGTGTGACTGGCAGAGCTGCCAATCACCCGGGCAGCTCAGGTGCCAGTTGCCAGGGCGACCAGGTGGGTCCCATGGCCAGAAGGGGGCAGGGCCGGGCCTTTATAAACAGCTTAGGCCGGAGCCTGCCTTGCAGTTCCCTTCTGGCTGCCGCAGGAGCAGGAGCTCTGCGGCTGAGCTGAGTGGCCCGAGTTAGTGGTCGCAGCCTTACCACGCTAACCGGCTGCGATGATGTGGGGAACAAGAACGCCCTAAAGGGAGGTAGGCTTGAGAGCCTTGGTGGGGGCTTGTGTTTATGTTTGGAGCACGGAGACTCTGGGTGGTTTATGTTACAGCCGGGTGGCTTGAGCTTATGTTACAGTTTGCACCGGAGGACCAGGTGAGGCTGTAGGGGAGTGAGGAGGCCTCACGGGGGCTCCCCAGCAGCTTGGGGGGTTCCCGGTGCCCAGTAGGGGCACAGTGCCAGCGGGGCACTATTGTCTGTGCTGGAGAGGCACCGTATTGCGCCGGGGAGGCGCGGTGTGCGGGCTTGCAGACCCCAGCCCATAAGGGTGGTGTTTTGCCCAGTGGGGCAACCGGACCCAGAGAAGGGTCAAGGGGACAGGCACGGTGGCGATCGCCTGTGCCCCTAGCGTGTGGAGCGCGGTGTCGGCCCCAGAGAGGGCAAGGCCCCAGAGCAGGGCAGAGAAAGAGCGCGAGGCGTGCAGTGTCGGCCCCAGAGAGGGCAAGGCCCCAGAGCGGGGCAGAGAAAGAGAGAGGGCGAGTAGGCAAGGAACGCTGGCAAGGGCACCGGTAGCAGGGCGGCGGTAGCGAGCCAGGCCCAAGGGCACCGGTATTAGGGCGGTGGTAGCGAGCCGGGCCCAGGGGGTGCCAGCGACAGTCGGATGCCAGCGAGACATGCCCAGGGCGCAGGGAGCGGGCTGGAAGATAGGAGCCCGGCCCAAGGGGGCGCCAGGTGGGCGAGGAGCCCAGGATGCCCGAGAGAGAGGGCACCAGAGGGGCGAGGGACCGAACAACGTCCCACGGAACAGCTGTGAGGCTTGGGGCATGCTGAAGGGGAGGTTTGGAGGCACGCATAGCCCCTAAGGCAGGGCGCATAGAAATACCCCATTTCGAAGTAGGGGCAGGAACATCGGTACCGTCAACTAAGGGAACAGAGGCAGCCTCCCGTACAACTTATTTGTCATCAAAGTCGTGGCGGGCGAGATTCTGAGGGTGCTGAGTCCACCGTAACGTGACGGTAGGGGGCGCTAGGGAGTTCACGGCCACTCCTAGGCCCCGCTCCCTCACAGTTCCATATAAAACTTAGACAAACACTATTTTAAAATTATTCTTTCATTATACCATCCATCAAAAACTATATAAACTATTAACAATCTCCAGGATCCATAGCAAGAGTTGCCAGCGCTTTGGTACATCTAAAATCCTGTTATTTACTTAACGGACATCTCTGTTGAAGTTCCAATCCTTATCAAATGATACTACACATAACAGGGCAACAGGAAAAGGAAATCAAGATACCTTTTTTTTTTTTTTTTTTGGTTAAAATACTTTAAGATCCATGGTTAATAGAGGCCTAATTTATGTTGATCACACTTTATTCAAAATCCACTGGCTAGCTCTCTGGGTTAGATGAGATGCACTGGAGGACATTTTTTGAGAAGAGGAATTTATGAAGTTCTTTCTTTCAGCTGTTAAGCATCAATCCTTCACTCTTGGCATTTTGTGATCATTCAAATGCACAGCACAGAAAATAAAATCCACAAAAATATATGTGAGCCAAACACTTCACAGAGGTCCTTTCTCACTGAGAATTAAAGTAACCCTTCTAACACCTTCACCTGGCCACCCATATGTACACACCCACCCTTCATGCACTGTGCGATAAAGGTGACCCCAGCTGAAAGCAGGCAATTTCCAAAGGACTGGTAATGGAAAATGACTTACCAGCAGCACACCCCTTTTAAATCTACTGTGGGAGTGCAGGGCGTGCTACACTCACCACAAAGACATACTTGCATGGGAGGAAAGTGATCTCTCAAGTCACTGACATGTTCACAGTTTAAAAACAACACTTGAAGCTCCACAAGGGATTTTATATGCACAGATCATACACATTAGAATATAACTGCAATATATTTTCTGTCTTACGTACAGCATCAAAACATTCTTCACTGAGTTATTCTTGAGATGTAGCCCACTATTGAAAACTGTATCCAGGTCTACAGCTGACCTACAGGGACAGTGTTCTTTTGAGTAGCGAATTATTCAACTCTTCACTAAGGCCTTGCATTGTACATGGGAACCACCCGTAGTCAGTCATGGTAACAATATAGTTGGTGTTTTATCTCCCCAAAAGAAGTGGAAATCTTGGCCTACAAGAGTGACAATACTTTTCATTAGCTTTTTGTCATCCAGGAGCATGGATAAAACTCATAGGTTAGATCCTTCCTGAGACATCTCGATAGTCTCCAGTGAATCCAAAAGGCTAAAAATGGGGGCAAGAGAATAAATGAACTTCAGATGAGGATCTCTCCCCCCACTTTGCACCTCTGTGGAAGCTGATATTTCAGCGGAACCTGTTCTACGGACACACCATCTGCATATTGCAGCACGTGACTTCCCACAAAAAGACGGTAAAAAACCAAGCACCGATTCAGAGTTTCTTAGATTGAAGAAATATTATAACAAATAATTCTGCAAACTAATGTGGCATCAAATAAACAGCCATTTTTCTGAGAGCTCCACCTATTTAAACAGTATCTCTTTCTTTAGGGAATGTGGCATACCTGTCTAAACCATGAAAACATTCCCCTGTCAAACACATTTACAATCTTCTTTTATGAACCTAAGCTTCAACTCCACTATGCTGTTTTTACACCAGTCTAATTCAACTGATTTATATTATTTTTTACTGTTTTGCTTCTGCAGATTTCAATTATTATTGGAAGAGCCCCTCTGTGCTTCAAAAGATCATAAGGAAAGGGTATAAACATGCAATCTTAATGCTGGATGAATGAGAGCTGTGTCGATATTTTGGCCAAATGACCCTTCATTCCACTTGTTCCATGGAATGAGCTGCCTCTTAATGTTTGTTAAATGCCACTGATAGCAGATCATATCTGTAGCTATATATAAACCAGAGTGTGAAAATGATTAAGTGTTTCAAAGCAGTTTGGAAGTCATACTGTGGCTGACTTTTTCAGATCGATTTTTGACAAAGTAATTCAAAGTTATGTGCTAACGCTGAATAATGCCATTCACTCTGGAGACTGCCATTGTTCACTTGTTCTGTTGAATGCCTGCAAACCAAGACAATACACAGCAGATTTCATCAGCTACATATTTTTACGGGCAATAGGAAGATCATTTTTTTAAGAGCTGGGATGAACAAATATCAAAAGCGACAGAGTTGGAAGGAATTATTTAGCCTTGATGATAACAAAAAAGAAGATTTAGATGTCAGATAAACTGCTATCAGCAATGGTTTGGGTTCATGAAAGACATGCAGAATAATAGTGTCAGACAGCTGAATTCTACTCTTTTGTCCACTTATGCAAACCAGAAGTAACTTCACTGAAGTCAATGTAGCTAATCTAGATTTATGCTAGTGTAACTGAAAGCAAAATCTCATTTTATTTCACTGCTTATAATGACATATGCCTTCGCATCAAATATTCTGCAAAGCTTCTGACACACCTCCCTTACTTCAGATAGTTCCATCAGACTTTAGCTGTTTGCTTGCAGATAGGAAATCGGTAATGAATCACTGGTTTTTAAAATCAATTTGATCATTTTAATCACATCCAAAAGGTTGACTCTATAAATGCATAGATTCATAGGTTCATAGATTGTAAGGGCGGATGGGTCCAGCCCTCTGCACCAAGCAGGAAAGATAACTGGGGGTCAGGTGACCCCAGCATGTTATCCTATCACTGTGACTCTTGTCCAGTTTCACCTCATACCCCATTTTGTCTATACACATTCCTAAACCTACTCATTACTTTATATCTCCCATGACAATATAGTCTTATTGCTTGTGGTATAGCACAGCCTATTTGTCCCATTGATCACGGCTCCGTTGCGTTTCAGTGCTGTAGAAATTCATAGTACCAGAAAGCTCTTTCCATAAAGATCTTAATTTTAAATTTATGAGCGTGAGAAAAAGGATGGGAGAGAAACACAAAAAAGTAAAGCGACTTGCCCAACAGGGCTAAAACATTATATTAGGGGCAACTCAGGATACAGAACTCTATAGCCTACTGCATCCCAATCAGTACCCCATCGACTGTACTATCCTTCAGTTCCAGCTGAAGAGGCAACCTGTTTACCCTGACTTTTTAGTGAGTTCAGATATTTCACTAGCTTAAAGTTAACTTAAGATCTATGCAGCTAGAAGAAACTATCTTAACTTTATACCAAGGAATAGGTTCCTCCCAATTTTACTTCTAATTGCAATAATAAAACATTATGGCAGTTTACAGTTATAGAGTGCCTATAATCCTTCTTCAAAAATAGTTTGCATCTCAAACATTTTCACAGACCTGCCTCTCTGCATAGAGCACACAGTGTTATATGAAGATATAAAGGTTTTATTAGAACAAATTTGGAATGAACAAGTGAAATATGCAAGCCCTCCCAGACTCATGCCAATAAAAACCTTTTTACTTCCATCCCGCATTTTGCTTAAGCCTTACATTTTATAGGGCAGTCATCTTAGAAAAAAATATTAACTGAGTTTTTAATAAATGCATGGGCACTGTCATTTTTATTCCTATACCTGTAAACTCTAGGTTACCTTGATGCCATGAATTCAGTCGGTTGGAAAAAAATAATTTAGGAGAAACTAATGGCATATTTAAAAAATATTAAAATATTTAAAATAACTTTGGTCTGACTCACTGCTCATTACTCCAGTCAAAATCAGGTGTACTACCAATGAAGCCAGTGGAGCTATAGCAGTAAAAAAATGAGATCACAGAAAGATCAGTCTGTTTTTAGATACATTGTGTCACTCCTGCTTTCAGGTTCAATATTTCATGATCTGCTGGGTCTAGGGAAAAAATGTCACACAGAGCTTGAAAAACATCTGAAAACCTGAATTCCTAGTTTTCCATCTGACAATGTTTATTTCTAGCTCTGCTCCTTCTCAAGGTGTTGGACCTGAGAATTACCAGTAGTAAAGGGGGTGAATATTGCATTAAAAGACCTTCGACCCACTGTTATAGTTAAACTCTAAGTCTACCGGCCTCAGTTGCAGAAAGATGGGGTGGAAGAAAAAGAGATATAATGGCAACAAGTAGTATAAGAAAACCCGAATTTTATATGTGTGTAAGATCTGGTGTACTAAGAGTAGCCTTGTCTGAGCTGACTTCAGAAAGTTGAGAGTGCTAAGTGGCTCTTTCCATCTTGCAGGAGTGAGCTTCAGAGAAGCAGCAGAAAAATGCAACCTGACTCCATTTATTTCATGTTCCTGCTCTACAGAGGGAGTGGTGTATTCTTAATTCACTTTATTGCAACTACCAGTCAGTCAAGGTCTCTGATCCACCAGTATTTTCCCCAACTTCTACCTCCTTGCTCTTGTTTTGTCTTGTTGCTCTTACATGTTTTTTTAATAATATTTTCTTCTTTCCTGCCATAATCAGCAGCCAGACTCAAGGGGAGGAAGCCAGGTTGAAAATGATGCTGGTTTGAGGTCAAGTATTTACTGCATTCGGTTGGTCAGTGGTGGCTTCTTTAATAGTAGTATTGAACCTCTAAAGCCCTTTGCCTTGTTTTTGTTTCTCTGAGTTCAGATGGTTTCAGTCATGAAAACGGCTCGTGGACTATCATCATTTTAACCACACAGATGCAAGATAATGAATTTATATCTAGGACAGCACAAGAAACGATACTATAGAGGCAAGAACTGGCAACACTGCCAGAGGTAACACTGGCAAGAACCATGGCCCAAATTCAGGAAGAGACTCAAATGGTAGGTGTCCCAAGCGTGTACAATAGATATATTTTCAAATGCATAGGCTGTTTGTCTTCTAAATGTCAGAACACAGAGAACTGTGCTAAAACAGGTAGGATTTCAGATGCGGATGAACATATGATAAGGCCTTGCTGAATCTCTCATCAGAGAAAAGGCAAATAAATTCCAAATGAAAAACAGGTAGCGTGCATAAATCCCATTTTGCATTCTGGCCTAGATGGCCAAACAGAACTTTCTCCCTGGTACAACTACATGGTACGCTGATTGATCTGAATGATTTGGATACAAAAGGGATGCAACATGTGTTGAGGAAACCCAGATTCTATACCTAGCTCTGGCTTCAACCTCCTGAGTGACTTTGGACAAATCCTTCCACAGACCTGTGCCCCAGTTTTTCCTTCTGTAGAATGGGGATAAAGGTATTGCTCTCCACTCAATATTCTTTTGAGATCTATAGAGAAAAGTGCTACCACGGAAGTATTATTACCACTACTACTATTTTGAGAAGGAGTGGAGAGCAGTTACTAGTCATAACTTTGGAAATATGTCCATTGACAGGGCTTAGATTTTTTGTAAGGGACCTGTTCACTCTCTAAAGAGAGGACTAAGACCTTTTCAACTTATACTCCAAACACGTCTGGAAGATTCCCGCCATCTCACTGAACTTTGGAGATGGAGACTTTTATCTGTGGTCCCTGCTTCTCTGTGATAAACAAGACTTCTCTAAATTCTCTTTTGCTTCCATGCTCCTATTTTCTCATCAAAGGGATAATGTGTTTCAGTTCTTGGTTTTGAATCCTAATTGGACTGGAAGTTAGACTGCCCTAGGAACCATAAGCAGAATGAGTTTGTACATCCAAGAGGCCTTGTTATACTAATTGTACCAATAATTAACATATTAATTTTACGCCAAATTAAAAGTATAGCAATTAGAACTGCATAGAGAAAGGCAAGGCTGTTTCTCAGAGGATTTAGGTATTTCAGAATATGGTTTCATTCAGGTTTGGAATGAAAACTGGAACATCCTGAGATTCTCCATAAAGGAAATAGAGCTCAGACTCCAAGTCAGGCCTCTTGGCTATCTGCCACAGGATAACAGGCCCTGGAAGCACTGGGTCTTTGACTCCAAAACAGGCTGGCAGGTGAGCTGCCAAGAAGACAGAAAGTGAGCTGGCAGGAAACCAGGCAGACAGGTTTTAAAACATGCCTGGCAGGCAGGACTCCATCAGAACCTGGCCTGGGATCTATCCAGACTTTGTCAAAGCAGGACTGTCTCCATGAAATGTTTCAAGTTCAACAATCAGCAAACCACAGTGAGAAATGGTTTGCTGGAATCTCCCTGACCAGCTCTGATATTAATTTAGCTTGCTTAGAAATCATACAGGCTCTATGGCCATACATTGTAGCACTGCAATACTGGAGAACCCTCGAAAATATGTGCAAAGAACCTTAAAATGTTTTGATTGAAATACAGAAGTTTTCATCCGACAGGGAACAGCTTCTCTGCTTTCAGTGTTAGAATAATATAATCATAAAATCATAGAATCATAAGAATTAAGGGCTGGAAGGGACCAGGAAGATCATCGAGTCCAACCCCCTGCTCTGGGCAGGAATACTGCTAAAATCAAATGATCCCAGCAAGATGTCTATTCAGTCTCCTCTTAAAGATTTTCAAGGTTGGGGACTGCACCACCTCCATGGGAAGGTCTTTTCTGGTCATCCGCATCGTAAAGTTCTTCCTTGAATCCAAGCTAAAGCCATCCTTATGCCAGCTTATGGCCATTATTCCTTGTCCTCCCCTGGGGCACCCTAGTGAACAGGTTTTCTCCCAGCTCCTGATAGTCATCCCTTACACACTTATAGATGGCCACCACATCCCTTCTCAGTCTTCTCTTCTCCACGCTGAACAGTACCAGATCCCTTAGTCTTTCCTCATAAGGTTTGTTCTCCAGTCACTTAATCATTCCTGTGGCCCTTCTCTGGACCCTTTCAAGATTTTCCACATCTTTTTTGAAGTGTGGTGCCCAGAACTGGACACAGTCCTCCAAGTAGACAGGACGGATCACTTCCTCAGCCCTGCTCATTATGCATCGGCTAATGCATGCCAATAATGCATTCACTCTGTTGACAATAGCGTCGCACTGGAGTCTCATGTTCATCCTGTGATCAGCCATCACCTTGAGGTCCTTTTCAGTCATCGTGCTGGCCAGGACATCTTCTAACGTATATTCACATCACTGGTTACTTCTCCCCAAATGAAGCACTCTGCATTTATCCTTATTAAATTGCATACAGTTCCACTCCACCTGCCTTTCTCCAGGTCCACTTAGACCTGCATCCTATCCCCTAGCATGACTGCTTTCCCCCATAACTTAGTACCATCTGCAGACTTGGCCAGCGTGCTTTCCACATCCTTGCCAGTGCTGAATAGAGGGGAATAATCATTTCCCTCGATCTGCCGGCAATGCACCTATTAAGGAAGATTCTGTTAGCTTTTCCTTGGTAATTTTGATTGACTACATAAGCAGAATTTAACTTTCCATTAGTTTGTTGTGCAATATTTTATAATTTTGAAAGTTCGATACATATGCATATGTGTGGCAGGAAGTGAGGGAGAAAGTCTCTCAAGGACTTGAAAACACTAAAGAAATATTATTTAAAATGTTAGACTCATACTGAGTGGTAGAAAGGTATAATGTAGAGATAGAAACCTATGAGTGGTAAACAAACACATCAACTTCTTTCCCTAGCTCCACTGTAGCAAAGCTGGGGAGCTAGGGAAAGAATTGAGGATCATGTCAGTTCTTATATATGCATACTCTGAAATACTGAAAACTAAGCATGTAGTGAAGTGGGTGCAAGCTGCAGCAGAAGCCTATCCAATACATGCAACTCCAAACCATAAAAATGGTTATAAATTCAATACCATTGACAGCTGAAACGGCATATGCTCCAAAGGATATCCTCACTTCCATCGGACTGTGCCAGGGTGCGCTACTCTGAATGTACACATGGCCACTTGCTCTTGTTCAGAAACAAGAGCAAGTGGCCAATGCTGGAAAAAAAATCCTGCAGTGTAGCCACTTTTTGGCAAATGCCAAGAGTCCCCCAGGACTTACCTCCAGTTCTCATTCTCAGGTTCAGCACTCAGTGCAGGGAAGTGGGAGCAAGTGGACAAAATGGGCGCATCCAGATGAACATGCATGTGCAGTTTACAGTGCTGTGGACCCATACGTGCAGGCATTCACTGTGCCACTAATTTCCAGTGTGGTGGGGGGTTTTGATACCAGGAGATCCTGGCATCAAAAAAACCCCTGCCAGAAAAAAGCACAGCGGTGCACGTGGCTGCAGCGCACGCTGCCTAAAACCAGAGCCTGGCCAGCCAGACCTATACTCTGGCTGCTGGCCAGGCTCTGGATGCCAGGATTGCTGCTGCTGGAGCTCTGCGAAGCTCCCAGGTCCCCACATAAAGCTGTTAGAGCCAGCCCAGGTGCTGGTCCCAGCCTCCTCTATCTCATCTGGGGCAATTTGCCATGCACTAGAGCAAGTGTGCAGGGGTGTTCCCTGGGGACAACTAGCAGCAGCACAAATATGTGCATTCCTCCTCGTGGGGATGCACCAAATGTGTTTTCAGGATGGGGCTTCCTCCCAGTGATTGCTGGGGTATAGACAGTCCCCCAGTTGGCTATGTGGCTAGAAAAGCAGCAGTAGAGCATCATGCCGGGCTGTGGACAGCCAGGTCTGAGGAGGCCAAATGGAGTTGGGGGAAGTGAATATAATCCAGGTACCAGAAAGGCAAAACATCAATCTGAAAAGCCGAGTCAGGAAGCCAGAGGCTGAGGGCAAAGCCAGGTCAGCTAGCCAAGAAATCACGCAAGGAGCAGGTAGAGCACAAACCATAAGGGGCAGCAAAGCAGCATGGCCAAGGATTAGTACCTGTTAGTCAGACACTTTCTCTTCTGGGTCAGGGGTTTATAGCCGAGGGAGTAATGGGTCCCCCAGTCCTGGCCGATCACTCCAGTGGCAGAGAGTGGGTGGACAGCTAGCCCCGAATGGAGGTTTCTGACCAGTCTGCTCAGCCTGAGTGGTCAGCTTGAGAGGTAGCAGACTGGGATGAGCAGGCAGGTTCAGGTCTGAGGCCACGACTGACATACAGCTCCGTAGGAAAATAACCTATCCTCCCCCCGCAACCTCAAGCAACCTAAATGAGTTTATCTTTAATCAAAAGCATTACGATACGTTACAGGCACTAAACCAAGACCAACAACATCTGAAAGCAATCAAAGTTACTAAGCTAAGCCATTGCTAGAATCACAGTTCAGAAAGCATTGGCAATAGCGAACACATTTGTAGCTCAGTCTTTAAATTAATAAATCAACTGTCACATAATTGTGACTGCTACCCTGAACAACAACAATTCATTTTGTATCAGTCCCCAGTGCAGAGGTGAGGTTAAGGTATGTTTGGCTGCACTCCTAAATTTAAACCCCAGACAATATCATCCTTCTGGTTAAAAGTAATCAATATTAGCAATTTATCATAATTTGCTCTGCAGTGCACACTTGTGCTGTTTAATCAAGCGTCCTGCCGTTTGTTTGTTCACAGTTGCATGAAAGACATCCACTGAGCATGCCCATTTCTTCAAGCAGTGTCTACAGATCTCATTGTGACATAATTCATGCTTCAAATGAGTTGTTGGGTGACTTATGTGGAATGGCAGGGACTAGAAATGAGACAATGTTCTGAAGTTCTAGTTGATAAATGAATTATCCTTGCAACAAACTCCTTGATAAGAGTTTGATTAGAAATGTTCTTGTCTTAAATGTAGATCACTCTTCACTGAGATCTAGCAGTAAAATGTCAGAGGCTGTCAAAGTTGCCACCAATGAGCTTTTAGATTACAACTATGACATTCACAACTAGGAGAAATTCCCCGCACCCATGGGAACACCAAACAAATGGGCATTAATGTCTGTAGAGGCAGACAACGGGACTGTTATGCAAACCCTTCATCAAGTGGTAGGACTGATGAAAATCACCAGCTTGCCAACGTAGAAGAAGGTCAGGTTGCAGCCATGATGGTCCAGTGAACATGTGAGAAACAAGGCCTGTTTGGTGATATCTTTTACTGGACCAACTGCACAGTTGGGGGAAATGTTAGAGAAGCTTTCAGGAGCAAAGTGCCCTTTCCTCGGGTCTGGAAAAGGAGCAGTGACAGCCTAAGCTACATACCAGATCAAACAATGACCTGTTTAACTCCATCATGTAAATGGAAATAGTCACTTAAAGAAGGGGAAGAGGAGAGGTAAACCTCTGGAGCAAAGAAAAATGCTCAGAAGTAGCTACAAAACAAAAAAAACTCCACACAACTGAGACTGATAACCAGATGTAAAAGAAGAAGATCATGAGAGCACATTCTTTGGAGCAAGGACTGCCTCTTTACCTGCTTTTGTACAGTATCCAGAACAGGGGGACCATGATTAGGGCCCCAGAGTGTTCCTTTTATAAAAATACTGGCTCATCTATATCACCATCCTCTATATAGCCAGGTACAGAAGA
Source organism: Crocodylus siamensis (assembly GCF_052110815.1). Taxonomy (NCBI): domain Eukaryota; kingdom Metazoa; phylum Chordata; order Crocodylia; family Crocodylidae; genus Crocodylus; species Crocodylus siamensis. Next base: position 410,311,940 of record NC_143395.1, on the reverse strand, counting down.
CATATGCCAGAGAAGCTGGAGGTTCCTAGTGTACATTTTTATTTTCATCTAAATCAGTGCACCTTTGATGCTTTGGAAATGCTTCCTTCACCAGCCTGCTTCACTCGGGCCCCGAAGCCTTGCACCTCATTCCAAGGGGGCTTGCTAGGGGAAAACCCCATGATGGGCACCGGCAAGTTAAAAAAGTAGGTAAAACTTTAACAGATGCAGCACAGATTTATGTGGCCTTCAAAGAAGGCATTTTTCCCCAAATTTCTCAGTGTCCTACCACTTTACAAGAGATATTCTGTGGCACTGTGTCATCAACATATTGAGTCTGAAAGCCATCCTAGGCCAACACTTTTTATAATGGCAAACCGTGTGCTTTTTTCTTCTTCTTTTACCCTTTAAAACTAGATCATTCAAGCTACTATAACCACACAATAAGATAAAAGAGTGAGAAACATCCCTGCAAAAAACATAGTAGTACTATGAAGAATGGAGTACGGTAGTTGAGAGACATGCAAAAGTTTACTTTCATTAGACCATGTGTTTCTGATTATGACTGAATGCTGCACCAAGCCAAAGCAAGCGAAGAAAGACACACTAACAAATGCGAACTGGGAGGAGAGAAAAAGAAAATGATTGTGTCATTAGGATGGAGATCCAGGAAATCTGAGTTCATTTCCTGGTTCTGCAATCCCATGTACTTAGATATATCCTCAGAGACCTTGAGCAAAGACATTCAAAGAATGTAGTTGCATCTCAGTTTTGAAATTATAACCAAAAAGGGTCCTACCACTGTTACTTTAGGTCAGGCACGTAGCAGAAGTCATAATAATGCACAGATCTAACATTTCATAACAGTTTGGGGAATCTGTGTAGATACAATGTGTGAATTCTCATAGATAAGAAACTGCTGTCTCACGAATGCGGCAGCACACCGAGAATGTGGCATTTGATGGCAGAGATGTGTCACATCTCTCCAAGACCAGCAGCAATGGAGAGCTGTTGAAACGTGCCGGCTCCCATTCAAGTGTGAGCACCCGGGGCGATGAGAGGACTAAAGTCTAGGGAAAACCAGCCATGACCGAGTTTGCCTGAACGAGCTAGAGATTGGTGATTTTCCACTCTCCAAGCAGCAAGAGAAAGAAACCGTGTGTTAATGTTTGGGTTAAAAAGCTCAAGAGCCCTAGAGGAAGACACAGAGGCTCACAGACACAAGAAGGGAGGGCAGGGGACAAGAAGAGACGGGTGCCCTTCTATTCCTCAGATCTCCTATTTAACTGCAGAGCTTGCAGAGGACGAAGGAAGCCAGATGCATGATAGAGACAGATAGACAGACTTGTTGACGGAGGAAAAGCCACGTGCAGATGGTGATGATCCATCATTCTTCAGAGTTCAGACCTAAGCTTAGGGGAAGATCCACAGTGGCAAGCAAAGGAAGGTAGGAAACTGGGGGTAAAGTTTGATTACTTTTGTCTGGATCTGTCCAGGTTTTGTGCTATCTAATATGAGGAGTATTTGCACTTAGAAATCTTTGTAAAGGCTACACGCGGTCACCTCAGCTATTGCATTTCTCTAAAGAGCTGTAAATACAATAGGAGTGTGGACCCCGCACATCTCTCAAAAAAGGAAAACAGTACACTCTCCAAGTCCAAACTCTTATCTGTATGGAGTAGCCATTTTCCTTGGGAGTCATTCCCACTCGTATGTACACAGAAGACCTGGTTAAAGTCATCTGGCAGTCTGGACTTTGGACCAGGTCCATAATAAATAAATGAAGAGTGAACTTACAGGAGCATAGGGACTGTGTCAGCACGTAGACGATCAAATTCTGACTACTAGTATGTGTCTCCAAAAGATGCTCATCCTTCCCTTTTTTGCCAATATTTCCTACACATTATAATCAAAAGTATAGGCAGTACTTTCATTGAGAACTAAACACATTTTAAAAAAAAACAAAAGAAAATATCTTAAAACACTAACAAAATACTCCATGTTTCACCCAAGAGAAAGGATAGTTACAAGGAAAAATTTGTCAACGTATCAGTTTTTCCTTCTCTGTTTGAACATTAAATCACAAGACCTGCACACTGGTGCAGCGTATGATTATTACCAATCAACAGAACATGAAATAACTAGATTTCTGCACCACAACCCTCTATTGTATTCCTGTATGAGCCTTTAACTGCTGTACATGATCAAATTATTAACACTAGATATTTCTTTCAATGTCACTGCAGCACAGAGGCATCATCTATACTATAGTCGTGGCTGAAAACTCCTGTGTTTTGGAGCTTTATACTGATAAAGTACGGCAGGAAAGCAGAAAGAAATTAATTCAGAGGCCACATTGACTAAAAACAAAATATAGCTATGGCAGCTCGAATATATAGGCAGGTGAAATATCAACAAGCTGCAACCAATGGCTGGCAATTAACCCATTTGAAAATTAACAAGTGCAATTATTCTCCATCCTCACCAGCTGAATATTTGCCATGTTCATAGTGGAACTTCACCATTTTTTGCAATTTAATATCTGTCTGCATTTGGTGAAACGGTCAATGAATGCAGTGACAATGAAGGTTGTACTGCTAAGCAGTAGGTATATTCCCTAATGTAGTAGTATTTATAAGGTGCTCATGACCTCAGAAAACAAAAGCCTCTAATCTATTCATGAATGTATTCTACAAACACCCAAAACAAGTGTGGAAACTATTATTATTTGACATTTGCACACAGGGAACCGAAGTGTAGGAATGTCTATGGCAAAAGGTCCTGTTTTCTACCAGAACATCCTATTTTTAAATTACCTTTTATCCCATGTGCATTTCTAAATGAGGAATGGAAAACAAAAAGTCCTGTTTTCTGGTTCACTGGTGGAAATATATGTCAATTATTTGTCCTCACAATTCTATTGGCTCTGCCTAGAGGTAGGGTGGTGCACAGCCTAGAGGAGTAGCTTTCTCAGCCACCTAGGGAGGGAGGTGGCCTTTTTGTGGTGGTCCTGCCCTTTGCTGCTGACTGGCCTGGTGGCCCCACCCCTTGCTGCTGATTGGCCGAGGAGGTGGTGCCCCACCACCATTTGGCCGAGGGTGGTGCCTCTCACCAAGGGGATGTCCAGTATTTTGGGGATGCATCAGTGACCACCCTACTCATAGTACAGAGGCTGCATAAAAAAGCTCTTTTAAACAGCTAAGCCCTAGTGCCTCACTATGTCTCTGGAGGGTATCTCTGTGCAAAAGGACTGTGCTCCTTTGCACCTGAGTGAATTTTGCTTTTGATGAGCCTTAATGGCTTTTAGTGCATGATCGCTGTCTCTACCTGGCATTTGTAACCTTGTTCTTATTTACTTTATAACTTTGCTTAATTTTGAGTGTACAGATTTTGGCAGCAAGCTTATCATCTAGCATATCTCTCTGCTCCTATTGACCTATACTTTAGCAGTGACCTAGACATGAGAATTCAGGATTTTCTTCATTGATTTCTAGGGGTTTCTTACTTGTGCTGTTGGGCATGTACATAATTTAATTGGTACGTCTGGTCTCTGACTCCATGATTGCCTTGATGCAAGAACCTTTGCTTTCCCAAGCCCTGACTTTTGTCTAGTTTTTTTTTTCCTTTAGTTCCAGTCCATCACTGCAAAGTATATGAGATTTACAAGCCTTGACATGACATAACAGGGATCCACAGCCTTGCATCAATCACCCTCCCGAATGCACTCTTAGTCAGACATGAGCCCTACACTTCAAAGTAGTTCTTAGTGACTGTTTGGCAGCAGCTGAAACCTGCCAAAAGCCAACTGATGTGATAAGTGAGAACCTCAGGGAGAAGTGACAGGAGGAGCAATAGGAGCTGGGATTGATGCAAAATGGGGGGTCTCTGTTTTTCAGAACTGGGAACTGAACTGTGTATTTCACAGCAGTTCTCTAGAAATAATAATAAAAGAAGAAGACAGAAACAACATTGAAGAAAAATACTTTTTTGGGGAAGAAGGAAGGAGAGATTTTGCTGGCTCCTATTTTTCTTCACTTATTGGTGTGGTTCACATCTGCATCTGAGAACTGAGTGAAGTGAGTGTCTTGAGAATCCCAATACAATATTAGAGTTGGTAGTAAAATCAGACTAAACTAAAATAGACACATACCCTTGCTACTGCCCTAATTCTCAGTAGTACAGTCCAGTCTGCAATAACCATCTGCCTGAACCCACACGAAAAAAAATTTAGACAGGGAAGAACTGTAGGGAAGACAGAAGCTAATTAAGGATCTGCCACTTTATTTTCTATTGCATTGTGTTCCTACTTTTTTGTTCTAATCATGTAACCACATTTACACAGGTATGCTGGAATAAATCCCATATAAAAGAGTAGAGAAAGAAAAATCTTGTTGTTGAGACTAAATATGAGGAGTTTAGAGGCCTGTGTTTTAATATAGACCCTCCTAGTGGTTTTCATAGGCATATCATAGAATCTGTTAGTCTCGGATGATGTCCCTGGGAGGAAATATCTATGCAGAGGTCAAGGAACATCAAGCCACTCTGGAGTTTCCTAAAAATTCTCCTTGACATGTGGGAGCTGAATTTGCAGAGCTAGATGGATGCTGTATGGATCTGTGGGGCCCACAGATAGCACAGCATCACTGCTCAGAGAAAATTTCAACATTATCAGTGGACTCCCTTGTATTCCATTATTTTGCAGTCATGCTACTGTGTATTCTTAGGATGGTGTCTTTATGGAGGCTTCCTAGTGCTGGGATAGCTCTGCAGGAAGCTTAACTTGAGTTTTAAGTATCAGCTTTCATCTTGCTGAATGCACTGGACAGAATAATACAAGTCGCCAATACAAATTTCAGCAGAGATAACAAAGATGTCAGTTCACTGCCCAGTTGGACACAATATTAGAAACCACAGGAAAAAATACTCATAGGAAATACAAAAAATGCCACTAGCATGAAATATTAATGCTGTTAGACTTCTGAGGTAGCCGTAAGAGGGCCACTCAAATGTATTCTGAAGATACATTAACTTGGACATGTAAGGCCACTAGCTTGAATACTACCTAAATCAACTAATCATCCCAGACAGTGAAACAGAGCTTCTAGGCCATGCTAAAAGAGACAGTGAGTTGCTTACCAAAGTTTGGAAGTTTACTTTGAGTGAACAGCCAGACAAATTAGAAATAACTTAGAGAAGTGGACTATTATTCTATGAAGAGTGCCTACAGCACTCCTAGATATAAAATCATAGAAAAATAGGGTTGGAAGGACCCCTGGAAGTCATCTAGTCCAACCCCCTGCTCAAAGCAAGACTGTTGCCAGCTATATTATCTCAGTTTTGTCTAGCCAGGTCTTAACCCCCCACCCCGAAAGGATGAACATTACACCACTTCTTTGCGTAACCTGTTCCAGTGTTCTACAACCCCCAATTGCAAAAGTTTTTCCTAATGTCTAACCTCAACTTCTCTTGCTGCAACTTGAGGCCATTGCTCCTTTTTCTGCTATCTGCCATCACTGAGGACAATCCCACTCCATCCTCTTTATAACCACCCTTCAGGTAATTGAAGTTTGCTATTAAATCCCCCCTCAGTGTTCTCTAGGCTAAATAAGCTATCACTATAGCGGTGCACTATACTGGGGGGAGGGACACACCATTTTAGTGACATAGCTGGTAAGCATGTATAGACCTGCGTGATTGCTATGTCACCGTAGCATGCCATACAGTGATGTAATGTGTCACTATATTGTCAGAGGGTGACATATAGACACTCCCTATAAATCACAGTTAACATAGAAGAGGGGCCTGGAGTGGCACGGGTGCTAAGGCACAGGGTTGATGACTCAAGAGGTTGCAGGCTCACAGGCCATAGCAGAAGTGCTCAGGGCATGACATGTCATATTTCAATGAAAAATGAACATTCTGCTGAATACCTTGGCACAAGGACATGAAGAAGCAAGGAAGGAACACAAAAGTAAACCATACTACTACTACCTAATACAAACAAAATCAAAAGCATGCTGATTTCAAATCAGTGTCACAAGATACCTTTCCCCCAAAAAAACTCCTTGAGAAAATACTCACATTTATTTTCTTCTGTTTAATCACTCAATTTACTTAATCTAGGTTTCATAAGAAATCTCTCCAGCCCCTGTATTTCTAACAATACCATATTTTTAGAATATTGAACTCCCATACATGTTGTCACAGAGTCTATTATCTTAGTCACTTACAGGGTCCCTAAGTGTGTGGTGAACAGCAACCAGCTGGGGCCTGCTATCTGGATGCAGGGTATCAATTTTTATTGAAACAGACTCTTTTTAAGGTCGCTTTGAATGAAACAGCAGACCACGCATAAATCATCAGCTCTTCTTCTAGTCTAAGTAGACTATGTAGCCTCTGTTTCTTTTCCAAAAGAAAATAAGCATTAGGGCTGTGCAAAATTTCACCAAGTGTTTCGTTTCAAAGCTGTTTTGATGTGTTTTGAGTTCAAAACAGCAAAATCCAAATGAATCAAAAAGCTCTGAAACAGCTTTGAAATGAAATGAGGGCACTCGAAACATTTTGAAAGTTTCTAAATGTTTTCCAGGTTCGAAGCAGCCCAGTGGCAGGAGGCAGGGGAGAGCCAGGGCTGCACTCTGAGCTGGTCCGTAGCCCCATGGAGTTCATTCTGGCAGGGAGTGCAGCCCTGGCTCTGCTCATCTCCTGCCACCAGGCTGAGCTCTGTCGGGCTGGTGGAGACCCATAAAGCTCAGCCCAGTGGCGGGAGGTGGAGTGCAGCCCTGGCTCTGCCTGCTTCCTGATGCCAGGCTGCACTCCAAGCACCTCCATAGCCCCATGGAGCTCAGCCTGGTGGGGAGCGCAGCCCTGGCTCTGCCCACCTCCTGCCACTAGGCTGCACTCCATGGGGATGTGGGTCCTTGGATCTGCGCACCAGATGAGAGGAGGCTGCCTCTGCTGCCTGCAGCCAGGAGCAGCATGAATCTTTCCTGGCGCTAGGCACAGCTTCCTGTCATCTGGCATGCCTCCTGGGGGTCTACACCCCCAGGAGGAGTCTAGTACTGCCTGGCAGCCCTCCCATGGGTACGAGCCCCGGGATCTATGTGCTGGATGAGAGAAGGCTCCCTCTGTCACCTGGGACCAGCGGCAGCATGAATCTTCCCCGGCGCGGAGTGTGGGCTGTGCCCAGGACTGGTCCCATGCAGCACGGCAGCCTCCTGTCATCTGGCATGGTGGCACAGGGAAGCACGATGGTGGTGCGGAGTGGTGGATGGCAGCAGTAGTTACTGCGTGTGAGCTCCCATCCCCCGCCACTATCATCCAGCACTCAGGGTCACAGTATCACGAAGTGTGAGAACCCCTGTGGTGTGGAGTAAATTAGTTTACTCCAGCCTATTAGGGGTAAAGGTATAGATGCCGAGATGTTTACGGCACAGCTAATTAGTCTACTGCACAGTAAACATCTCATGTAGATGTGCCTGAGATGAAACTGAATCATGCCCTTTCAATGTTAAAAAGAACTATACCTTTAGATATTCCTCTTTAACTTATAAAAACACTTTATTAACCAGAACAGATTTGCTGGAAATACAAGTTTAAATATAGGCTTTAGATTTAAATCTATAGATCTAAACTTCCAAGCTAAAAATTAGTACATATGGCTAGAATAAGAATATGTAAGGATATGGAGATAAATATAGTATGGTCTTACTTTGATATATCATGTGTTCTTTTTGTACAAGCATTTTTGTATATTTCCTATTTATATTCTTTCTAAAATGCCCATCTATTAATGTTACCATTTTTTAAAACTGCAGCATCTGATGCTTCTGCAGCTTTCGCATTCATATTTTGTCTCTTTGGAACCTGAGGAACATCTTAAGACATTTGTCATATGGTTGAAGGTGGAAAGTCATAAAAGAGTAATACTGCAGTTGGTCAAAATATTTTCCTTCACAGTGCTTTTTCCTTTCAAAATTGCTGGATGGGGGGCAGGTTTCTATAATATTGTGATTTGTCAAAGTGAAAATGGTTCTATTTTCTCTTTTTTGGTTCTAGCTCAGAAATCATGAATAAAATAATTAAAATCAGTTTTCCCACAGTTCTTGGTGGCTTCTACTTCATCTCAATTTCTTCATCATGAACTTCTGGTCCTTCATTAACCCTATAAAATGCAGACCAAATTACTCTTTCCACTCACAATCTCTGGATTGCATTTTTAGTCTGCCAAGTTTCACATTTCTTGTAGGCACAGCCTGCCTTTCTGTTCCTCCCTTTCCAGCTGCTCATCAATCTCCTTCTTAACTCCAACCCCCATCAGAACTAACTGAACAGGGTAGGTCATCTGTCTCTTGCTTCAGAAACTTTGAGATGCATTATCTTTTAAGAGTCTTATAGACCTTGTGTGTACATGATACAGAAGGTAGGAACCCACTCAGGCTGATTAGCATAGCAGTGTATTCGGGGTTGCAGCTGGACTCTGGTGCAGCTTCTAATGCTGCCACTCCTTTTTGTGGCTTTGCTAAATCCAAACTATCAATGTCTCAATTTATCCCTGTGTAAAATGGGAGGGAAAATCTCTATCCTACTCTGCTTTATGAAAGGAGTAGCATTTGCTAGGCACCAAGAACAAAATTCATAGGCCATAAGTAGTACAGGTGACCTGAAGGAGTCCTTAGGTTATTTTATTGTGAAAGTCTGTGAAGAAAATCACCTTGCAGTATGAAGTTTCACTAACTCATTGAATTTGCCAAACCACTTCAGTTTCAATCCAATCACCTTAGATTATGACAAGGAACAACTTTTGTAATGGTTCAGAGGACCTTAGAGATGCACTTATTTTGAACCCATTCATATCTGAATTATACACACAAGAACACACAAAGTAATATCTTAGCTGCTCATGACAAAGGGTCAGAGATGCACCTCAATTAAGATATCTGAAAGAATCCTAACAAAGTTGTCATACTTTCAAGTCATATTACCAGACCTAATCTTCTCTGAACCATGTAATGGTTGCTGGAATAAACAGGGACATGGTTGTCAAGGACTTTTAAATTTCAGTGACAGCTGTCAAAGGGTCTTTCTTAGACACCAGTCATATTTAAGATAAGGAAAAAGAGTTTCAAAATGCACAATGGCTACAGGACATGAGCAGTTGTGATTGCATGCAGTCTCATTTCCCCAGTTTAATTTGAAATAGCAAATGGTAAATTGGATTTTATGGTTCAAATACGATAGAAACACAGACCAATTATCTCCAGTTTATTTATTGCTTTTATCAACCAGTGTTTATTTTATAAATTAATGGACATGCTGTCCTATCTTAGTGTAGCGAGACTGGATTATTTTATTGAATCTCTCATACGTGTTTGCTTAAAAAACCCAGCCAAACATTTCCACAAAATCGAAATCACAATGATGTCATTATACTTGGGTGGTTTGTTCTCCTCCACGCAAGTTTTATAGCAAGACCTATAATGTAACCTAACCTATGATCCATAGGAAAGGTTCCAATTGATTTTCCTAGGCTTTCATTCAGGTCTCTAAAATGCTAAGGAGCTGTTTTTGCCAGATCTCAGGTGAAGTCACGTGATATTCGGTTTTTAAATAAACTCAACGTGAAACCAGGTATAACAGAGCAGTGTCAACTATGCTTCTCTTTGTGTCATTCAAAACCCAAACTTAGCTTTATTTAGAAGGTGGGGTTAGATGCCAATAACAAATCAAGGGAAAGGGAAGCATAAAATGTGTCAATACAAATGGGACTTCAGAGATTCAACCTTTTTATTTTATTGCTCCATCTTCAGACCCTTGCCATCTCACGATTCATTGCATCATGACATTCCCATCTCTTAATTCTAGACTTGCATCAATCCTAGATTTATTTCAAAAGAAGGTGCCACCCTTCAGTGTGCTTCAGAGATGCATCAGGGATGTTGATGCAGTGGTTTGTGGAGGGCTGAGGGGGACTGAATCCCTCTGCATAGGACTAAACAGAAGAATGGAAGCAACTACTCTCTACAACTCAGGGTAGGGCTGTAATTCTTTCAGAAGAAATGGTGAGGGGGCATTTTCCAAGGACCTGGAGTCCTGCTATAAAATCACTGCTGCGTTCTGAGAGAGTCACCTCTATGTAGAAGGCGAGCATGAACATACTTCAGAGGCATCCTACTGATAAATATTCACCCTTACAATCACTCCAAGTTCCATTTCACTGCACAGTTTTATGACATGGAAACCCTTTCCCTTGAGAAACCTTTCATAAAACATGTATTAAAGCCTTAGATACCAGCAGCCAAGAAAAAAACCAAACAAGGGGAGTTCTGAATTTGAACCTAGATGAATGATGTATTTTCAGATGAGCTACAGACTAAGCCTATAGAAGGTAAGTCAGATTTCTAGCTCTGCCTGCTTTCACAGAAACTCAGGTCTCCTGAACTTGGCGTAAGGTGTCAGAATGATGTTCTCAGTTAATAAAACACTAACATCAAGCCATTTTGGAATGTATATAAAACCTCACATTTTAGACCTTAAGTCAATTTCTAACCAGGAGGGGATAGGAAGAAACTTCCTTGGGAGCAGGTAATCTTATATATGATTTTTATAGGATTTCTTCCCTTGCTCTGAAGTATCTAGTATTGGACACTGTGGGCACATCTACATGTCACTGTATGGCGCCATGTTTTAGTACAGGCAGTCCTCATCTTACAAGGTTTTGAATTATGTTTCGCAGTTACAACGTTTATAAATCGACACCCTGTTTCAAGATTATGACATCAGTTTCAACTTTACAATGCTCGATCCATTGCAACGCCACGTCAGCGGACAAGTTGGCTACATCGCTCATCTCCCTAGAGAACGAACTTCCTTGGCCACTTTCTTTGAGAAAACAGACAAGACTCCAGAAAACCCTGCAGCCAAGACTCCTGAGAAGACTCCAGCCAAGAACCCTTCAAAAAGTCCAACCAAGAGCCCTTCAAAAAGTCCAGCAAAGTCACCTCAAAGAAGTCCTTCCAAATCAATATGATTGCTATTTACAATATAAATACATAAATATAGCTATATTACTTATCTATAATTGATTGAGTACAAAAGTCTGGGGTATTTTTGGTGAAAATAGGGTATCAGGCCTTGGTTCAGGAACCAACCCCCCATTTAAAACATTGTTTCTTATAAGAAAATTGGTTCCGAGTTACAACATTTCGACTTAAGACACTGTTTGCAGGAACCAATTGTGTCGTAAGTCCGAGGACTGCCTGTACTTGCTTTTGGAAGTACTAGAGCATGATGCAGAGTGGGCAGTTACAGCACTATGCTTGCAGCACAGTTAGATTTCACCGCTATGTTGCTGTAGTGGTGCACTATACTGGGGGAGTGCGGCACTATGGTGACATAGCTGGCGATCACCCGTAGACCCGCAAGATCACTACGTTGACGTAGCACACCATTCAGCAATGTAGTATGTTGCTACATAGCTGTTGGGTGATGTGTAGATGCATCCTGCTTGAGACAGAACTCAGGGCAGGAAGAAAGCCGAGCCAGGTCCAGGATGGTGATTTCCATGCTCCTGTGAATGGTAAAGAATAAGAAAAAGAGCCGGGAACTTTATTTTATTGTCTCTTTCTCTCACTTCAAAGCTTGTGAGGTCCCTTCTAGCTCTTTCATATGATTTCTATTGAGGTGCTATATTGCCTCTTTAGTTTTATAGAAAAATCATACTCTACTTACACTGAAGCTCTCTTTTTTATGGCAGTGAACTTGGTCCATCAGTCAATGTGAGTCAGGTGCCTAACTGCCTTTGTGGCTTTGGCTCTCATCTATTTGTTGCCTCATTTGTTACTGTTGTCTCTGAATTACCTACACAAACCCACTGACATTTTAAGCACTATAACTGGAGCACATGCTGAGATTACAGTTTTGAATGGAGTCAGAGTTTTACTTGAACTGACTTCATGAAATTTCGCCCCTTTTTCACATTCTTACCAGGCTGTTTTGGTGGTGGTGGTGGTGGCGGTGGTGGGCTTCTTTCAGCACTGTGGAAGGATGAAATTGACCTCAAGACCTCGATCAAGTCCTTTGTGTCACAGCTAAACTGTTGCTTCCAATAGTTTCCAAATGAAATCTCTGAAGTGGTTTAATCTTCTGACTTTCAGTGACATTTAACTGTTAAGTATGCACGTTTTCATGCAGGACCAAACCCCAGAATACCAATACAGAGCTGCTAAACACAATTGCAGCAGAGTCCAGAGTCCTTAAAAATACCCATATTGTGAAGTCCGGCCCAGCTCATGCCTCAGGGAAGATGTCTGCCATTCAAATATCTCATTTGCTTATCTGTTCAGTTGTGTGTTTTTTAGAGATAACCTACTTCCTGTTGCCTGCTCAGGTTCTGCTCTCTTACCATTTTAATACAGCTACAGACCACAATTAAACAAAGGCAGCATGACCCTTGCATTTTGACGCATCTCATGTATTTGTAAATAATTTTATCATCAGAGGGTGAAGCAAAATTTTATATGCAGCTGTTCTCAGGTTTTTATGCAAATGTTCCATGGCGGTTCGGAGCTGATTCTCACAGGTTAGCTTGGCCTTTTGTCTGCCGGAACTTTAAAATAAAGGTTTTTTATTTCTACTTTTATAAGCCTTCTAATCATTCTGACAAAGAATATAACAGTGGGGTTGACCATACATGTAACACCTCTTATTACCTAGCTTTGTCCATATTAATACACTGCAGGAACCAGTTATTCATTTAAAAATACATTACGCTATACTAAAGACAGATAAAATCAAAGATACCTTTTGCCTAAATCTCATTTCCCATAAACCAGTGTATAGTTTTTTTCTTCTTTTTTTTCACAGAACAACAGTGACTTAAGATGGAAGAGACCTAGTAAGCTCATCTTTTCCATCCTTTTTTAAATATAGCACTGTTCTCTGCTTATATTTTATAGGACAGGCTTAGGGATAGTGTTATGAAAAAGTGCTTCCCCTATACTTCTGGTAACAGGTCTATGTAGTAGTTTAATATAAATTTAAAAAATGGTTCAGTTTTAGTATAGTTTAATATATTAAATCAATGGTTCTCAGTCTTTTGAGACTTTAGGCACCCCTCCATACTTTTCTGAAGTAGCACCCCACTTAAAAATACCTTTTATTACAGTGCATAAAAATGATATGGTTTGAAACATGTTTTGCAAACAAACTGGAAAAACATGCATAAATAATTATAATATCAAAATATTATAGGTCATGCAAAACTTGAGTTTGGAGTCACCTGGGATGAGAGTCACTGCTCTGGAAAGATACTTTTTTGGCTTCTGTCATCATAGGGTATATCTACATATCACCATATGGCAACTTTGATACAGCACTGTACTTTAATACTTCCTTTTGAAAGAGCACATACCAACTGCAGAGACTTCCTCAGCCTGATGAAGGGTTTTTAAACCCAAAATCTTGCTTATTTTTTTTCTTCCCCCCAACTATTTAAGTTGGGCTAATAAAAGATATCAGATTCACCCAAAGAACCTTGTCTGCCTATATCCTTAGACCAACATGGTTACAACCTACACCACAATAAAATTACAAGCTTTCCTAATTTGGTGGACGCTGATCATTTACAGCAAAAAGAAGGAAGGGAGAGGGAGAGTGGGGAGGAAAATAAAAGGAAACGGGCAGCCCTGTAAAACAGGGAGAGGGGAGGTTCTTCTTACAGGACAGACATGTCTTTGCAGGGTGTCTGGATCCCTGCCCTGGGAAGGCTCTAGCCAGTGCAGTGCAGCTCCACGCCATGCTTCACAACCTGGTAGCAAACCCTGGTTGCAAATTCCCTTTGGGAAATACCTTTCAGAATAGGGCCTCCTGCCTTTCCCAGGGTGTGGGGGAGAAAGGGCTAAACAGCTCCTCCCCTGAGAGACACAGCTTTAGCCTGTTACAGGGAAGGAAAGAGAGGAAAGCACCATCCCAGGTCCAAAAAGAGCAGTATTCTGTCCCCAGAATTGCTGCAGCTGATCCCTGGTCTAGCACCGCTTCATGTCTCCTGGAAACAGAGAGGTGCAATAGGGCCCTTTGACCTGGGAGGTGGGGTGAGGTGACACCCCTGAAAGTGTCTTGTCACCCTGATTGAGAATCCTTATGTTAAATGTAGAAGTAAAGGGGTGATAATAAGTACTTCAGTTCTACGGGAGACCTTCATGGTACTAATTACAGATTTAAAAAAAAAATCATAAATTCAGTACTGCAATAAGGTAATGGCAATATTACTACAGTATAATTACAATTACACATAAAATACATAAAAAGCACAATGTAAAAGTTACAAATTTGAGCACTTAAAAGAAGAAACGACAGAATTAAATTTTCCAGAAGAACCTGAGTGCCAAACAGAGTTGTGGATATGCATTATGAATTGATCAAATCTTACTTTTCCTCAGAAATTGTCTCTCAGGCAGCACTCAGGGTGAATAGATAGCAATTAATATTCTGTCCCATCCTTGCTGTTGAACATGTGGCTCTGGCACTGCCTAGTGCACATGACTAAAACCCTGCTGACAGGACAGAAATATGAATCTCTTCCTTGGGTCCCCTATGGAACCCATCCTTGCAATAGCCAAGTGTTTCACTATTATTAATGCACTTGTCCTCAAATAACGCCAGTGAAAGAAGGCATACCATTGCCCCAGTGATAAACTAAAGCACTCAGTTATTATAATTTTAGGTGACTGATTTATGGTTGACCAGATCTTTCAGAATTTGTAGCCTGTACCAATTTTCTGTATTTAACTACAGCTCTTATTGATCGGTTCTGAGTGTCCCTTCCACCTTGGGTCTCAAATTAGGATCCCAGAAAATAAAGGAGTGCAGTAAATGTAGGGAAAGCCTGATTTATGCAACTTGCCCACCATCGTACAGTTCCTTAAAAGTCATGGCCTGGCAACTGTCTTCATAAGTTAACTGTTTCTCCCTTTGCCCTTCCCAGTCTTCATACCCAACCAGTCACAGTCCCCTCCTCCAGCTACCCACCATAGTTTTTCTCCCTTTCGCTGAACAGTATCACATACCCCTATCCCAATATTCTCCTTTTTCTCATCCCACTCCAGCCCTTGTTCCTCCATCATTAAAATGGGATGGCAACTTCCTCCATGTTGCCTGATGTCAGCCTGGGGAGTCACTGAGAGCACAGAACGCACTGTGACTTAGTGCTTGGACTCACCGCAGCCATCAGTGCTCTTGCTGAAGTAGCCCTGGATTGGAGCATGCGCAGTGCTTATTTCATGCACAGTTTGGACTGCACTACAATCGTTTGGGAAGCTCAAGCATGCTCACGGAAGTTGATCCCATTAAGCATTTTCAGAAGGTCAACAAAAGGAGTCCTTGTGGAAGAATAAGCCCTAATGCACAGAGCTATTCCTCCACCAAACGTCAAAATTCTGCCCTAAATACAGTGGTGTTAAGGTGGTGGCGATTAGGCCTCAGTCACACAATAAGAGTATGTGCAGATGTCTGCTGCATCTGATCTAAGATCATGCGGATTACTTTAAGCTGCATGGTCATCAATACGGAGTGGCTTGTACACGTTTCTGGTGCCAGGAGCCAGATCTAAGGAACTTCGGGGGATGCAGGAGAGCAGGCAA
Organism: Crocodylus siamensis; assembly: GCF_052110815.1. Taxonomy (NCBI): domain Eukaryota; kingdom Metazoa; phylum Chordata; order Crocodylia; family Crocodylidae; genus Crocodylus; species Crocodylus siamensis. The sequence goes on along the minus strand of NC_143395.1, from coordinate 410,296,326 downwards.
GATTAGCAGGGGACAGACTGGCGGGTCAGAGTTGCAAGGAAGTTGGGTAGTAGGAAGAACATAACCCCAGGGCTGGGGTTGCGCTCTGAACACGTGCAGACGTTTAGTAAATTGGGGTAACCCATTCTAGGTCTAATTTATCTTCCCTCCTCAGGTGAATTCATTTGGATGCTGCTGGCTATTTTTTCCCAAATTAACTTCCCAAAAGTCTAGTTAAGTCGATCTAAGTGTAACATCTGCACATACCCTAAATCTACTGCAGATCTGGAAGCAGAACCTATAGGTCTTATCCTCAAATGGCATATATTGCCAAAGCTGTTTTGAAGTTAATGCAGCAATGTCTATACTAAGATGAGGCTATCACCCTAGGGCTCTTCAGTCTCACTCTTGTTCCCCACTGCAGACTTTCCTTTCTACCACCCCTAACCCTTTCAAGCTCTACTTATTTTAAATTCAAACCTTTTAGAAGGACAGACATAAAAATCATACTGAGCAGAAAATAGAAAAATAGCAGAGAGAAAATGGACATGAAAGTTCTCATTGTTTATGTGTAGGGGTGTATCTTCTGTTTACTGACTATTGGCAAAACTCCTGTCAACAAGAATTTGAGTATGAACGTGGCACCATTACACGAGCAGGCTGTAATGAGGAGGGTTTTTTTCCCAACTGCACTTAGTGAATATCGTATCTCATTTGTTATCAATGTTGTGCTCTGCAACTCCTCAATGCAATGCACTTAGATGATAACAGACACGGGATTTTGTTACAATAGATTACTGCTCTTCTGCACTGAGGATAAATATTCCAAACAAAAAATTAAATGCAATACATTTTCTATTGGCTATGAAAAAAGACGTTGTGTTACAGATTTCTTCCTGCCCCCACCTCCCTCCCACCCAAGAATTCCAATGGATGCACAATGCTTTGGAGAAAAGAAGTAACTTGGTATTTATAAAATTAAAAGGAAAATTCTTACACAGCTGCTCAAGACCAGGCAGGCAATACAAGAAGGTCTCTGCTCTGTGTGCAAGGGAAGTCAAGCTATAGAGAAATTGGCTAGACTTTGTTAGGCCATACAAAACTAGGATGAAGTCTTGGCCAAGTTCTGGGGAATACATTGGTCAAAACCTATTGAGCCTAATTATTATTATTTGGAGAGCTAGTTGGAACATATTAATTTTGTATAGGTTTCTAAGTGTGATCCTTTCCCGTTTCACACACATATTTTCAGTGAAAATCTAAAGCCAAAAATGTTCAGTTTTCCAAATCTGTTTCAGTGAGAAAAATGGTTTTAATTCAAAGAAGAAAATAATTTCTTTACTGAAATTCTCCCTCTTCAGTTCAATATTCTTTTAAAACAGAAAGCGTTATTGGTAATGAACATTTCCCACAAAAATACAGTTTTTGGTCAAGAAAATAAACACCTTTTGTTGATTAAAAAAATAACAATTTCTCAGCTAGACCCTAATTAGCTAGAACATTCTCAGCTAGACCCTAATTATTTATGTTACAGTAGCAGTAGGAACCTCAGATAAGCCAATAATGGAGGTCATTCAATCAACTCCTATTTGAGTTAAGAGCTTGCTGTGCCCTCCTCTCCAGTGCATCAAAAGCCTCCTCCTTGCCTTTGCCTTTAAGGCCCTTATTGATCTACTCACTCTGCTCACACATCATAAGAGACATCTGGAACCAAATAATCTATATTATTTGGAGTTTAACAGAATTGTTCTGTAAAAGAGACCCTCTCTGTTTTCCATTAGTGACTGTGAGATTCATTATAGGTAATCATCCTTTACAAATTAGAAGAGAGCTAGATCATCACAATGTCCACTGACACCACTGGAAAGGTTGCTCAGCTTCGAATCAAATCCTAAGCATAGGCGCACATGCAAAAACAAAACCAAAGCAGGAAAGTATATCAGAATACTTACTTTTCCTGGAGAAGTGTGGCTTGGTTATAATTAGTTTGTTAAAATACTTCAGGGTATCTGAGTAAGCATAGAGTTACATATTTTGTAAACTAATGAATCCACAGCAATACGTGACTTCCCTTGCAGAACTGCTGTTAAATCTTTTATAAGAAGCAAGAAGAGACTATGTTTTTCATAATCAGTTTAGCATATAGGTTATACAAGAATGATTGAAGTTCTAAAGTTGCAACAAAGAAATACAGGAAACAATTAACAAATACATTACCTCTCATAACCGAGGTAGCTTAATCAGCTCCTATATGTGTTAAGAAACTACTCTATGCCCTTTTCTCCTCTGCATCAAAAGCCTCCTATTTGCCTGCTCTTCACCATTACATCTACAAATCATTAATACCCTTCCCTACTGGTTCAGAAGGTAGGTAGACAAAACTGTTTTTCACCCACCCTCAGTTCATTTTGCATCTGCTCTCATCCCATTTGCCCATTTTGCTCATCCTGTCTAACAGGATGAGCAAAATCCTGAGGGAGAATTGATCTAAGTCATGCAGTTTTCTCTAGGCAAAGTAATTTAAATCAGTAATGAACAGAACAGGTATCTGCTTTTTGGTGGTGGCGGTGGTCAGGGGGGGCGCAAATCTTAGACTGGGTTCCACCATTTTTACATCTGTCTATGTGTAATCTGTTCTGTTATGAGTATGGATTAGCTCTGCCTGCCAAACTGCTATTCTGTTGCAGGTATAAACTGGTTCCCTATCACTTATACTAGTAAAAGTGTAATGTCTGTACCTGGCCATACTGAAAACTGAAACTAATGGAGTCTTGATCCTTGGCTAGGATTCCTAGGCGTAACTCTAATGCAAACTCTCCCACCACCTGAATCCTGTCCCCTTGAAATTTGTCCAACATTTTGCCTCCTTTATCCAAAGGAATCCATAGAGTTGTTTTAGCCTGCAGGAGTAGGTGTCACTAATTACACATTTGCATCCAAGATGTTCCTATTTGTAATTAATAGCTCTATAAAAGAAGCAGCAGGACTGCAAATAAACAACACGATTAGTGTTCAGGATGCACCACCAAAACAGGTGCAGTGAAAACAACTCTGGAACAATTCAGATGCAAAGGCTTTAATGACCTGGTCTGCAGGAGCTTATGGATCTCCATTTTCTGTAGCAAGTTCTATTCATCTCAGCCTCTCAATTTATACCATGCTAATGACATGTCAAAGAGCTTTGAAACAATTAAATAAGCAGAAACACAAAAGGCACAGCCATCTCTATACAGTCACGGCAAACTTAATTTGTCGTTTCATTTGGGAAATACGACGACAGACGCCACTGTGCAAACAATACAGAATAGAAGCTAAAGAGGCCACAATTCACTACTGAAAGAGCGAACCTGAGTCCAGCTCTGAGCCAGTCCCATGCTGGAACAGTGCGGATGCTGCTTTGGTCTCAGAAGTACTAGTCCTCTCCTGACTATGATACAATCTGAATGAGATGAGGCCAGGACGTAACGTCCCCCAAATACCTGCTCTCCCCAGAAGCTGTAAAGTTCCTCTTTATGAACAAGGTGCAAGTCTCGTCTCCCTACTTACCAGGAAGCTTTGCTGTCTTCACAATGAAACTGCTTGAGATGCAGCCAATGTATGCATCAATCAGGAAATAATTCACATTTTCATAGCATTTAAAACCAAAAATGAGCTTTGGATTGATGCCCTGCATCACAGGCTGTTAAATTTCACCCAGCAACTCCTTCACTGGGCCAAATATCCCATGTGTGATTAACTCATGCCTTCCAGGAAGGCAACCAGTCTGGCCTCAAATACATCAATAAGTACCGCTGAATTATTTCTTTCAGTGATTGATCACTTTCACTGTGAGAAAATTGTGCCTATGTAGTAATTTAAATTTGACTAGCATCATCTTCCAGTCACTGGTTCCTATTAGGTCTTCCTCCGTTAGCTCAAAGAGTCCTTTCATACCTTACTGGTTGATCTCTGTGGAGGAATTTATAGTCTATAATCAAACCATCTTTGAGTTGTCTTTCTGGAAAGAAAAAAAAAAGATTGAGCTCTTCAACTCTCCCACTGGAAAACATTTCCTACAGTCCCTGAGTCATTTTTGTGGTTCTTTTCCAACCCCTCTCCAATTTTTCAATAACCATTTATAACCAGAATACCAAAACTCTACACAGTTTTCTGGTATCTACAATGCCAGCTAGAAAGAAAATGACACCTACATACCCTTACTCTGTTCCCTTTGTTCAGACATCTGAATGACATATTTTTGAACAGTGCTGAGAGTATCTAAGTTGCTTGTCCTATATGATCTCCATATCCTTTTCAGAGTCACTTGGTGCATCTACACACGCTATTAGCACAGAGCAATAATGAAACGCATTGTGCCAGAGTTTATTGCTCCTGGGTACCACGTCTCCACAGGACTGTAGAGCGTTGAACTGGGTTGGAGCAGCCCCGGGTGGCAGGCGATCCAAGAGGTCAACCTGCCAGCTCAGGGTTGCTCTGACACAGCAAAATGTGCTGCAGGGGGACTGGCTGGGTATCACAGAATCAGTGAGTTGGAAGGGACCTAGTCAGATCATCTAGTCCGACCCCCTGAAAGTATGAGGGTGCTCCAGGTATGAGGGTGCTCCAGTGAGGAGCTAGCCGACAGGCAGCCGAATGGCCCAACCAGCCCTGTCATCATCTATACATGTATTGCTGCACACTAAAGAACTTTGGAGGTACTAATCTACGGTGGAGCTAATTAGTTAACTGCAGCTTAATAGGGCCGCACATGTTGACACTGAGACTTTACTACTGAACTAATTAGGCAGCTCTGTAGTAAACGTCTCATGAAGATGTGCCCACTGTGTTTCAGGATACAGCCCTCCATCTTGGGGAATTCCTTATATTTTTTGTTTCTAAAAGTGAAACTTTGCATTTTGCTGTGCTGAAACTCGCTTTGTTTGAATGACCCTAGGTTTGAAGAATGATTGAGATCACTCTGTACCACTGCCCTGCCTTCATCATTATTTACCATTCCACCTATCTTTGTGGCATCTGTTAATTTTATCAGCTATGATTTTACAATTATTTCATATCATTGAGTAAAATCTTGGATAACCTGGGACCTAATACTGAACCCTTTGGAACCTAGAAACTTCCCCTTTGATGAGGTCTAAGTTGATTTCAAGCGTACTTTCAGTGTAGACACATGGCATATTTATGACATGTAACACATTGGATTGTACACTGATTTGTGATAAAATAGTGTTAGAGCAAGCTAAAATACACCTCTCCCATGAAAGCTGCCCAGAGCATATGTTATTATATTCCTGTGGATGGGAATAAGAGCTGGAAAGCCTGTTTGTATTGAGCAAATGGGTACACTGAAATAAAGTTGATTAGCACTCCAAACACTGATGTTCAGTTACTCCTGACTTTCCAAGAAGTAACTTCATCCTGGAGTACAGTGACTTAAACCAGCATAAAACAGTACAGTGTATGCACATCTACATTCACACTTGATAAAAGACAGATTACACTGATATTTTGTTACATATTTTATGTTATGTCACTGATATTATGTTACGTTACTGCACTCCTTACCAATAATCAATACTGCTGAGGTTCCTACCTGGGGACAATACCTTCACATTCAGTCTTATGAAAAGTTCCCTATAGAGATTCCTGCAAAACATATTAAAACAGCACATCGGGTGATCCAAATGGTTCTTTATGGCATTAAACATCTATGAATTTCAAAGAGCTCCCTTTGCCAACTATTCCCCGCAAGACTTTGTTCACTTATCAATCTTGGGTTAGCTCACTTGACTACAGGAGTTCAGTTGAGTGAAACTTCAAGGTTGCTTGGGTCTCCTGCCTTTGCTTGTCAGTAGGCATGTCTATACGTGCATTAATGTGTTTTTACTAATGAGCATTAAATTTAGTTCTTCCAATATGACATACTAAATATATGTGCATTAGGCTGTGCTAATGCACAATAGCACAAGCACAAGCTTTTTAGGTGAGGCTTAAAGTGCAGTACCCTATTCTACTGCACCTGAGCATATTAGCACAGTTTTTGACATGCTGCTTTTAATGCACAGTAGAGTAGATTGCACATCAAAAAACATGTGTAGACACACCCAGCATTTGGGACCTACCGTCAATTCTACAAATGAGATGGACAGCAAGTCTTCTCCCTGGGGAGAGTACATGTGCCTCATAAGGGCAGATCAAAAGAAGTTTAGACTGCGAAGGTCACCACTGAACCTCTAACTGGCTAATCATTATCCTTGTTTGTATGTGGTACTGCCTGACCAAAGGTAAGGTCCTGCTGGACCTTGGTGCTAGCCAGAAAGCCAGAACATTTGAGAAATCTACTGACTAGTTAAAAAGGTTGAGGAACAGTTGCTGTTCTGTTGCTGTGGTAGAGCTTCTAATTTCCATGGGGAGTACACTGTCTACCGACTCATCCAAGGTGGGGTCTCTTCCTTGGCTCCATCCTAAATCTGAGAAACCTTCCTGACGACAATTTGTGGTTTAAACAAATCATCATTTATAAAACAAAAAAGAAAAACCTGAAAAAACAAAAACATAAAAAACCAAAGCAACCCACAGAATAAAGCTACAGAGCATAATGGATGCAGGGAAAAGGGGAAGAGTATAGGATCAAAGGTGAAGAACATGTAGGGTAAGTGCAGGATAATACATACACTGTGCTTTGCAGGCTGCAATACTGCAATTTATGGCTGATCCAGACAGAAACCTTCCAATAAAATGCCCTTGCCTTGAGGGAAGAGAAGGTGGGAGTCTCTTTGGCCCTGTCCTACCACTCCAGCTTATATACCAAAGAGAGGGAAGCATCTTCCTAGGGCAAATATACTAACTAACAGAAACTGATAATTTGAGGGTGGGGGTGGGGATATGTAGTTGTTCATTCTTTTTGTCCAGTGAAAATATCCATCTCCATTTAAAAGCGTAATGGAGTAGTGACAAACCTGAGAACCTAATCTCTTTACCACTATGATGTTTGCAGTAAACCTTGCCAATTTGCCTTAGATAAAGAGATTAATTTACCTCTGAGTTTGCAGTTAACTTATCTAAAATAGCTGGTGGGTTTTAAGGACTGTCAGCATGTGTACACTTCTGCCTAGTGGTTGCGCACATGAGATCTAGTCTTCCCAATATATACAGAGGACTGCACCCGTTCCTTATATCACCCTCATCCTGGTTAGCTTGTACAGTTCAGCAGTCATCCCTGATTTATAATACTATGAGTGAAAGAAGAATCAGTCCCATGCACATGATGCTATGAAATGATTTTTCAATATTAGTAGATACATTTTTGGAGATTCATAAATATTTGCCATTCCTTTTTCTTTATTAAGGAGTAATGAAGTCAACTGAAAACTTCAAATTGGCTTATGCTCACTTTGGATCAGGATGGTAAAGCTTCATAATCTACATAGACTCTACTGGCTTTTCTTTCCACATCATTAACAATTTCCTGCCTTCCCTATGAATTCCACAAATACTTTTCTTCAAGCATTTTTTTCTCAAGGGATTTTAAGGTTAAATATTCTATTTTCCCCCCAGCCATTCATAACAATGTCCTGAAGAGTATGATGGGCTTTGGCTTTATTTTTTAAACTGAAAAATGCAGGTGAAAATGGGGGAGTTGGGGACAGTATAATAGGTATTTGCTTTCAACATAACGAGGAAAATCACTAAGTTTTAAGCATTTCTCTTGGGTTTTTTTGAGAGCAACATGCCTGCTGCTTCAAAAGTCTAGGTTTAAGGATTTAACTATTAAAAATTGACCTTCTGCCAATGAAAAATGGAGCAAATATAAGAAGTAGAAAACGATTGGGAAAATAAATTACACTGAACAAATGATGGCTGACCTACTTTGAAACTATATTGTTTACAATCTAAAACTAACAAAGACTGCCCCTAGGCCTGCTGAACTCAAAGAGCTGTTGAATTTTCTATCACTTAAGAAACTCACTCTTATAAAAACACACTGTTGCTGCTTCCCCCAAGCTCTCCCCTCCCCGTTTTCAGAAGGGAGCAAGTAACTGTGGCTTATGTGTCATGCATCAGTGACTCACGCAGCATTATAATTCCTTTCGTGGTCTTCCAAAGGAAATCTTTACATGCAGTATTTTAATGGGGAAAAATCATAAGAGAATACAAAGGATGAAGCAGGGAAAGAAAGAGTGAATTTGGAATAGCCTCCCAGAAAAATCAAATTAAAAAAGACATTCCAAGTTTAATTAGAAACTGCCCTAGGGAGAAAGAATATTATGCCTACCTGAACCAATGATTTTTAAAAACAGTCCTATTAGAATACAAGACAACTCTATAACATGGAGCCTTTTCCATGTAAACGGTGAGCCACAGCTTCCACTGTCTGCTGATGACAAAGCGCAATGGGGCACAGTCACAGTTGTAATTTCATCCCATCTGAAAACACCTCCATTGTATCAGTAGTGGGACATTAGTAATAGTCACCCTTGTCTTCCCCATGACTATAATGTTGTGTTACCCTGTGCAGCTTCACCGGTCAGTGGAACAGTCTAGATACCCCCTACTGTGAATCACGTCTGTGCTAACAGCTGAGCACAACCTGCTTACTCTCCCAAGCAACGCCTACCCCAAATATCTGAATAAGAAATATGATAAACAAAAGGACTACAACAAATACCATAGTTACTTGCCTACCACACACACCTTCCCCCCCCAAAATCAGTCCTCCAGTATTGGGATATATATCTTAAACATGGAAGCTGATTATTCTTTGCTGACATAGAAGAGGGGGCATAGAAGCAAGCAGGTGCTGTGACTCATGGCAGCCAAGAGGGCTGTCACCTCTTCCTGAGGCTGCGAATACCAAGACCGGAGTCCAGTGTTATCCTACTTCGAGCTTGCTCAGTTCAAGTCTACAGTATATATTGTGGTGTGGAAGCAACAATTTATTATTTATAGACACTTACCCTATAAAGAACTATTTACAGTAAAGAAGTAACAGTCCTACTGCTGCCTTTGCAAGGCCTGGGGCCTAGCCTTGTTGATGCACTGCTACCTCACCCATATTGTTTCTTGGGTACTACACTTCTTGAACACTATGGCTAAGAATGAACATTCAAAAAGCCCAAACCTGAATCAACTCAATCTTTGCAGGTGAGTCTAACCTGCATAGAATGAACAGGCAAGCTAATGAACAGACGTTCACTTTTGATTCTGGAAATGCAGCCACATGCCTGCAGTGGCTCAGGCCAGAAGCTGAAGGGCACTAGAGTGAGCCCTGGGTTGGAGGGAAGCTGAGCTAAGTGGGGTGGGGTGTCCAGACCACAGCAAGCTGAATATGATTGGGGAGGGCTTTATACCTCTCCCCTGGCCTGCACATTCCCCATTTGGGGTATGTCTGGAGGGGGCAGGGGGAAGCAGCCCCTGCCAGGTATATCCCAGCCCCTGGCTTACCACTGGAGTGGTGTGAGGTGTGGCCAGCCCCAGCAGCAGCCTGAAGCAAATGGGGTTCGCTTCAGCCTGCTGCCAGGGCTGGCCATGTTTTCTCCCACTCGAGCTGTAAGTGGGCTGAAATGCCTGGCAGGGGCTGCGGCACTGGCTGGGGTCTAGGCCAGTGGGACAGGGGAGGGAGGGGGGAATTAAACCCCTCTCCATCTCCCCACTTACTTCAGGCTGCTACCAGAGTTGGCCACACCCCCATCAATCCAACATTGGTGGTGGGGGAATGCCTGATGGGCTGCTACACCCCTTCCAAGCAGACCCCAGATGGGATCCCCTTGGAGGTAGAGGGGAGAATAAACTCCCTCCCTGTCCCTTTCATCTTAGCAGGCCATACCAGTCTGGTATCTGGCCATGCCCCCTGCTCTTGATCCACCGAGAGAGCAGAGGGGCAGGGCCAGCCCTGCTCTCTGGAGCAGGTAACACAGCCCAGCCCAGGGCTGCAAAGCATGCTGGGATGCTGTAGAACTCTGATTTAACTTAAACCAGGTAGGGGCCTGGGACAGAAGTTCCATAAACCTAGTTGACCTCAATCAGCGAAGTCTGATGCTATATTCAACGTGCCCCGCTGCCATTTTGAAATGCAGAGTTTGCTGAATACATGTGACATGGAAGCTGCTTTGAGCATGCTAATTAGCACGCTTCAGCAGACTCACAGCAGACTGGATTAATCAAATCTGCTCCAACACATGCTAATTAGCATGAGTCAGAGCAGAAATCCATCACAGGTATAGGTGTTCTATGTTTCCATAAAAGAGTTACTCTATGTTATGCAGTCAGCCATGGCTCTGGAAAAATCTTTTTTTTTTCTTCATTTTCAGCTTTCCAAACACAAAGTGCACATCTTATTTTGGTATCTCAGAAAATATGGTAGATAAGGAAGCACAAGGTGATGCTGAGATGATAATTATAATATATAGAGGCCACCGTGCACAGCTGTTGAGAGGTTTCTAAGCACGGTAGGGTTTGTTTGTAGGTATTGTTTGTTGTATTGTAGGGTCAGCATGGGAGAAAACACTTGTGAGGGAAAACAACCTTCTTTGACCTCCTTTAGAAATCTATAGCTCTGGTTAACTGTTTACTAACTTATCCTGTGGCTTTGGTGAGCAACATAATACTGTAAAAGTTTAAAACACAGAGATGTAGAACAGTGAGTTTTCGTGCAACAGGATGATACTTAGTGGGTATGGAAATGACCTGTATAATCTACCAAGAAAGCTTGCTATATAGTTATTAAGTTTCCAAGTCAATACATGTAGAAAAAATGCTTATCTTTTTCATAAAGAGCAATCAATTTTTTTGTGCTCTGAGTTCTCAAAGGTTAATTAGAAACTGGTAGGAATGAGAACTAAATCTCTCTTTTTTTTTTTTTATGAAACCATGTTATTGTTTGTCACAGGGAATATTTAGCAATGCATTTCAAACTAGCTTGTTTAAAGACCACATCTGTGAATAACAGAAATGTAAGTGCCAAAAACAATCTTAGGAAAATAGGACAGCTAACAATTTGGGATGACAAGAAATGCAGTAGTAAAAAAAATATGTAAATTAGCTGTGAATGTGCAAAAAAATAAAGCTGCTAAGAAGAGAAATACTATCATGTTTGTTTTCTGATCTATATCTGCCTATTTTAATATAAGACAACAAAATTATTTTTCTAGATGAAATTAAAGATTACCTTTCCCTAAAAATATGATACTGGCAGGTTGTTTAATCTTTCTATAGTTAGTTTCTGTAGAGACCAGATAAAAGCATGCACTACTGTAAGTAAAAAGTGAGAGAATACTTCAAAGAGACAACATATCTAAGGAAAAACAGGAGCGCGCCAGATGCTCGAGGGCATTAGTAGTGATGGCCTGCAGCCATACCACCTTGGGCTCTGATCTAGTTCAGTATCATAAGACAAGAAAGGTCAGGCTTGGTCAGTACTCAAATAGGACCCCTGCAAGGTAAACCCAGATGCTGCAAGTCATATTCTTAGGTATTCAGCTGCTAGCACTTTTCTTCCACCTTAAGTGCTTAACCAGTGCCCCAGGCGTGGTCAGAGGGGTCACTCTGCTGCTGGAAGTGTTGCCTTTGGTTGAGTTGTGGCCATTAAGGAGAGCACTGCACCTTTCCAAACAGAAGCAGTGTTAACACCAATAGCCTGCCCAGATTCTAACTGTTTAATGGTTTTAGCTACTTCTAATTCTTCAGGATGTTTTGATTGATAAAGTTTTCTTTTTCATTTCTTTTTAAACAAAAAACAAAAAACAGTGGCTTTGTGAGCTACTAAACAGCTGCTATATCCTACTTAACAAGTCAATCCATTTCCATTCCCCCAACCTCTCTCCCCCCATCACCCTCACCCATTCACACATACACACGCTTTACAAAGTAAAGTGTTTTGTGGTCATCATTATTTAAAGGCTCTGTATAAGTAAAAGCCAATAGTGTTAGGTCAGATGATTAAAAAGAGATGCTAATAATGTTTCTGGTTTACCGTGCTGTTTACAGCAGTTCAATCTGTTCCTTTACCATGTTGCTATTAAAGAAATCCAACAGTGAACATGCAAACAGCAATACAGTTTACATTCTTTGATTCAGCCCCATGCCGTTATCCATAGTGTTGCCTGTTTTTGGAACTCTCTGCCTACCTTAAAGATAAAGGTTTTTGATGTGCCACTTCTGTTCGTTGGGCTTCCGGGTTCTGCTTTTTTAAAATCTACTTAATAACTGGGGACTGATATCCCTTATTTCTAGGGACTTACTAAATTCATGGCAGCAGTGGGCTGCACAGCAGTTGTTTAAAGCTTGCAGGCTCTCACATGCACCCCTTCCCCCTATTGTGATTGGCGGAGGGTCCCTGGCAGCCCTGCTGGTTACTCCTAACTGGCCAGGAGGCAAAAATGGACCATAATAAAACTGGGGTTTTTACTTTTCTGCCAATCAGGAGCAAGTAAATGGGGCCCCTCTGCCAATCTGGGGAGGGGGCGAGAGGGAAGGCATGTGGGGCAGAGATGTAGGGGAACATGCAAGATTAAAGGAGCTGCTGTGCAGCCCACTTGCACCATGCCCAAGTGCCCAGTGCCCTAGCCTCAGGCTGTTCCTCTGCAGGTCTGGGGGTTTTGGTGACCATGGTGGGCAGTGGCTGTTTTCACGGCCAACACTGCTCTTCAATGGTGAGTGGCTCCCTGCCTCTGCCTGCCCAAGTCCAGAGCCACACCTGGCACTTACATGTCTTCGGACATAGGGCCTAGGGATGAGTGCTGGGGCTGGGCCCAGGCAGGTGGCAAGGGACCCAGGGTGGGGGCCATGCCAGGGGCTCCAGTAGGCAGGAGGTGCTAGAGGATCTCCTCCCAGGTCCAGATGGTAGCCTGTTTCAGGGTGGCAGGTGGGACCCAGAGGCCCTGTGGAGCCATGGGCAGAGGCTGCATAGTGAGGGGCATAGACACAACCACCAGGGCCAAGAGAGTGTCTAGGGCCCAGCAGTTGGTATCCTCAGGCTCCACTGCCCAGACCTGGAGAACCACCTGCTGCTGGAGCAGCAATATGCAGTTCCGCTCCAGGACCCCCATCCAGACCCAGTCCTGTGCCTCCTACCAGGTGATGTCCACCTGGCACCACATTTCCTGGTGGGCTAGGTCCTACTACCACCCTGCCTCTGCCCATGATTCCCACTTCTCCGCCACCCACACCAAGTGATGAAGCAGAAGGTTCCTGTCTTGAGTACATTGCTGACACAGCTGGCCCATGCAAAGGGCTCCAGCGCTGGGTGGTGGTGACCCGGACCTACAGCCCCACTGAGGCTAGTGGGCTCTCCCCCACGTCCAGATGTTGGCTTTGCAGAGGCAAAAGACTTTTGTGGGAGTTTGCAACACTTCATAGATAAGATGCTCTGCACCAGAGGCTGCATGCTGCCTGGCTTCAGATTGGTGGGTAGCCATGCATGGGTACCCAGGAACCAAGCTAAGGCATCCAGGCAGATCTGGGTCCAAGTGGCTGTCACTCAAGATGCCCATCCCCCCTGTTCCCCTAGGGCCAGTGGCCCACTGGGTGCTGGCCGCAGGCAGCCTGCATCCCCTGTACCCTTCCCAGGGTGGGACAGGCCAGGCTGCTAGTAACACCTGCTGCTGCATCTCCAGACTCTGCTCTCTTCTCTCCCTGTAGGCCAACCACTCTGCTGCACTGCCGACACCTGGGGTCAGAGCATGCAGGGATCCTGGACAACTGGGGTGAGGGGCTGGTTGTGCCCTCACCCTTCCCACTGGAGGCCTGTTCAGGGATGTGCCCCGGTGCCATGCCCCTCCCACACTGCCACTATGCCCAAGCCTGCTCCTGCTGTGTGTTCCCCAGGCAGGATACAATGACCTCTTTGTGTCATGGCCAGCCGCTTCTCATGGTGAAGTCTGAGGGTGTGAAGCTGGTGAGGCAGCCACTGGCCAGGGCTCCCCAATCTGCTCGCGGATGCAGCAGCAGGGGAAGTAAGCAGGGTGGGGTAGTAACCATGTGACGACCCCACCTCTGAGGAGATGTCACTCCCAAAAGGGCTAGAGTACAGTGCCCCAGGCTTGGCCAGGCTGCTCCTGCTGGTGAACACTGCAAAATTGTGGCCATGGTCCTAGGTCTCCTGCATACAGGACATGATCTTGCTGGTGTGGCTGGACCAACGATTATGGTTGGTCATGGCCACCCACTGTGCCTGCAAAGCCTTGATCTTTATGTGGCACTGCCATGCCATCTGCAAGTGCCCTCGCTCCCACAACCCACCTGACAGGGCCTCATAAATATGGGTGTTTGAACACCCACCATGTGTGAACTGACTCTGGACCTCTGCATACCCCCAGATGTGCATTAATCACAGTTGCTATGGAAGGGTCATATGCTCCCCTGATTCCATAACATGTTTGTCCACAGAATCTATGAAGCCTTTCTCTGTTGTAGTGGTAATTCCTGGACCATAACTTTGTTAAAATTGAGCTGGAAATAGTTATAGTTCATTGAAAAAAAAAGGACAACTGAAAAAGTAGGAAACTGGAATGTTGCATCAAAGGGAAGCCCATAAATAGATACACTTCAGAAAACCCTCCTATCTATCTGTGTCTATCTGCTTCCTTTTATATTTAAAGAACCTCTTTGGGGCAGGGGCTTTCTTTTTGTTTTGTGTCTACACAAGACTCAGTAGAGTCTCGGTGCATAATTACAATTGCTAAGCTCTATGATAATACAAACCAACAGCACCAAATATTAAAATATGTATATATTTGATAGGGATTTTTGGTTCAGTTAGCTGGTTGGATCTGAGGGTCTTGTTCTGGTTCATGTATAATTTCAGGGACAAAATTTCCCTTCACCATAGACCATCATCCTTCATTGAACTCTTAGGATGTGGAGAAGTAAACAAATGTTACTGCATGAAGCCGGGCGCAGGGGCCGGGGGTGGGGGGAAAGGGACTTCAGAGAGTGTCAAATGCTCCCTGGTAACAGTTTAATATGTGTGACCTTGGATCTCTCCCAGGACAAAGCCATTTATCATCAAATCCTAGACATACAACTCCATTGTCCCACTTAAAGTACCTGTGAAGTATCTAAGATAACACTTTTTTCTGTGGACAGTCTGGGTTAATTTGAGTTAATTGCCATTCAAGCTGTGTGTGTACATGCTGACTCTCCCCACACCTGTTCTGATATGAGACAAAACCCAGGACAGTCAGACCCAGGTTTGTTTTTCCCATCCTGTGGTAAACTAAAGTTGTACTAGGACAACTTTCCCCTGAATGATACAAGATTAAGAAATTGGGATTTAGCATCTATTTACCACAGGACAGGAGTGGGAACACATAACATTTACCAATGTTAGCAATGCATTGAACACACTCAACAGATTCTCTATATTTTGCAGGCCAGAGAGATAGATCCATGTTTTATTACTATACAATCAATGATCATGTAACAGTGATTCATGAATGTGTCAGGAAAGCCCCAACTATTAGATCACAAAGATAAATAATGCAAAATAGGCCTGACTTCAAAGTCTTATGATCGTATTTAAAGTTCCCTGGCCTGGTGTCACATCTCCTTTCACCCAACCCTTAACAGGTTATTATCCTAGTAGCAGTCACATTGAGGGTGCATATGCCAGCATCTCTCTCACCACCCCATGTAGTACCAGAAGATTTTTTCCATTTTCTAGTCACGTCCAAATGTGCATTAATACACTGTACTTATAGTGCTTTAAGTTTAGTACCTGTAATAACAGGTACTCAATGAACTCAGTGAACTCAATGAACAGTAACGGGCATTACTGCACAGTAATGCAAGCACACACCTTTTTAGTGACACTACTGTGCAGTAGACTAATTCTACTGTGCATTAGCACAATAGCAGGGCTTTTGCCGTGATGTCTTAATGTTCAGTAGAATTATTGTACTGCACAATTAGTATCTCATGTAGATGCAGTCTCTAAGTCACAAAGAATGAAGCAAAGAAAGGCAAGCTATTTTCTATGTATGTCTTTCTTTGGGTATTTTGTTTTGGAAACCAACATTTGCCATTCCTGTTGTGAAATCTAATATTACTAGTTGAATTGACTGCATTATATTACACAGTCCAGCCTGAAAGCCCTGGGGGTGCCTTCATAAGTCTAAGGGCCTTGTTATATCTTACACTGTAAACCACAAAAACATTAATTGGCTTAGTGTTGTTCAGCTTAGTGAAGCAGTCACACTGTAAGGTGAAAAATCATCTCTAGCTGTCCTTTACTTGCAGAGCTGTGACTTGCCACTAGAGGCTTGTTGAGCAGGGGCAGGACTAGGAGCTGCGCACAGCCCCAGGTAGGGGTGGTACCCCATAATGTTCCTTGGATTTTCCTCTGAGTAAAATCTCTTTAAGCCCTCTAAATATGAGCTTCTGTCAATCTGGGATGTAAAATTCAGGTGGCTGAAGTATCCCTGGCAACCCTAGGTGATGCCAGAACCCAATGTGTGCAGGGCCTGGGGTGCCTACAGCTGGGGAGGGGGGGTTGCTGGCCATGAGGGGCACTACATGGTAGGAACCAAAGCCACTGGGCACTCCAGGTCTGTGGTGCTCATTCTGGGAGCAGCAAATCAGTCTGGGTAGGAGTTGGAGAAACCATGGCTTCCAGGTACTCCAGAGCTGCAGTGTCAATCTGTATATCAACAGTATATTAAACAACTCCCTCCATCCAATGTGCCCAGGAGGCTTCCACCTGGATTGGCTTGCTGCTTCCGCCAGGCAGAGTAAGTGCCACAGCTCTGGAGTACCTAACAGCTACAGTGCCTCCTATCGTTGCCTGGACTGGCTCACTGTTCTCACTTGGCATAGCAAGCACTGCAGCCCAGGAGTATCTTGCGATACTGGAAGACTTCAGCTTGGAGGGAATAGCTGTGGGAAGTGGCCACACCTTACTGGAACAGGAACAAGGTTATGCAGATTAGAGATAATCCTGTCATGGAGCGGTATACCTTTAAACCAAATTACAAGTACTTTAGGACACTGAAATAGTTGTAAAAGTTGTTCTTTGCAAAATTTCAGGCACAAACACCCTTCTTTAGGTATAGTGAGAGTTTGCTGGTGTTATGTGTTCTCCATGGTGGAAGAGAAGCCAATACACAAAATGCAAGTCTGGGAAAATGCAAATGCATGGCAATGGGGATCAGAGGGAATGGAAGAGAATAGATTTGAGGCAGGTAGGTGGAGGGGGTGCGGAAAGGGGGAATGCTGAACTGGTGATAGAATGTAGCTGGCAAATGCAAACAGGTTACCTGGGGCTATTGGATGGCAGGCAGGTATAATGTGCCATAAATCCAAGGTCTATATTTAGTCTATGATTTTTTGTATGCAGTAGATTTATGAAGTGAAGGTGGTAAGCTTGTCTATGAAAAGTTTTCATTTTTCAAATTTTAGTGAAATTGCACTAACTTTAGAGCCAAGTCCCTGCACATGTAGACACCTCCTAAAAAATCACTTAATGTGCATTTAATTTAGTCATGCTTAAATGCATGTGTAGGTGTACCCCTTGTCTCCAATTCCCTTTGACTCTCACTGCCACATACTTGCATTTTCACAGACCTGCCTTTTGCATATTGGCTTCTCTTCCACCATGGAGAACACATTATAACAGCAGACTTTCCCCATGCCTGCAGAAGGGTGTTTGTGCCCAAAAGTTTGCAAAGAACAATTTTTCCAATTATTTGGTTGGTCTAATAAAATATATCACATCTGCCCAAAGAACCTTGTCTGCCTATGTCCTTAGACCAACACGGCTACAACCAACACCACTTAGGCAACTTAACGATATTAATGTGCAGCCAAACCAGTGGTTAAGAGCTCCAGAAGCTACCTAAAATTACCATGTAACAAAGCCCTAAGGAACTGGAAGCTAGTGAAACTAAAACAAGTTTATCTGTGTTGAGCCAAATCCTTGGATGTTTTACATTGAAATAGCATCATTGCAGTGAATGGACCTTCATTAAATTAAACTTTCAAGAATTGGACTCAATGTTTTTAATATCAAATGCAGACTTAGATTTGTCTCAAATGGTATCCTGAAGTCACTGGACATAGCCCAACTAAGAAGTGTACTAGGAAACACTGAAGCTGCACATCTTATCTTGAGCATGCACACAAATAGTTCATGTTCTCTGTACATTGAAAAAAAAAAAAAGCAAGGTTCTGATAGCTTTACTCCTGCCAAGTAGACACACACTTTACCAAGAGATAGCAAGGTCAGTGGTATTATTCAGAAAGCAAAGTGCTTCTCTGTATCTTACCACTAGAATCTGATCCCAGGGATTTTTTTTTTCCCCAAGAAAAAAAAAAAACTGAACAAACCTAAAACCTGTAATATTTAAGTTATGCAAAGTCCACAGCAAATCATACAACAGTAAGAGCCAGTTCCTCCCAGTAGGGATGCACCAGTGCAAAATCAAGTTGCCCTATTTACAAGAGCTCACTGCCTCATGGTGGTTAGGAACATGCTGCTTTTCCCAGTCACCAGGACTGTACACCGAGTTGCAGGTACACTGCTTTGGGTCACATCTTTTCAAGTGCCAAGTACCCTCGGTGCTATTTTGTAATGAGTAAACCCTGACTAAAATAAAGACATGGTCTTGCTCATGCTCTCTGCGCACTCTGGAAAACAACAACGAGGCCCCCAAGCAGATTGGCAGATAAATGCCACTGGAATGCTCTCTTGGCTGTGCACATATCTGTTACACATGGGCTGAAACTCCTTGAGCTATTTCTGCTGTCAGACTGAAGCAGATGAGCCAGATATTATTCCACTTAAACTCACAGGCCTGATTAGCACTTGGACTGTCACTCTCCTATATACCTGCCAGGTAGCGACAGACCTGTTCAACATCTGTGTCAGTCGAATATCCTGTCGTGTACTTGCCGTCCCTGCATTCTGCGGGTGCAGAGAGCCCCGTTCTTAAGTATACGGCAGAACCAGAGGAGGGCTTAACATTTCTTTCTCTGGGGCCTATGTTCCTAAGCCAGTAGGACTTTCAGATAGGAAAGGAAGTGGCAGGGTTAGTGACACACATCAATTGAAACTAAGTTAATCCGTTAGGGAAGAGAATCGTTTTAGTGCCAGCGGTATGTTCTGAAGGCAGATGGATTGCTACCATTTTAGGGAAGGGATAGTGGTGGTGCCTGTGTGTTTGAATGGCACCTGGTATGGTTTTGAATGCACAGAGAGGAAAGGTTGTTTTGTAGTTAAGGTAATTGGCTGTGACTCAGGAGATCTGGGTTTAATTTTGCACTTGGTTACACAGTCCCTCCCTTACCTGAGGCAAGTTACTTTGTCTTTCTACGGTTCAGCTCCCCATTTGAAAAAATAGGAATGATGCTTCCTTTCTTCCTTTGTCTCTTTTAGAAGATCAGATTTTTAGCACAGGGGCTGTCTCTCACAGGGTGTGCTGACAGTTTCCAGTGCACAGGGCCCCGATCATTCTCTTTAAGGATTACCACAGTACAAATAAATAATAGTAATCTGTGGGTGATCTTTAATAACACATTCTAATAAAAAGTGCAATTTAGACTACATCTTTACATGAGAAGATCCACTTATGAACAAATTAGTTAAAACAAATAATTGCGGTTAGAACAGAACACAAAAATAAATTGTACTGTTATAATATCATGACATATGACAGTGGTCTCCAAAGTGGAGTGCACGGACCCCAGGGGGTGCGCAAGATGATCCCAGGGGGTGTGCAAAGAAAATACTAGAACTTGTATGTATTTATTTTTTATCTAAAAAAATAAGAGAGAAATTAAGCTTTACTACCATTTAATATACAGATTGACACTGGCGCCCTTGCTCAGTCCGTATGTCGGACGGTCACATGTCACGCACGGTACGTGAGGTATCCTGACGGAAGAAGTGTTCATTCGCTTTCAACGTATCGCGACGTATTGCAGTTTACGTGTGCCTGGTTAAATGGATCTACAGATGATGTGATCTGATTTTAACTAAACTAACCCTCACAAAATGGACAAGTGGCTTAAAAAGATTCCTCCAAAGAAACCGCGGATTGAAGATAATAGTAATAATGCGAGCACAAGCAAACAACAAGAAAATGGCAGAGCTGACACTTCTCCTACTCTTAGTACGAGCTCTTCATCAGCCACATTACGAGGTAAAAACAATGATGATTTAATTTCTATTTTTTGTGTATGTTTTATAATCTACATAAATATATTAATACAGTAGTACACATGTATATCATTTATAAATAAATAAATATACGTATATTGGGGGTGCGTGCTCAACATTTTTAACTGATGGGGTGCATGATCAAAAAAGTTTGGAGACCACTGCCATATGAGACTCCATTCAGTGTGTTCCCACCCATTCTTGGTATAAGGCATTAGGAATAAGAGCTTTCTTTCTATAGTACCTTGTCAATTTTCCGGGTTTATTTCAGATGAAGAAAAAAAATCGAAGACAATGGTGAAAGACATTTCATAACATTTTATCAGCTGCTAATTTGGAATTTTAGATGCAGAATTTTCCCTTAACTGCTATGAAGTGAAAACCATAGGGAGTTGCAGAAATGTCATTTCACCTATGGTCTATTAGCAGTCATGTCTAGCCTAAGTTAAGTACAATATGGTTGCTCTCCTCATATGCTGAGTTTCCAATGGTAGCTATTGTGTGCAGCCTCCATGTCAGGGGCAATTATAACATTCCTGGTTTCTAGAAGGAGTCCCACACAGTTCCTTATGAGTTGTAGAAATGTTTCCTTAGCCGTACCTTAAATAGACAACAGTGAAGAAATACAGTTCAAGAAGAATAAACATTAAATTGGTTTGTATATTACTCTCAGTGGCTACTGTCTTCCTAATAGTACTTTTGTGAAGCTCTGCACTCCTTCAATATTAAGAGAAAGGGTCCCACAAAAGGTCATACACACCTGCACATGCCCATCTTATATGGACTGATTCTGATGTCCCTTATGCTAATATTCCACTGTTGTTACTCCATTGTCTGTAATAGAATTACTCCTAACTAACTTCAATACTCGATGGAAACTGGCCGTATATTTTTTTTATTGAATGCTCAACTGTTGTGCTCAGGCATTTATGATTCAATTCTGCCACTGTGCAAAATAGCTTCAGAAATGAAGTGCAAGTTGTTCTCTGCTCTTAAAAAAAGCCTCTCGAAAGGTCTTCCACATATCTGTAAACTTAAATGGGCAGAAGATACTATTATTTAAATTTATGCCACAAGAAATTTGCATACAGCAAATGGCATTTCCTCCCATTAGTTAGTAAATTGCACAGTGCGTCTTTTGAAGGCAGTCATAAGCAAAACACTCCTTAATTGTCAATTTAAGTAGGATTACTGCGATATGGTTTCTAAAACTCAATGTAGACTGTTCTAATGGAATTCATAACAACATAGTTCCTGATCCAAGATGAAATTGCCTGTAAACCATTTTGTTGCAAATAAAAAGGTGTTCATTTCACTTAAGCTCATTATTTGAACAATGGGATAAGTTGAGCAAACCCTCCTCCTAATGTACATTACCCTTTCCCAGCTTTCTACAAGCAATTATCCGCACAGGTCCTATGGGAGTACATATCATTTCCCACTGTTGTTCTGGCAGCCCTGCCACACAGGCTCATAGCCTGAGAGGTGTGTTCATTTCTTCCCTGAACTCAAGCACCACTTTTGCCATCTGTTGACCTTTTCTATCCTTATGCCTGCATCATTTGCCAAATCTCTTGTCCCAGCCTGACTTCTGCTTTTATCTTCTCTCTGATCATTTTGATAATAATTTCAGCTCCAATGGTCTATCCAAACTGCTGCAGCCAGAACACCCATCATGAAGATGATGTGTTGATTCTCTTGGTGTTTGGCCATGTACTGGAGAAATTCAGTCATTGCTGGGTTTCTTTGGGGTCCCTCTTTTGCCTTCTCCTTTTCCCTAGACTAAACATCCTTCCACTGCTTTTCACCACAGACACTTGGGTACCTTCCTCCATGCCATCCTTTACCTCACTTAACATTCACCCATTTGCTTTCACAGCTACAAGATGTGAAGGAGAAAACACAAAGAAAAGGAATAATGCAACCACCACCCATGCACAGGAGTATCACAGGACCTTATTGCCACTTTTCCTAACTATTATTTTTACTGCAAGATCTTCTAGACCTTCTTGCCAATGGAATGCAATCAATGCATTATTTCAATTTGCTACTAACATGGTCTAGCTCACCAGATAATCTACAAAACCTCCTGCACCTTGCCAGGGAATGAAATTCCAAGTAAAGGAAAGTGTAAACAAAAGCAAATTCTCAGCTCTTCTCCCCTCTCCAGGGTATAATAATAACAGATTTCATGCAGGTTTCAAGTAACACACATGGGCCGATTTCTATTTCACCAAAGTTATTTTCTTTGGGTTTTTGCTAGGTTCCCTTAGCTTTCTTTTCAGAAGATGTCTCTGTCTAGCTCTAGCACACTTTGCTAACCCAGGTATCTTCCCAGAGACCACTTCCCAGATTTGTTGTCAAGATCTTTGACTAGAAACCCAGCTAGTTGTATTTACATACAAATCTTAAAAATAGGCCCCTTTAAGGCATTTAAAATTAGGCTCTTAAAAACTGAGGCATGTAAAATCATGAGTCAATTTTTAAAATTGAGACACTGTCCATGAATTGATACCTATATTTGTGTCCATAGCTTAGCCATCTAATTGTGGTTTTATATGAGTGCAAGCCAGTCTCACATTTTGGGGGTTTTTCATCCTTTCTAAGAGCTCTGCCATTCTGGGTTTGCTGTGCATTTTGAAAATGTTGATCCCAGTGCTCTCCAGATGGAATAGGTAATGTTCTAAAGACTCGATGACCTCAAAGAAATATGGTTAACTATTACTGCATTCTCGTTCTGGGCTGCTGCCTTGTATCCCAGTAATGAAAACAATTACACTGGGCATGTCTATAGGAGATGTTTCCTGCAGTTGCCTAATTAGCTCAGCAGTAAATGATTTCGTATCTACATGTGCGGCCCTATTAGGCCGCAGGAAAAGAACAGTACAGCAGGCTAGTACTTGAAAATACAAATACTATCGTCCTGCAATTTTTTTTTCTGGGCAGCAATGCACATGTTGATGCTGACCTGGCTGGCTGGAGCATGAGGGTGCTTCAGTAAAGAGGCTGCCTCCCTGCTAGCCCTGAGCTGAAGCACCCTTTTGCCCCAGCCAGCACCTCCACAGCACATTGAGCTGGGTCACAGCATCCCCAGGTCTGCAGGCTGATCCCCTGGGTCCCCTGCCAGCCCAGGCGGCTCCAACCCAGTTGAACATGCTGCGGTCCCCAGTGCACATTCAAACACAGTGCCCAGGAGCAATAAACTAGGACACATATTGTATCGGAGTTCATTGCTGCATGCTAATAGACATGCCCACACCTACTTACATAGTAGTCCCACTGACCATAAGCCATGTAGTAAAAAACAAAAAAACAAAACAAAACAAACAAAAAACGGGCTTACAAAATACTTTCAGGGAAGTCAAAATGGATCATGACTTCATATGAAATCAAAGTGCACACAGCAGTCAATCTGACGATTTCCAATGCATTTCTATTAGTATGAAACATATATATTTTTTTTCTAATATTGTTTTGAGGGATGGCATCTAGGATACCAGAAGGTTGGACTGGAGGACCTTCTAAACAAGAGCATGACCTGCCACAGCTTTAACTGGAGCTGGAGTTGTAAGAGAGTCAAATCCTTTGGAGATCAAACAGAAAGGGAGTCTCATAATATACATCCAAAAGTGGGGTTACAGTAATATTTGGTAGTTCTAAAGCTAAATGCAAGCTATCTGAATTGGTAAGTTGTATCAAACTTAACGCAAGGTATCAAAATTGCTAAATCGTATCAATGTATTGTTACAACCAGCAAAGTTCAGTATAACCAGTTAGCACCTTATACACAAAATCATGGATAAAATAAATGGCTTCAAATACACGACATTCAATTTAAAGCCTACTAAAGGATCCTATCACCTTGGAAGTGTTAAATTACCAGTAACTAAACTAAGCATGAGATTCCAGATCAGGAGGGTACTGCACTCAGCTATCCTCAGAAAGACCAGAAAATTAAAGAGTCCTACTGTTTCCAAAGGTGAGGATATCCAAGAAATGTTGGTGTTCCTCTGAGGAAGTCATGTCTCGGATCAAAACAAAGATAGACAGTCTTAATGATCATGACCATTAGCAGCAAGTTTTCATTCAAAAGTCAAAATGCTCCCCAGGCTTTATTGGTGAAGCTACAAAAACATGATTTTGTAAGGCACAGCTAAGAGCTTACAAGCAGCATGTCACTTACTGCCCTTTTACTGTATACCTCACAATTGATGTAGTACATTAAAAGATGGCAAAGTCTTCTCAGAAAAAAAAAAATACACAGAATGGGAAGAACATGCTTTTCAGCCTTCTGCCATTACTAGGGATATGCCTTATTTCAGATGGAAACTACCCTCACATTACTAGTGTTCTCCCTGTTATGTTTGTCGTATAAACCACTGACATCAGACAACTTTGACCATGGAACTGAGGTTGACACTGCCATACGTTGTGCACAAGTTCATCCCACATTTTCTTATTGAAGAGTTCTGCATCATCATGTCTTAGTCCAGCATTTGGCCTTTGGCAATTCAAGGAAGATGTTTGACTTAGAGAAGGTAAGTGCCTCTGTAGGTTACTTCACGTGTATTGCGTAGGGTCTCTGTTTTTGTATACCAACAGGACCATAAAGATTAAACTGATGATATGCTCAGCATACCATGGCATCGAGAGAGGGAGATAAAAAAAATATTCTTTGCTTAGAGGTTTGGGTAATATACCTATGCCTCCCACGAGCTTGCAGAGGCCACTTAACTGAGAAATCCCAGGGACCAGTTTTCTGCATTAAGATGTTGCTTTTATCATAGCTACTGAGTGTATACAAGTCCAGATAGAAATGCAAAAACTTTAGAATTCTTGGTTCAGAAATGATACCTTTTATTAGAACAACTAAGAAAGGAAAAGATTTTTTTTGTGTGGTTTATTAGTTGGTCTAATAAAGGGTATAATCTCTGAACCAAGAGTTCTAGAGTTTTGCATTGCTTTTTGTCTCAGACTAACATGGCTACCAAAATACATCCCTGGAACGTGGAAGATGCTGAATTTAGCCAATTTTGGATTTAAACTTCAAAAGAGCACCTCACAAAGACTCTCATGGACCCAGAGGGACAGACTTCCACCTTCAGCTTCCTCTGTGCAACAATAAAGTTTATTTTCTACTTATGAGGACTTTTTGCCATCTTTAATTTTCCCTGAGCTTGAGGAAGGGCATGTGCACCGAAAAACTTGCAGAAAAAGATTTTTTTGGTGTTGGGATTTCTTAGTTACTCTAATAAAAGGTCTCATCTCCGAACCAAGAATTCTAAAGTTTTGCATTTCTTTTCATCTCAGACCAACACGGCTACCAAATACATCCCTGACAGCCCAACCGAATTCCATGGAAGTTATGGCTACTAAGTCTTTCTGAAAATCCACACTTGGCTGCCTTAGATTAGCATCCAAAGACTGGAAAATGTAAAATTAGTGGACACTTAAAAACTGGAGCCTTCTGTGTGCTGCAGCTTCCTCTGTGGGGATAATAAAAACCAACTTAACTTACAGGTAAGTTGCAAGGCTTAATTATTTATTGCTTCTGATGTGTTCAGATGTTCGGCTCTTGAGAACTGGGTAAATGCTAATATATACATTAAAATGAAAAATCAAACCTAAGTTATCATATATTTATCTTTACTTGATAGGGCATCTTTCATGCCAAATGTGACTACACAGCTTCGGAGACAGAGATATTAAGAAGCATATATGCAAAAGAGAAAACATAGAGTATGGTCCAAGAAAAGCAAGAATACTGATGAGGCAAAGAGGCAAGAGAAGACTTTTGGAAATGGTAAGATCTGCTAAGATCTAACAACCAGGAATGAGAAGACTGGGCCAAGAGGCATCAAAGGGCTAGTGCCAAATGAGCAGAGGTAGTAGCTGAGGTGAAGGGAAAGAACTGGAAATTTAAATGCACGTGATAACCATCTATTCAGGGGAGTTATTGAATATGAAGATGATGTTTCCATGCACGCTACAACTCTGAAAGAAAGCAGCATTATACACACCCTGGTATATGCAGAGGTAGAATTGGGCATGTTAGAAAGGCGGCACTATTCTAGACACAAATAAAATGAAAGCACAGATGAGAATGTGCCATGGTGAAGAACAGGGAACCTGGTTTTCTCTGATGTAAAAAAATCCCCAAATTTTGGTTTAAAAAAACAAAAAAGGAACCCAAAATCCAAGTTTATCCACAATTAAAGTGAAACACCATTAATATATAGATATATTAATATAGATACCACTAACATATAGATATATATCTCTATATATTAGTTACGTTTCATTTTAATCACGGGAAGTGTGGCTTTTGCATGACTTTTTTAAAACAGGAAATTGGGGATTTTTTTTTTAAATCAGAGAAAGCCAGAATCCCCGGTGATGAATGCACAAACTTTCTAGAACAGGATTTGGAGAAGCAGGAATGTGTCGCTGGTAGAAAACTGGTTCTGTAAAAAGAAGTGATTAGGGGCAAATGTTAAGTATTAGGTCCTAATAGGCCCCAGGGAAGGAAAGCCAAGTCAATGATGATGCCAGAGAGAAAAGGAAAACTGTGCAAGAGTGGAACGGAGATAGAGAGAGATTTACATACAAGGGTGCATGCACTTACCCAAAAAGCACTTCACCCTCGGAGACGCTAAGAAAAGCAGTGCTCACCTGAAAAAGACGTGGGAGCTTCAACTCTGTTTATGGCTGCGTGAGATGTCTCGAAAACTTCTTGAGTTCTGAGAGGAAGTCCCCTCCGTGATAAAACAACACACAATATTATTATTATTGATGTGCCGGCTCCTAGAGCCCTAAGCCTAGACTTTGAACAAAAAAAGGATATATGAAAGAGAGCAGAAGAGATATAGGGAACATTTTTTTCCAGAATAGTGCTAAAGGACTTTGGCTTAATTGGGATTCTGGCCCTTTGCAATAAGGCAACGGAAATACTACCTGTGTTTTAATTATTATTATTACATGAGTGCCATGGGTATGAAGACACGCTGAGAGCTTAAAAGGCTAAAACAAAACGGAGTGAACAGCCCTGGTGCGAAACGTTGTAATTTATCACTCACCGTTCCTTTATAACTAGCAGGAGGGAACAGAGCCATAAAGGGTGGAGACAGGGATTTCTATAAATTGCACAAATATTGAAGGCCAGATTTTTCTTGGAAACCCCAAGAGATTTGTCCTTTACAGGCGATTTTCCTTCCCCTAAAATGATCTCTTTTTTTTCAGTTAATGCAGCAGCATAAACCAACTTGTAATAGAAAGATTCATAATGCAAACAGTTAGGTATGAACAAAATATAAGCTGCTGTCAAATATGCCCCTCCTCTTTCCCAGCCTAATTGCGAAAATAATTTGCCCACCAGGGAAATAGCCAAGTATAGGTTAAAAGCAGTAGCCAATTTCCTCTCTGCATTTAATAATAGTAAATAGCTCAGTATGAAAACTGGGTGTTTATTTTAAAAAATACACATAAGTGAATAAAACAACTCTCCCCACACGTAGAAACTCACTCAAGTTGTTGCAAGCTGGGAAGCTAGGGAATGCTTTATTTGTAGCTAGAACATAGGACTGAAAAATGGAGCTGAAACCTAGTTCTCCTACAGGCATCTAAGTACTTCCAATACATCCAAATGTGTACCAGGCACTCTTGCTACCTAGGCAGATTTTGCATCCTGTTCCAAGTGTGAAGCTCCAGAGCACACTTTGAAGGGATCCACTATGACTGTGTTCATTTTATTTCCGTGGGACAGGTGTATAATTACATGGTAGTCCTCCAAAGTATGATCAGAAGGCAATCAGATAGAAGAGGGCACACCTGTCTTGCAGCCGAGTAGCTTAACGGTTAAAGTACTTGCCCATAAATGTGGAGCACCCAATTTCTAGTCCTCCTCAGCCAGAAGGGATTCGTGTCGAATAGGATTTGGCCCCTCTACTCTCTGGATCACTCCACTTGAAGATGTGCTACTAGGCAAAATTCAGAGTTAAGAGAGGAACAAGCAAGAGGGAGCCTGCCATTTTAGTCCAGTGACAGAGGCACTCAGCTGGGAGAGGAGAGACCTGGGTCCCAAAGTCTGCTTTCACATTAAATAGCTCTTCTGAGAAAAACAGAAAGAGGAAGGGGCCACCATCTCTTCTTCTGGACATCCATTAAAAGAAAGGAGTGACTGCACTTTGAGAGGACTAACTAACTCCAAGGCAGGGCGCTGGTCGAGGGAGCTCAGTCTTCGTGGAGCAGGACAGGGCTGTGGTCTGGACAGTTGAGTCTTCATGGAGCATCCTAAGTACCTGAGGGGGAAGTCTGAATCCACACCCCTCTCCATTGCCTCCCCTTGTTGGCAAACAGAGGGGTCTCCACGTTCTCACTCTGCCCATGCACTCTTTAGGAAGCCGAGGCACCAGATGCAGGGCCGTTGATCCAATAGCCAGTCACCTACCATTCCCAAAGACCTTATAAAGAGATGCTTAAGACGACAGGCAGGTCCTTTACCCTCCCCAGACCTCTGCAGGTCAGCTTTAGGAAAGCCACGGTCAGTACTTATCATACTTCAGCTGCCCAACCTTGGGAAAACAAGCATCAGAGAAAGCATCCGTGCCCTACCTTCAGATAACCAGGCTTGAGATGAGCGAGGTATTAAGAAATCTTACCGTACAGTTTAATTCTATAATTCTTTTCTTTCCTGATCAGAGAGCTGCATTCCAGAGACCAATCTAGGGCCAGTTCCAGTAAACTTGACAAACTTTAAAAAAAGCTCTGGTTTGGAGTAGAGCCAAGGCCTGGTCAATTATTTTAACTATATTTCATAATTTTTTCGTGCAATGTCCTGGAAGCCAGATGTCGGGATACCACTCGAAGTCTCTGTGAACCAAAAGTCGCTGAATCTCACACAACATGGATGTCAACCTTATTAACTTTGTTGGGTGCAGTATGGAGTGACTGTATTACATATTTAACATTATTTAAAGGACAAAGTTTGTGTCATTAAAAAGCTTTGGAGGTCAATTAAAATACCTAAGGAAACCAAACATGCATTCCCCTGACAGTTTATACAGAGAAACTACCACGAGGTCAGAAAGAATCAATGTTACTTCAAGATGGGAGCTAATATCCAAAGGGGACAGTCCCTTTCATATTGTCAACACAGTCCCTTTTTGTTCAGAGACTCTTTATAGCAGTCACTTATAATCTCCTTTATATGTAAACTATTTATTGTCATAAAGGAAGCACGAGAGAAATCTCATATATATATTTTTTTTTCTTTTTTTCCTTATTCATGTCTAAAGACTTTTGACTTGCATTGAGAAGTGTATTAAGATGCTGCAGCTTTTTGAAGGCACACTAAAAGCAGTTCCTGGGTGTTTGTTCTCAGAGAATAAAAGAGCCCCCATGAGAAACACTCAAGATTCAATTTTCGAGGGAAAATTTTGACTTTTAAACTGAGAAGTCTGTTAAAAAAAAATCTCTAAAGCTCATTTAAAGGGATAGAATTGAAAAATATTTGGTTACTGTCTTGCACTCTCTCTCCTGGTTTGGTTTTTTGTTGGCATGTGCACTAGCTAAAGAAGTTCCAGTTACAATACAATCGCAGGGTCTTCATTAACCGTTGAGACCTCTCAAAGCAGACGTTCTGATCAGCCCACAGACGGACAAGAGATTAGCTATGAATACACAGAATTAAAGAACTGAAAGCTGGACTCTTTACCATCTTAGGCCATGGTCACATTCATGTGTAGTGTACAGAAATGGAGTGCTATGGGAGCAAGCACACATGCAGGGCACCCTGGCTGGAGTGCTACAAAGTCACACTGAAGGCACTCAGTGATGTGAAGTCCAGCCAGGAGGTGACAAAGGCCACTGATAAAGGGCAGGGTGGCTCCTTTGCTTCCCTTACCCCCTTGAGAGCCAGTCGGTGAACCCAGTCACTGCCAGTCTGCCCTCTTCAGCAAGGGGCTGGACTTGGCAGCTGCTGCTGTCCCAAGGAAGAGCAATTCTCACCCTTTTCCCAGTTAAAAAAATTGCAGTTCAGTCCTGGATGAATCTGTGAAATGAACATAGAAACTCTGAATTGTAGAGGTAACATATCACATGTGGGCAAAGTGCAGAACACCCCTGATGTTCAATCAGGTTGCCTATGAGTCTGTAACAGGGCAGTCTGTTCCTTTAAGAGTGAACAATCAGCCCTATTAACAAAGTTCAGCTGCAGGACATTAGATAAGTAGGGAATGTCCTTCTAGGAGCTTTAAAAAAATTCCAGAAAGCTTCTGAGGGACAAGGCATGACAAGCAGAGAGATCTGGGTGCCCTGGTCCTGAGAGTTGTGGGGGCAGTTCTGAGAGCAGAGAGAACTGGGGGGGGGGGGGCGTTCAAGGAGTGGTGGCAGGGAGTGCAGGAGTCTTACTCATGCTAGGATCTCCAAAATAGTCCCCCGTTTAGCTGCTGTCATGCACACTGCCAACCCTGGCTCTTGCTCTTAATGCAGCAGAAGCAAGCAGTCCATGCACTACCATGGTTGCCACAAGAGCAAAGCTGTAGCACTGCTCTTGCTGCTGGGGTGCAAACTATGCGAGGGGAGCGGGGGATTGGCAATTTTGGAGGTCCTCCTAAGGTGGCATCCAGAGCTGGTGCCCTTATCACCCATCCCTCGTTATACTGTAGAGAGAAAGCAGGTTGTAAGTACAACAGCTTGCTATAAGAAGGGACCAGGCTGCTGTGTTAAGGGCCAGAGTCAACAGGCTCCCCTTCTAGAGTCTGGGACAGGGAAGAAGGGTTTGGTTTGGTTTGGTTCTTCGTTGACTGTATTTTACTTGAGAGGGCTGGCTGAGCAAAGCCTACCTGAAACCAACAGGCTAGGTAACTCACTTACACAGTTCATGACAGATGGAGCCCATAATGAAATTTTCCATCAGCTTGAGTGAGCGACCTCTTAGATGTTGACAGTGGACCTCATCTCCACCAGGTTATAGAACGAGACTCAGCGTCATCCCAGAGTAAGATCTACATCTCTGTCTTAAAGGTTGTATGATAATGATGAAGACCAGTTTTGTAAAAAAGGATGAAACAAGGCAAGGAGTAGAGGAAAACCAACTGAAAAAGAATGTCTAAATCAAATAAGACAGCATAATTTCTTGCAAATAATTCATATGTGTTCATATGCCTAGCTTGGCTAGGTACCACTTGGGAGCAATTCAAACCTAGGCAAAGAAATAATATTCAATTTAGTTGTCTGAGATCTTCTGGAAACAATGGATGTGCAGCTGATTCTACTAGACCTTTGGCAATGGTGATAAGCAGCAGGAGCCAAGATTTTTGGCAGGTTACATATTAGACCTCGCCCTTCTTGAGTCCCAGTCTGATCCTCTTCCCTTGCCTGATCTGCTTTTTGCTCCTTGCTTTATCTACTGCTTTTTTTTTTTTTGGTTGGCTTCCTACTGTTGTGGGGGGGGGGGGGGAATATCACTCTTTTAAAGCAAATTATAAAGCAGACCCAAACAGCTGCTTCCTCTTGGATCTCTCCCCAGAAAGTTATGGTGGGTTTTTGCCCTGTCTGTATCTATCACCGGTTTAAATTAATAATCACTAAGAGAACTGCTTAAGGTAATGAATAGAATGGTTTATTAATTAACTTACTTCTGGACAAACAGTAAAGTTAACTACAAAGTATAAACACACACAGTGAAAACTCCATAAATCTGAACTTTGTCAAAGACCAGAGAGATTCAGAGAACGATTTATTTATTGAAGTCTCCACCAGCGTTCACCTGTCTCCCCTTCAACCTAGTACCTGAAGCTTATCTACTTCTGTTTGGGTTACTAGTCACTTACAGGGTTTTTAGGACAGTGATAGCCAGTATCCAATCCCACTTAGGAGGGGTGATACTTACACCCGGATCAGGGGAGTCGCTACTACATCACTGTCGTGCAGCTGATGGGAAACTGTCAGGGAGCGGACTCCTTCCTAAGCCAAGGCAGCCTCTGTGATGGAGGATCCCCAGTGATGAGAGGAATCTCAGCTCCACGCTGTGGTCCTGCTCGTGTTCCACCTTTCTCCCAGTCACTCACTTCATCCCATCTATTACTCTGTCTCAGTCTGTCCTATACTCAGACCCCTTCTCATCCACTATCTCCCTATCCTTCCTGTCACTTCTTTCTCTCTCCTCACACTCACACACACCCACACCCACATACAGAGAGAGCCCTACCCTCACAGGGTCTCTTAAAAGACCTTTGTGCATGTTCCTCCAGCAGGTAGCACATGACACACAAATGTGTGCGTGACCCTACACTTCCAGAGTCTTCTTAGGAGATGACCCAAGCTTAAAGTCCACTGGGTCATACAGAGTGAATGAGCTGGCCTACTTACACCAAATCTCAATGGAATTCCATAGAAACCGTAACTGTACTACAGCTATAGGTCAGTCCCGATCTCACCCTCAATACTACCCTGTGCTCCCTGCCTGATCTGATGCTCTTTTTTCCTGTGTCTTGCCTTGTTGTGCAGGCTATCCCTTCCATGCCTGTGGTGTGCCACACAGAGGCTGGTTCATCACCCCTTCCCTACTACATACTGGAATCAAGAAGGAGTCTCAAGACACCAAACTATAATGCAAGTGCATTCAAGTGAGCAATTCCTTGGCACATAAAGCAAGTGTAGCCTGCTCAATATAATGTATTATTCTCAGAATAAATAAAAAAAAAAGATACCTATGCAACTTAAAATATTCTTGAAACAAGGTAGCACAGAGCACTAATGCAATAAAATATAATTATACTGCTAAATTATATCTTGAATTATTGATGGAATATTGACCCATTTAGTATATCACTAATAACCCATTCCTAGCATACACACTTACAAGTTAATACACTCTAACAAGGGATTAGCAGAACAGAAGATGGAACTATAAATTTAGTCATTTTTATCACCCCATGTTTTATTAAATTCCATTAGATTCTTTTTTCTCTGTACAAGGTCAAAAACTAAAAGGTATCCAACATTAGTTTAACCAAGTTGTGGCAGAGGTAAAAACATCATGAAGAGTTTATCATGCTGTCTTCAGAAACACTTATTCTCAGCAAATCCAAAGCAATTAAGGAACTGGAAGGAGCAAAGTATCCTACTATATGACTGTATGACTATAGTCATGGTATGTAGTGTGAAAAAGGTAACAATTAGAGCTGTCCACAGCTTCAGTCACTGATTTGAGTCACAGGAAATTTGGCCTGATTTGGCGGCCGAATCTCTGAATCTGAACTGAAGCCTCCAACTGGATTCAGAGTGATTCGACAATTTGGCCATAGACACACCTTTATATGTTTTTCCTACGTACCTCAAGGTACAAGGCGCAGGTGAATGCTGAGACGGTGGGGCAGATGAAACATCCCACGAGAGCATGGGGGCATCCATTGTGCACTTGGCAGTGGACCAGGAAGTGGACCAGAACTACTTCTGGTCCACTTCCGGATCTGCCGTGGAGAGCAAGAGGGACCCCACCACCCCTGGCTCAGCAACTGATGCCTCCTGGTTCTTGTGGGGGGGCAGAGCCACCCGGGCTCCCCCTGGCGGCCAATTGCCAAGCCGAGGGAATGTGGGAGGGGTCTCCCACATACTTGGTGGCAGAACCAAAAGTAGATTGGAAGCACTTCCGGTCCACTTCCGAGTCTGCCGCCAATCGTGTGGGGGTCTCCCTGTGCTCCCATTGGATGGCCCATCCAGCCCACCATCTCAGCATCCACAAGCCATGCCTGGTACCTCAAAGTCCGTAGAAAAAACAACATATAGAGCTGTGTCTGTGGCCAAATGTTAATCAGAATCAAATCTTCAGATTCAGATTTGGCAGGATCGAATCGGGACAGTGATCCAAAGCGAATCACTATACCCCGAATCAGGCTGAATCCAAATTGAATACTGCCTGCTTTGCACTTCCTAGTAACAATCCTGTAGCTGTTTAGCACAAAGCTTACTTACTCTAGTGAGATATATACATTTTCACTACTTCTGCTGGTGTTAGTAGGGACCTGGTGTGCATGTGTGTGTTTTGGTTTGTTTTTGGGGGGTTTTTTGGCTTGTACACCAGCTAAAGAAGTGCTGACTACAATTCAATTGCAGGGTCCTCATTAAAAATTATTTATTTCTCATATCCAAGCATGATTTAGCAAGCTGGAAGTTAGAAAACACATCTTGGACTTGCAAAGCTGAGTTTAAAAATTCCATAAATTCATTGGTTCTCGTTGTTTTAGAGTCAAGGAGAAATGATAAATGTGAACTCCCCATGTACAAACAAGGTTCTTTGGGTAAATGCTATATCTTTTATTAGACCAACTCAGATAGTTGGAAAAATTCTTTGAAAGCTTTCGGGTACAAATACCTTCATCAGACAGAGGAAGTGCCTGCAATTAGTCTGTGCTCTTCCTGGATGGAATCAATAGTCATCTAGGAAGAGCACAGACCAATTGCAGATGCTTCCTCAGCCTGAAAAACGGTATTTGTATCTGAAAGCTTGCAAAAAAGCATCTTTCCAACTACTCGAGTTGGTCTACTAAAAGATATTGTATTTACCCAAAGAACCTTGACTGCCTATGTCCTTAGACCAACACGGCTACAACTTATGCCCCTGAAACTCTGCATATGGGCTTTTTCAAGTCACTTTTCAGTATCTTTAAAACCCTACTTCACTTTTGAAAGAACAGATACCTAATGAGCATATAGAAAAAGCCTGGAATTTTATTAGCATAGATTACTTTAACTATTTCACCCTTCAGTATTAAGGAACTGTATTTGGGGCTTAGAGGAGAGGTCAAGGTCAGAACTCCTGCTTTTTATCCCAAGGCACTTCTACTTGCCATATAATCATGAACAAGTCACTTAGGAGTGTTTATACATCACTGCCTCTATTCATGCAGACACAAATGTGGGCTTTCATATGTATACATTGGCAATTTTTATTTATTCTTGCATTTTATTTATTTGATGTATATGCTGCCCTGCCCCCCTCAAAAAAAACCACATGCTCAGAGCAACTTACCATAAAAACAAGTCATAAAACTGAATAAAATATTAAATAAAATTTTAAAAATAATAGAACTGTTTCTCAAACAATACT
Source organism: Crocodylus siamensis (assembly GCF_052110815.1). Classification (NCBI taxonomy): domain Eukaryota; kingdom Metazoa; phylum Chordata; order Crocodylia; family Crocodylidae; genus Crocodylus; species Crocodylus siamensis. Next base: position 410,261,089 of record NC_143395.1, on the reverse strand, counting down.
CCAAATCTTACCTCATCTGCTAAATGCCTGCCCAATATAGAACGTCTTAAAACATTTCTGAAAGATGTCCATGCTTGGGCTCTGATGGAATACGAGGAGAAGGGGTTCTAAAGCTACAAGCAAATATCGAGAATGACTTCCATGCAATTTTAGGGAATAAAGTTGGTGCACACATGGACCCTGCAGGACGGCATTCTCACCTGACCTTAAGGATCATGATGGAACGTAGGGGAAGAGGCATTCTCTTAAGTATGGAGGACCCCCATTGTTTAGGAACTTACAGGTCAACACTAGCATATTGGCTCAGTCTACATGAGATGCTGAATGTGCAGTTGTTACTGTACTACTGTACTAAATGACTGTGCAGTAACCATCATTACTGCGCAGGAGTGTCCCTGCACAGCTTCCTGGCAATCCTAATTGCATAGTAGCTCTTTACTACTATGCAGTACCTTGTTAATACTGCACAGAGGTGTTACATCATTGTTTGTGCCCCATGACACGACTGTGCAGTAGTATCAGGCTACTGCGCAGAAAGCGTCTCGTGTAGATGCAGCCATTGAGTTGCACCCAGAAATCTACTGGGAGCCATTGCAGAATCTGGGGCAGTAGAATAATGTGCTCCTGGTGACCCACCCCTCCCAGATGGCAAAGGCCACATTCTGCACCAGCTGCAGCTTCCAGATACTTAACAAGTGCAACCCTACATTGCATAGATTTCATAGACATTAGGGCTGGAAGGGACCTCGGGAGATCATCGAGTCCAGCCCCCTGCCCAAAGGGCAGGAAGTCAGCTGGGGTCATAGGATCCCAGCAAGATAAGCATCCAATTTACTCTTGAAGCTGTTCAGTGTAGGTGCTTGAACCACCTCCGCTGGCAGACTGTTCCAGACCTTGGGGGCTCGGACAGTAAAGAAATTCTTCCTTATGCCCAGCCTGAAACGGTCTTGCAGGAGTTTGTGACTGTTCAACCTCGTCATCCCTTGGGGCGCTCTGGTGAACAAACGTTCCCCCAGATCCTGGTGCTCACCCCTGATAAACTTATAGGTGGTCATCAGATCACCCCTGAGCCTGCGCTTTTCCAAGCTAAAGAGTCCCATGGCTCTCAGCCTGTCATCGTAAGATCTGTTTTCCTGACCTCTGATCATGCGCGTGGCTCTCCTCTGGACTCTCTCAAGCTTCTCCACATCCTTTTTGAATTGCGGAGCCCAAAACTGGACGCAGTACTCCAGCTGCGGCCTCACCAAGGCCGAGTACAAGGGGAGAATGACGTCCCGGGATTTGCTCAAGAAGCATCTATGGATGCACGCCAGCATTTTGGTCGCTTTACTAGCCGCAGCATTGCATTGGAGGCTCATGTTCATCTTGTGGTCAATGATGACCCCCAAGTCTCTTTCTTCTGTAGTGCTAACCAACGTAGCACTGCTGAGCCTATAAGGGTGCTGCAGGTTTTTCCTCCCAAGGTGGAGAACCTTGCATTTTTCGGTGTTAAACACCATGAGGTTCTCGTCTGCCCATTTGCTGAGCTTGTCCAGGTCAGCCTGGATCACCCGCCTATCTTCTGGAGTGGATGCTTTGCCCCAAAGTTTGGTGTCATCAGCAAACTTGGCCAGTCCACTCCTGACTCCAATGTCCACATCGTTAATGAAGATGTTGAACAATATGTGTCCCAGGACAGAGCCTTAAGGGACCCCACTGGTCACAGGGCACCACGATGAGTGACTGCCATCAATCACAACCCTCTGGGTCCGACCACGAAGCCAATTTCCCAGCCAGTGGATCGTGGTGGAGCCAAAGCCACAACTGGGCAGTTTGGCCAAGAGGTGATCATGGGATACCAGATCAAAAGCTTTTTTGAAGTCAAGATATATGACATCAATCTCTTCTCCCTTGTCCAGGTGATAGGTCACCTGGTCATAGAAGGAAATGAGATTGGTCAAACAAGACCTACCCGCAACAAACCCATGCTGGCTGTCCCTTAGAATGTTAGCCTGGGCCAGTCCCTCAAGGATGGCCTCCTTAATAAACTTTTCTAAGATCTTCCCCAGGATAGAAGTCAGGCTAATGGGCCTATAGTTAGCCGGATTCACTCTCCTCCCTTTCTTGAAGATCGGCACCACATTGGCCTTCTTCCAGTCTTCGGGCACTACACCAGAGCGCCAGGAGTTTTCAAAGATCCGTGCCAGGGGCTGGGCTATGACGCTCGCCAGCTCCTTGAGTACCCTGGGGTGCAGGTTGTCAGGGCCAGCTGACTTGAAGGTATCCAGCTTCTCAAGGTGTTCCTTCACAAGGTCAGCATTGATGGAGGGTAGGGGATCCCCCTCACCCAGATTTCCCTGTCCCATAGCAGGCATGGGCATCCCATGTGACTGATGAAAGACTGACACAAAGTACCTATTTAATAGGTTGGCTTTTTCCTGGGCGTCAGTTGTCAGTTGCCCCATCTGGTTTAGCAGGGGCCCAACATTGCCCTTGCTTTTCCTCTGGCTCCCCACATATCTGAAAAAGGACTTTTTGTTGTCCTTGATGCCTGAAGTTAGTTGGAGTTCAGTTGCAGCCTTGGCTTTCCTGGTTTGCTCCCTGCAGGACCGGACCAGCGTGGAGTAATCCTCCTTGGAGGTGAATCCCGTCCTCCATCCTTTGTAGGCTTTCCTTTTTAGCCGCAGTAGGTCCGCTAGGTCTCTGGAGAGCCAGGGGGGCTGCTGTGCCTTCTTGCTGCCTTTCCTCCGTGTTGGAATAGATTTAGCTTGTGCACTGAGGATCGCTTCCTTGAGAAGCAACCACTCTTCTTGAACTCCCAACTCCCTGGGGTCATGGTCCCTGAGGGCCTAACTGACAAGCCTCTTGAGCTTGTCAAAGTCAGCTTTTCTGAAGTCAAGGAGTTCTGTGTTGCTGACTGACTTGCCAGCTTTACGGCGGATGGTGAAGGTGATCAGCTCGTGGTCGCTGTCACCCAACTTCCCATCAATCACTAGGTCGCCGATCAGGTCGTCCCCTGTAGCCAGTACCAGGTCAAGCAGCGCTTTGCCTCTCGTTGGCCCATAGACTTCTTGAGTCAGGTAGAGGTCATCCATGCATGAGAGAAAGCTTTGCGCCCATTCAGATTTAGCTGAGTGATCTTCCCAAGAGATGCCCGGGTAATTGAAGTCACCCATGACAACCAAGGTCCTGGAGCAAGCGGCCTCAGTCAGTTCCCAGGCGAACTCCTGGTCAAGCTCGGGACTTTGAGTGGGAGGTCTGTAGTAGACTCCCACCGTAGTGTCCCCTGTGCCAAATTCCCCACGAATTTTTACCCAGAGGGTCTCTAGCTGTCCATGCTGGTCGCCAGCATCAGCTTGCAGGGACATGTAGCTTTCCTTCACATAGAGAGCTACACCCCCACCCCTTTTGTCAACATGATCCCTCCTGTATAGGGTATAGCCCTCTATACCCGTGGTCCAGTCATGCGTGGAGTCCCACCAGGTCTCCATTATCCCAATGACATCATATTTCTTTGCACTGAGCAGGAAGACGAGCTCGTCCTGCTTGTTGCCCAGGCTTCTGGCATAGACCTCAGTGCAGCAGTCTAGCCTCAAGGTGACAAAAGCATGGCTGATGGCAGCCAGTTATGAACCTCAAAGAACGGGTGACAGACTTCTCATGACATGGAACTAGCTAAGATACTAGCTACCACCACAACTTGAACATACCAGGGCAGAAAGGATCCAAAAGCACTCCAAGGTAGCAAACCTGAGGTGGCAGCTATAGTCGTATTTGTAGTATAATATTATCTACCATACCTTGCTAAGACTGCAGATGCATTGTGCTTAGCTTGTACAAATAAGCAGTGGGAGAAAAAAGAGAGAGATGAAGTAAGTCATCCAAAGTCAGAGTCATATAGCAGGTTAGTGACAACGCTGGGAAAAAAAGCTGAGTTTCCAAATACTCTGGCCAGTGCTGTATCCACAATGCTGAGGCCATTCTGTACTTAGAACCAGTTGGAAAAAATCCAACTAAGCATTTTTTGTTTGGAATTTTTTGAGCTGTCAAAATCAAAATGTTTGCCAGAAATGGCTCCATTTTGAGGGACTCTTCAAGGAGCTCATCCAATCTGAAACATGCCTGATGCCTTGCCACCTTGTTTAGCCAGCTCCTCATAGACCTGCCAGTTAGGCAATCCAGGACCAAGACTCCCCAGCCTTATGTCCCCACAGACCTGGCAGAAATCATGCAATGAAATTTTGGTCCCCCCAGTTATGGGATCAATGCCAGCCAGGATTCTTGACAGGTTCAACGATGCCCATCACTAAATAGATAAAGATATGCCCTTGTTAACTTGACAACAGAGTCTGGTGACTTTCATTTCTCCTATTCCCTGGTGGCCAGCCAAGAAACTGATAATGATCATAACAACTTATTAGAAAGAAGTGACTAGCCACATTCATCCAAAGTCAGGTAGAAAGCAGAGAAAGGTGGGACTTTATTGTCTAAATCTGTTCAGAGAGACACGAGCTGTTGTAGGCTACAGCCTAGTTTAGCAGATGCTATGAATGGGCTTGCAGAGAACAGGGGTAAATAGAAAGGAATGAAGTTATTTGAATATAAAGAATAAGAAAAAAGGAGGAAAGAAAGGGGTGCTGTTGAGAGAAATAAAGTTGGGTTGAAGAGAACAAAAGGGAAAAATGAGGCAATTAAACCACTGAAGGATATAGGGGTTATAAAAGCTAGTCTGGGTAATGGGATAAAAATCCAGAGTCTTTCTATAGACCATACTCAACACCATCCAGTCTGTGGATGAGGTCTTGTTCTACAATTTTGCATTTGCAAGTTGGTTTTTAAAGTTTTGAGTGCCTCTCTCAACAACTTTGTAAAGTGTCACCAGGCCTTCTAACTGAATACTTAGCATACAATTTTGGCAGCCTTTGTTCAGTCATACCTTATTCCACAAGTGCAACTGAGTAAAGGTAGCAGAAGTAAGCCCTTAGTAAGATTCATTATGCATGGTGCTGTATAAGACATGGAAAGACAGTTTCTCTACAGCTAGGAGTTTATAATCTAAATTAGAGAGACTTCAGTTATATTGTCTCTAGCTTTGATTTTGCAGAGTTTTGAGCACTCTGGCTTCTATCCAACAAAGCATTTACTTAATTTTAAATAATCAGTGGGAATAAAGTATTCAGGTGCTGATAGCCAATTACATACTGACATGCTCTGCTGAACAGGGGTGAACATTTAGCAAACTGGAGGACCCAGTTGTAAGATTTTGAAAATCTAAATATGAAAAGGAAAATAGAGTAAAGAAAACTGCAAACTGAACTGGTAGGTTTCAATTCAATAATTATATTAGCATCTCACTTATCAAGGGCTAGTTCGGTACTAGAGACCTTGAAAGGTTCTTATGACATCCTTTAGCAAAGTTGTCACATCATAAAGCCTTGACTTTTATGTTTTCAGTATCCATTCAACTATAAGTTGAACTTTGCAGTGTAGCCTGGTGATAGTGTCTTAGTATCTACAAAAGCACTCTCCTTTTTTGACACTTATGTGAATGATATAATCATACATGTAAACACTTGGATTCATTGTGTGAGGCAGTGCTGCTAGACCCACGCAAATCCAGTAGCAAACAAAAATAGGAGCAGGGTAAGCAATCACCGCATCCTCATTCTTTATATGGATAGATTTTACCCATTCCCAAGAAGCATTTCTCCCTTTTTGTTGATTCTTACTTGGGAACCATTATCTACCCAAGTCTGAACACCTATCAACATAAACTATGACAATGGGACTAATGACCTATACAAACTATCCCTGGATAACACTGCTTATGTAATAGCCCCTCATTAAAAGAAACCAAATCTCATAAATAAAAGTGTCAGGATACAAAATAGGTGGAAAATTGAATGGTCATGACCTTGTTTCATTTTAATATATTTGAAAAGAAAATCAAATGCCAAAACTTTTTACTGACATTCTTCTCTTCTGTTCACTTTCACACACACACACACACACACACACACACACACACACACATTTGCATGCTCACATAGGGTTTGTATAAATCCTTCATGCTGTATCCAGAACTGCAGCTGAGAAATACAGTCTCATGCTCCAAATCCTAGAATTGGAGCAGGTAGCCAGATTATGGAGGTCCTAAACACATGTCCCAGTGCTACTCTCTGGCTCTTGGGCTCAGTCTTGGCACATGTGCAGGGCAGCTATCCTGTCTCATTTGGTGCACACTGACCATGAATGGGTGGGCCAAGCTTCTTAGCAGTACTCCTGGGAGAAGTGTGAAAGAAATGTAGCCATGTCCATGAAATCCTCCATCCTTGTGTTTGGTCAAATTGTATTCAGTGCGCAGAATGAGATTGGGGAAAAGAGCTGTAAGTGCAAATCTGCTCTGCCTTCTACTAGACTTTAGACTAACCAAAATAGATATATATAGCTGTATGTCACCTTGTGGCAGGGCACCTGTGATGCCTGCCACTTTAAAGGTTCCTAGTTGGCAGTGGAGCAGCCAGCAGGTGGGTGCTAGCCTCATCAAGGCTAGTACATGACCCAAGGAGGACCCTGGGATTGGCTGAGGGGGCAAAACAGCCTCTGTTTTAAACCCAGGCCCTCAGAGAGAGAAGCAGCAGTCTGAACTGAGCAGGCAAGATCAGGCTGAGCTGCTCCTGGAACATCTTGGAGGTAAGGGCAGGAGCTGTGGGGATGGTTTGGAGGCTCCTGGTCCCAGGTATTACCTAAAGCTGCACCCTACTGGGGATGGGTGGCCTGGCGGGGCTGTTCATGGTGGAACAGTTCCCCGGAAGTGGCAGGTCAGTTACTACCCTGCTGAAAGGTGAAGAGGGGTGCCTGAAAACCCCAGCCCCTGCCTATGGATGGGTTACCAACAAGGGAAGAGATTGGGCCAGGCAAGGCCAGAGGGGGACACCTGAGCCCAGTGTGGTGGTGCCAGATGCAGTGGAAGCCGCCTGAGCTCCCCCGAGTGAAAGACCCCAGTGAGGGGCCAGGAGTGTGAAGCAGCCCAGTGAGGGGCTGAGTGTTTAGAGCAGCCCACTTGAGAGTGGCAAAGATGAGTGGCTCTATTGAGGGGCAGAACCACTGACTTGGGGAAACAGATATATCGGATGGGATAATATGGAAATACTGGATGTGACATAGAAACATCTGCAAGGCATGAGACATGTGTAAAGGGAGGTTGGAGCATGTACTTACCTCGTTATCAGGAGGTCGAGCAATAAGCAGCCTCCTGCCTTAGAAACAGCATTCATGTTACTTTCATCAAGGAGTGGCAGGCGAGTGAAGCGGGGGTTTAGCCCTGAACAGGCGGGTGGCTGGCACTGAGATCTGGCCTGAAAGGCCAGCCTGTTACATACCTGTGTGCTCCCTTGCATAGGACTCTTGAGGGCCCTCTTGAAACAAAAATAGCTTCTGCCATACCTGCTGATAGCAGTCATGTCCCCTTGTACATATGCAGGAGATATAGATGTTGTGGTAATGGCTATTTGCCATTTAGTAAATTAGGTTATCCTCAACTAGTCCTTGAGTCGGCTCTAAGATATGTATGCACAGCCAGAGTGGTGTGACAGTGATTTAACAGAGGCCAAACCCATATCCATATAATACATATGCCTATCTGAAACTAGTGATTTCTAACTCGCAACTCTCAGGGCTTCTTTGCACCTGCTCCGGGGCATGGGGGCAGCACTTTACTTATAGCAGCTCTCAGGAGCCACCCTCTAATTAAGGTACCTGTACCATTTCATGTATTCAGTGTCACACACTTAAAATGGTGGCAGGGGTGCTTTAGCTCATTGAAATGAGCTTTAGTTAAAGTTCCCCATCACCATTTTGAAATGCAGGGATGCTGAATACATGTGACATCGAGGCTGATGGAGAGTGCTTTGGCAAGTCTGCTCTGATGCGTTCTAATTAGCAAGCTTTGGAGCAGGTGTTGGGCATGTATATCTGTGCCCTCAGTTCCCCAGACCAGTGTTTCCATTAATCCCCTTAGTCATTAGAGAAAACAGCCCCTTTGCTGCTTTATGATCCATTTGAGAAAGTTAATTTTAGTTAAAAGCTATCCAAAGAGTGTCCATATTTGGGATATCCTAGCCTAAATCTTCTCTAATGAACTTGAACTGCAGGACTACATGCCACATAAATCAGAGAAAATCATTTGAATCCAAAAAGGAATCACCTGATATACTGTAAGTACAACAATGTATTTGGAAATGGGCATCTGGAAAAATATGTTGTGTTTGCTTCCATGTAAATAATGTAGGAATCCTGCAGTAAGAGGATGAATAAAGTCTTACATTTTTAATCAAAATTCCCAGCCCCATGATCTCAATTCTCATTTAGATTTCACAGGCATGATGAAATCATTTTCAACGGAAATGAACAGCGCTAGTTCTTCCTGATTTAGGGCATGCGGCAAAGGCAGCAAACTCAAAGGGTCCCTTGGGATATAAAGGGAATGTTCCCAATTTATGGTTGTCGCTGTTATCTATGCAAATGTATTCCCTTATGTGCCATCATTTTTGTGTGCATAACACTGAGTGGGGAAATCTTCAAAAGAACTCAATATTATCCTATTTCTGCTCCACAGACATTTCCCAGTGGGATTTTACTATAGAATTCAATGGCTGTAGAGTTAGGCCAACAGCAGAAGCTTTGGAAAACTCAATCCCCCAAATTTTATCACTGGTATCAGGGAAGAACTTGTATCAATAGCTACAAATGAATCAGATCACTCCGTCTACATCTGTAGGTGAAATGGGGGAGCAAGTTAGCTCCTTGAAGAAGCCTTTCAAAGAAGTTTTTTCTCCACATCATTTCATTGGACAGTGTTGGGATGGGGGTTGCCACATCGAGTGAGCTGCAGTTTTCCTCCTCCAAATTTAAAAACAAAAAAATTACAGGACTGTCAGGAGGTGAAGAGAACTAGAAAATATCTTTGTGTCTTCCCACCAGCTCTGGTATCCCCAGTGCCCAACAACTTGCTTCTCCCTGGAGTAGGACTCATAACAGCTCTGACATCTCTCTTAAAAAATGAGGCTGCTTCCTGCTGAGGTCATGATAGGAAAGATGATATATCTGAGAGTTGAGGAACCCTTTTCTGAATCACCTACCTGGGCCTGGCATGAAAGAAAGAGAGGACCATTCCCTGGACCTTGCTTTCAAGCCTGCAATTCCCTTCCTGACTCGATAGAAACAATGACAACGGGAACAGTACATGCATATTTGCTGGTACAGTTTGGTGCATATTCCCTTGTTTACACCATTATACTTGTAGAAAACACAGCTGGTTGCTCTGGAAACAAGGGCCTTCTGATTCTGGGTGGTGTTTATGACTATGATTACGGATATTAATAGAGGGCCCATTACTGTGGTATTCGTGCACACTTTTAATGGCCAAAAAGGCCTAATCACTTCGCAAGCGTAGAAAACAAATTTCTTCCACAACATCAAAGGCCAGAGACAAGGAAAACCTTTACCGTAAATGAAATGATGGAAGGAAAAAAACTGAAAGTTAGGAGAGCTCCCAAGCTATATTTTCCCTGCATTTCTTTAACATCAAGATAGTTATCTCTAGTTAGCTATCACAGCATAACATCTTTAAGGAGACTGTTTGTTTTTACTTTGATGGAGCTAGTCAAGATCAATCCTCTGGCCTTGGAGTTTAGCTTGACTAGCTACACAGAAGTAAAATCTACCTCTGCCTTATCTCCAGGACTTTACAAGTTGGCAATCTCAACCTGAAACACACACCTTGTCTATAGCTACAGGCAGGGTTAGGTGGCATTGCTGCCTGGAGAAGATGGTTAACTATGGAGACTAACCCACTTCTCTGTGCTATGTCCAAAATCTGAGTCTGATTAAAAGAGGACCACTGCAACAATCATTACATATTCTTTGTTCATGCAAATACCACTAGTCTTGGGGCAGTACCTCGCACGCAGAACAAAGGAATAAGGAAAGGGGCAGAGGGAGACCCTCTTCTATCACACTGCTATCTGGAGCACTGAGTAAAGAAAAGGAGAAACTGGGTTTCAAGCAAAGTTGTTGCTTATTGTCTGTGGGGGGACACACTAGAAAGAAAGAAAGTATTGCTAGTACTGTAATGCCAGCTGTAGTCCCAGTAGGCTTGGCTGGCACTAAGCACTGAAGTATGATAAAGGTATCTGCAGATTTGATTCCCTACCTGCCATAATTGTTTTTTAATTAATTAATTAAACAGGCAATCTGGAGGGTGAGGGGCAGCTCAGACAGAGCCTGTTTCAACTGTACGACGGGAAGGGGTTCTTTCTTCAAAGAGACAAGTTCAAGGCCTGAGGGTGAGCTGAGTTTATTTTCTACCACAGAGCAAAGTGTGTTTTGAAGTCAGGGGACCTAAGGAAGGGAACCAGATGTTCCTTCATCCCCATGTCCAACACATGCAACTTATGTCCTACTGAGGAGCAGGGTGGCATTGAATAATTGCAACCTTACTCTTCTTGGACTCAGCCTTAAGCAAGCTTCCTGATGCCAGCACTAAGAAAGCAGGTCAAAGCCGTGCTATAACAACAAAATGGCACAGAAAGACCACAGACTTGCAAAGAAACAGCCCAAATTCACTCAAAGGCTCTTTGACACTCCTTTTAGGCTCACATTTAGGTTTTAAACAGAGTTAGTTCAAGCAAGCTTTTAGTCTAACGCATTGATTTCCAGGTTGCTGCAGATGGAGATTTATGCTCACTCTGAGAACTGTGCATCCCCAAAGTGGGCATTACAACATGCTAGTGTGTTTTGAGCTAAATAAATAAATAACCTGTAAGGCTTAGAGCACCTGTATTATAATGCTATGAGCAATCCCTTTACTGAAACACAGGCCTGGTTCACGTGGACAAGAGCCCATGATGTGAGCTACTGAGTTATTGGTAATAGGAGGTAGGACACAGAAAGGCTAGCTTACCCCTGCAAAGAATTTGGCCCCAACAGACTGAACCAAGCAAATTTTGTTTGCAGGCTCTGGACCCTTCTTTTACCTTGGCTTCCTCTGTCTCTACCTGTGTAGTACCCAAACAGTTTCTTAGGCACACGTGTGTCAAAGGCACATGGAACAGTGAACTCCATATTTCCCTGCGCCAATGAAGGAGTAACTGCCATCGGTGTAATCAAGGAAGCTTATTAAGTTCAAATAGCCATTTGTCATACCATTAACTCTGTGCCTAATTTCAAAAGGAGAAAACCACATTATGAGGGTAGCTCATTGCTGAATTAAAACTCAAACTGTTGTCCGCTGTTCATCTGCTACACTGCATAGGTTCCTGGTGACATTCAGCTAATGCATTTTCTTGATGATTAACTACCCGTTATATGTGGCCGTTGTAATGGAAATGTATTAGCTCCTGTTACAAACAAGGTGGTTGTGTCAAGTGAACTGAGTTTTCCTTTCTTCTTCTTCTCTCTTTTTCCTTCCTCCTATTTTTTTCCTTTATGAAGTCAAAAAAACACAAAGCGTGGGAAATATCATTAAAATTCAACAAATTGCTGAAATGAAAATCCTGCTCTGTTGAGCAGTAAAATTTATTTAGATGCTGCTTTTTTATTAGTTCTAGAGTTAGTAGAAAAGTACGAAGCAGACATGGATATAAAATAGACGCCACAAAGAGTTTTGACATTTATTTTCATTATATTTCTAATTATATAGAACACAATTATGTGGTAAGAGTTTTAGTTTAAAAAAAGACCAGACCTACTTTGTAGCCATTTTTCTCTGAGAATAGGTTTCATAATTAAGTGTCACTTTTTTTTTCTTTCCTTTCCTTATTTCCAGTACAGTTCACATGGTAGGAATCTTCTACCATTGCTTAAACTGTACTGACATCTTGTGGCACTGAATTAGTAGGATGCTTGAAACCAGCTACTCAAACTCCATAAGGCATGTTAGTTCCCTTGTCTGTCTGCCTTTATATAAGCTGTTTGCTTCCAGCTGGAAGTTTCTAGAGTATACAAATGTTTGTTTGTGAATAGAAAGGATGGAAACTGTGTGTGTGCATGGACACATGCACATGCGCACAGTGGTGGTCATAGTTGTTGGGGCCCTGGCCAAGACAGTCATTTGGGGCCCCTTAGAGGTATGTGCTCAAATAAATATTAACCCACCACAGTTGTATCGTGGAGCTTTTTAATATTCTTTGGGGAAATTAAATAGTCAAGTGTTAGAATACAAATAGAGCCACTTCCTTGCAAAAACTTCAACCCACCCCTCCAAAAAACAAAAAATTGGGCCAACCTAAAGTGTGGGGCCCCAGGTGGTCATATAGTTTGCCCTCCCCTAAGGGCACACACTACTGGTGTGTGTGGGTGTGTGTGCATGCGTGCAGACAAAGTAACGTGGATTCAGATTTATTTGCCATTTCTTATGTAGGGTATTAATGTGATAAATTACGACAACAGCATCTTGAGACCCCGGAGAGGCAAGCCAGATTTAATAAGGTTTGCTGCTTTAAGCTTGGAGCCTGTATCCATTGTGCTAAAGAGGGATGAGCAGTGCCACTGTAAAAACCCTGTCCACCCACTATGTGCCAGGCATGTCCACTGCTGTTCTCATGGAAACACCCGAGATTGAGAGCCTAGAAGTGACGCTGGCAGAGCTTTCAAGAGGTAACAAAAAAGTAGGTACATGACAATTTTTGCCATTCATTGTGCATAGAATGGGAGTGAGTGGGGGGTTTGTGATTTCCCCCTACTCCCAGCAGACCTGCCCAGGAGGCTTATCTTTGAAGGGGCCTCAAAAATTCTGATAAATCATGAGAGAACAAGATTTTACTTTGTGAGAACAATATCCGGTATTCCTAAAGGAATATGGGGGCACGTGTGTGTTCACGTGTGTGTGCACACTTGCATTAATGAAAGAATGCCACTTATTTCTGTACCTGGTGTCTTATTACCGTGGCAACACCAACACAGTAATAATAACTTTGAGCCTTCTAATCACAGAAAGTAAAGAGCAAATACTGGCAGTAATCATTAGTGAATTAAGGTCTCCTAGCTGAGGTCCAGACAGAGAACGTTTCTATAAATAAAGCTCCTGAATTTAGGGAACTCACAGAGCTTTCCTTATATTTGCTCAAAAGAAAGGGAGGACATTTATGATGATTTAGGAGAGATAAACAAAAAGCCTATTATTATTCTAAAAGATAGGAAATGTTTGAAATGGAACAAATTGCCACTGTATTCTTCTACTCCTTGCATATGCCTAACTCCTGTTAACACCAATGGAGGTTACTATTTTGGCACAATGAGACATAGGCATATGCGTAAGTGCTCTGCCAAAATGGGAGCTTCAGTCACTCTTGAGAACTGTACCAGTTGCACAGAAAGTACCTATTATCAAAGCACTTGAATAATTCTGATGCATTTAGGCTCCTATTGCATTGTGAGGTAGAGAAGTGCTACTCCCCATTTTACAGATGGAGAAACCAAGGCTATGTGACTTACTCAGACTAAATGAATGTGATGAGCAGGGAACTAAACTCAAATCCTAGGTTAGTGTCATCCCCACTGGACCATCCTGTCTCACTATAAGCTATTACATTCTTTTGTACTTTAGTGCTTTCCTGCCATAGCTCTGATGATAGAATGATTTCATATATATTTCAGAGGCTATCATATTCTATGGATTTACAAAGATACAAAGAAAAGAAAAGGCGGGGGGTGGAGAGAGAAATATGGATTACAGAAAAAAAATGCAGCTGCTTAATTTCATAGAAGACAATACCATATTGGAGGTGATAAACACTGATTGTACTCACTTTGGGTCCTCTATTTGATCTCTATGGGCCTGTGAGATGTAATGCTTATATTTTAAAGGTGAGTACAAGCAGAAAGTACATTTTAATCACAATTTTCACACAAAAACGACTATGAAAGAGTTATACTTGCCCAGTCTTAAAACATAAATCATACCGTGTATCTAATCACAACTAACAAATATGGCTCAGATTTCAGAAGCATCTCCCTGTCATCCTACCCACCACACTGTGCTTATAGACTAGATGAGGATGGTGTTATTGCAATTTATCTTAGAAAACCTGATCTTCTTTTAAAGAGTGGTCTTATGCCACTGGAAAGACATTATCTCTAAATGAATGGAAAGTGAAGATTTCAACACATGCTAGAAAAGGATATCCTTTAAAAAATAATAATTTGTGTAGTACAGTGCATACTTAACATGTATTAAGGCAAAGTTATATTACTTTTCTCTGTCAACTGGCTTCTACCATTCTGTATCTTTCTGTTCCTCTACTCTTTCCCACACTCTCGCTTTTTTGTTTTCTTTCTGTTCCGGCTTTGACTCCTCTTTTACATTCCCAGTTGAGTAACTCAGCAAATAGCAATGAATTAAAAAAAAAAAAAAAATCAACAATGTGCTTGTGACAGGGGGCCATCTCAAGGCCGTGTCTCAATGTCAGCCAACTCCCTGTGTCTGGGCTAACCACCCACCTAGCTTTTCTGCCACGCCTTGATGGTGACGAATATGAGAGATGATCCTAAGGCAGAAGGCTGCCCATTGTCAGGCCCTGCTGACATGGGCCTCTGTCCAAACTCCGCCCTTCCCTTAAACATGCCCCATGCCTCAGAGATGATGATCTCGGTTAATGAATAATTCTGGCCTGAGGCCGGGCCAAATTCCACCTTTCGTATGGCCTCTAACATCCACTAAAAGCACACTGCCCCTTTGGGCCTCACACGTACCACCCTCTCTGAGTCTCTTGTACTCCACAGGCTCTCACCTGGCCTGTCACATACTGTCTACTTCCCAGACCACTCTCAACCCACCTTACTCTATGTAGTACTTCAGATCTCCCTTTGGCCCTATTCTATGCAGCACTCCAGGCTTCACTAGTCACTCTCAAACTGAGGGTGCACACAGCAATTTAGGCCACTCTCTGGCCTTACTCTACATGCCCCATAGCCTTATGCCATACTCCAGGCTGAACTCGGCCACTGGCCGCTCTCTCGGACAGCACTTCGGGCCACCACCATGCACCCTACTCTCTGCAGGCCTTCTGCCCCTCACTGGGGCCCCACACTCTCATCCTGTCCCCTCACTGGGGCCCCTGGGGTCTTTCAACCCTATGGGGCTCAGGTGGCTATAGCCAGGCCTGGCCTCTACCACCCTATAGGCTTAAGTAGCGCCTCGCTGGGCTTGCCTGGCCCTATTCTCATCTAGTGTTAATAACCCACCCACAGGTGGGAACTGAGGTTTCTCAGGCACTCCTACTTGCCTTTCACAGGGCAGTAACTGGCCTGGAACTTCTGGGGGACTGTCCTACCACAGCCAGTCCCGCCAGGCCACCCATCCCCAGCAGGGTATAGTTTATAGTCATACCCAGGACCAAGAGCCTCCAAACCTCCCCATAGGTCCTGCCCGTACCTCCATGCTGTTCCTGAGCAGCCGCTCTGCTGGCGTTCTCTCTCCAGACACTGGCCAAAAACGGCTGCTCCCTCTCTGAGGGTCTGGGTTAAAATGGAGGCTGCTCCACCTCCTACTCCAATCCCAGGGCCCTCCTAGGGCCATATGCTAGCCTCATCAAGGCTAGCACACACCTGCTGACCGCCCTCCTACTGGCTCCAAAACCTTAAAGTACCAAAGGTACTCTGCCACAATGCTCAATAATCTCCAATTATTCTGTTAACAGTACTTTTTTTTTTTTTCTAGGCAGTGAAACTGTTGATCTTTCCAGTTTGTTAAAAATGTTTGTAACTTACCAATACCGTTGTTTCTTTACCTCTAAGGCACCATAAATTAGATACATTTCATTCAGTAGTCCATACTGAGCTGCTCAAAAAGTACTGAGCCACCACCTTTCAGAAATGAAGACCATTTAAGATGCCTCAAGTTGAGCAGTCAAAAATTAAGATGCTTTAAAATTAGAGATAACTTCAAAAATTGTACGTCTTCATGAGCTTGGTCTAATAAATTTTTCACTATGATCATTCAGTTATCTCTAAAAACAATTATATTAAAGAATCATGAAACAAAACGATCAGAAGAAAAAATTCTTCCTTTTCATCTTACCCATATTACTATCTTTGCAGCGTCATTGCAACTTAAGCTGTAACTGATTGGAAAGACATGAAGCTCATAAGAAGAAATCAAAGAGGAGGCAGACCAGCTTCAAAGCCAGTTGTGCACTGAAGAGACTTCAAGAGACTATGAAAAAAAGGTTGAGGTCTGAAAAAACAGTGGTCCCTTTGCAAGCAAACAGATGCCAAAAGGCAAGTAGTGGGGTTCTTTTTGCATTGCAAAGCAACCCTAACCGACCTACTTAAACTCAGTTTGTGTCTTGAAGTCATGTGCTCTGTGATGTGTTTGAAGTATGTTCTTAGGAGAAAATTAAAATCTGTGTTGGAGAGAGAACCTCATCTATTTCAGACTTCCAATGAGTTCTGAAATCAGTGGGATATTTTTTATCCTCCCCTATTTCACGCTGAGGAAAACTTTCAAATATTTCAGACTTTCATCATAAATCCTTTCACATTTTACATATTTCACAAGCTTTTCTTGCCATGTTTGTTAATTCTTAAAGGTAGCATCGTCCTGTGCAGAGTGATTACTTCTCTGTGCTGATCTATCGGAGAATTCCATAGTTCCATTTTATGAAACTCTGCCTCAAAAACATCCAGATTCTGTCAGCATGAAGTACTTTTACTTCTCAGTTAAGTCAATCAGAGAGTTGAATGTGTTTTTGACCTATCAAAATCTAGCTAGCAATCAATGACTTATGACTTTACTCCACAATAAAAATAAAGAGGAACTTTATTCAATATACAGTGTATGATGCATGCTGTAAAGTTTTACACTGGCTGAAAAAAAATAGTTGAATAAATATTAATGGTCCCTATTACTGAAGAGGCAAGAATTATTGTTGGTAATATTTTCTATTGGACCAACTGCACAGAATCATAGAACTTTGGGGTTGTAGGGGACCGCAGGAGGTCACATCTAGTCCAGACTCCTATTCAAAGTAGGGCCATACCCAACTAGAACATCCCAGCCAAAGCTTTGACTAGCTGAGTCTTGACAACCTCCAAGGATAGAGAGTCCACAACCTCTCTGGGTAACCTGTTCCAGTGTTTTACTGCCCTCCTAGTGAGAGAGTTTTTCCTATTATCTAAGCTCAACTTCCCTTGCTGCATCTTGAAACGGTTGCTCCTTGTTCTGTCATCTGCCACCAAGAACAGTCTAGCTCAGAGGCAGACAATTATTTCAGCTGGTGGGCCACTTAATGACTTCTAGGCAAACTGTCAAGGGCCACAAGGGTAGCTCCACCCATTGACCCTGCTGCCTGGTTGCCATTTTGGGGACAGAAGTCCCACCCCCTAATCCATGACCTTTGCCACCAGAAGTCCTTCCCCTTCCTTCAGAAATACGCCATTTGGGAAGGGGGATTTGCCATCTTGGAACTGGAAAAAAACAAATTATACACTTGATATTAGCCCACATGAGGCCACAATAACATACTGTAATTATATTTTTTTTAAATATTTTTTGCCCTGATTTGTGTGCATTTTCATCATGCATACAGAGGTGACTGCATAATAACTCAAAAGGAAGTCTTACTCTTGCATATTGCTTGGGGGGCACATGGGTATGGAGTTTGTGGGGGGCCTGTGGGTGTGTGGATGTGGGTGGGTTTGAGGGGCTTGTGGGGGGATGTTTTGGGGGGATGGTCGGAAGGTGTGTTTGTGGCTGGGTGTGGGGTTTGTGGGGTGTGTGGAAAGGGAGGGTGGATGGGAGTGTGTGTGGGGGGCTTTGGGGGGATATCTGCTTGATGGGGTATGTACACATAGCAGTGAATGGAGCTTCCCCCAGAAGTGCACAAGTATGTGTGTGTGGGGGGGGGGGGTGCATGTGGGGAGGAGGATGGTTGGATGCAGTGTTTGTGAAGTGAGATTGTGTGGGGGGGAGGGTGTGGTTGCAGAGATTGGGGGAGGGTTTGAAGGTATGGTGGGGTGTGCATGGGAGCTTCCTGGCATGCACCCCATGAGCTGGTCAGCACCCACCCCCACCCTGCAAGAGCCCAGAGCCTGCAATGCCTCCCCACCACCACCAGCAACATGCAGCCCCTGCCCTCACTGTGCCCACTCCAGAGTCACCACAGCAGGAGCAGATCAGCCAAAACCCAGGCACAACACACCCTGAGCCTGCTCCAGATTCATCTGTTCATGCTAAACTGTGGCAAAAGCTGCAACAGTTTCACAGAAACTGTTTCTCAGTATGGGGGGAAAGTGGCCCCTCCCCCATGCCTTTGCCCAGCACTCCCTGCTACAGTTGCCCAGAGCCTGCACTGGGCTGCTCTGCATCTGCTCTGCACTGCCACTGCTGCCCCATGGGGCAGCTTGGAGATGGTGGTGATAGCAGCAGGGCCTCTGGATGGCTGTAGCAGGGACCACCAGGCAGTGGCAAGGGGTGTGTGTTTTCCTCCTGTGCTGAGCTACAGTTTCTGCCCTGTCAGCAGTGGCATGGGTCCCCACCAGTACTGCAGGGCTGGGACCAGCAGCAATGGCAAATACAAGAAGTTACTGCTGCCTGGTCTGCCTAGAAAGGCAGTCCAGCTGTAGACCCACCTAAGCCCTGCTGTGTGCCCAACGGGCAGCAGGATGTGCAACGGCCTGACAGTGCCTGGGCTAGGCAGATCCAAGGGACCCGCCATGGGCCACACAAAGATCTTCTGTGAGCCAGATTCAGCCTGTGGGCTGTATTTTGTCCACCCCAGTCTAGATCCATCCTCTTTCAAACCACCTTTCAGGTAGTTGAAGACTGCTATTAAGTCCCCTCTCAGTCTCCTCTTCTCTAGACTAAATATGCTCAGGTCCCTCAGACATTCCTCAGAAGTCTTGTCCCCCAGCCCCTGAACCACTTTTGTCATGTCCCTCAGCCCTGAACTCCAATTTGTCCACATCCGCTCTGCAGTGTGAGGCCCAAAACTGAAACAGTACTCCAAATGTGGCATCAGCAGTGCTGAATAGAGGAGAATAATCACTTCCCTTGACCTGCTGGCAACACACCTACCAATGCAGCCCAGGATGTCTTTAGCCTTCTTGGCAACAAGAGCACACTGCTGACTCATATCCATCTTATTGTCCACTGTAACCCCAGGTCCTTTTCTGCAGAGCTGCTGCCCATCCAGTCAGCTCTTGCCCCATACTGGTGCATAGCACTTCTCCTTGTTGAGACCCATGACATTTCTTTTGGGCCAATCCTCCAATTGGTCTACATCACTCTGAATCCTAGCATGGTTGGTATAGACATACGTGAGCTTTTGGGTGTCACAGTACCCTTCCCCAGGCCTCCGTGAAGGAAGCAGACACAGCAGAGCTGAGCAGCAGATGTAACAATAAATTGTGTAAACAGGCCTTGTCATACATTATAGTTAGGATGTGTCAACTAGATTTAAAACATGAGTGGTCACATGGTCAATCAGTACAACATATGCAAAGGGCATCTGTATTGTACTTAAGTTAGAACTTTTTGTGGACCATCCTGAACCATCACAACAAACA
The DNA here is from genome assembly GCF_052110815.1 of Crocodylus siamensis. Lineage (NCBI taxonomy): Eukaryota > Metazoa > Chordata > Crocodylia > Crocodylidae > Crocodylus > Crocodylus siamensis. The sequence goes on along the minus strand of NC_143395.1, from coordinate 410,241,544 downwards.
ACATCATCACTTCTAATACTGCAGCAGTTTAAACCCTATTGCAAGAGTTTTTCTATAAGGTTATGTCAACTTGGAGGGGGAAAAAAGGTTAGTTTCACAAGTAATAGTGAGCTAAAAATAATTCATAGTTTCATAGTTTCTAGGGTCGGAAGGGACCTGAGTAGATCATCTAGTCCGACCCCCTGCCATGGCAGGAAAGAGTACTGGGGTCAAACGACCCCAGCAAGGTGTTCATCTAACCTCCTCTTAAAGACCCCCAGGGTAGGGGCCAGCACCACTTCTCTTGGAAGTTGGCTCCAGATCCTAGCCGCCCTGACCATGAAGTAGCGCCTCCTGATATCTAGCCTAAATCTACCCTCTACCAGCTTGTGACCGTTATTACTGGTCACTCCTGGCAGTGCTCAGGGGAACAGGGACTTCCCCAGTGCCTGATGATCCCCCCTGACTAGTTGTAACAGGCCACTAGATCCCCCCTCAGCCTTCTCTTCTGGAGGCTGAACAGGTTCAGGTCCCATAGCCTCTCCTCATAAAGCGCCCCCTGCTGCCCCCGATCATACGAGTGGCCCGCCTCTGGACCCTCTCCATGTTGTCCACATCCCTCTTGAAGTGAGACGCCCAGAACTGGACTCAGTAGTCCACCTGTGTCCTGACCAGTGCCGCATAGAGGAGGAGGATCACCTCCTTGGACCTGCTCGAGATGCATCTGTGGATGCATGACAAGGTACAGTTGGCCTTCTTGACTGCCTCCCCACACTGCCGGCCCATGTTCATCTTGGAGTCAATGATGACACCAAGATCCTTTTCTGCCTCTGTACTGACAAGAGGGGAGTTCCCCAACCTGTAGGTATGGAGCTGGTTGTTCCTCCCCAGGTGCATCACTTTGCACTTGTCAGTGTTGAATCCCATCCTGTTCCCATCCACCCACCCTTGTAACCTGTCTAGGTTAGATTGTAGCCTATTCCTCCCTTCTAGAGTGCCCACACCCCCCACATCTTAGTGTCATCAGCAAATTTGAACAGGGTGCTTTTTACCCCCTCGTCCAAGTCGCTAATGAAGATGTTAAACAGTGCGGGCCCGAGGACTGAGCCCTGTGGAACTCCACTGCCCACATCCCTCCAGGTTGAAAATGACCCATCCACCACCGCTCTCTGGGTGCGGCCCTCCAGCCAGTTGGAAACCCAATTGACTGTGTGCGTGTCAACACCACAGTCCCTCAGTTTCTTAATGAGAACAGGGTGAGAGACAGTGTCGAAGGCCTTCGGAAAGCCCAGGAAGACGATGTCCACTGCTACCCCTAATCTAATGATTTGGTGATCTGATCATAGAAGGCCACCAGGTTAGTCTGACAGGACCTGCCACTGATGAACCCGTGTTGGTTGCCCCCAAGCATGAAATCCCCTGCTGGCCCCTCACGGATGTGTGCCAGCATAATTTTCTCGAACAGCTTGCCTAGGATCGAAGTAAGGCTAACTGGCCTATAGTTTTCCAGGTCTTTCTTCTTCCCCTTTTTGAAGATGGGAACTACGTTGGCCCTCTTCCAGTCCTCTGGCACCACACCAGAGCACCATGAGTGCTTGTAAAGCTGTGCCAGGGGTCCTGTAATGACCTCAGCCAATTCCTTTAGTACTCTAGGGTGGAGATCATCCGGACCGGCTGACTTGAATATGTCCAGTCCCTCCAGAAGCTCCCTAACTAGTTCCTCACTAACCCTTGGCCCAGGTGTGCCTCCCCTGGCACCTGACAGGGCCCAGCAGGGGGGTGGCTGTTCCGGTCCCTGCTTGGGAAGATGGAGGCAAAGAAATCGTTAAACATGTTGGCTTTGTCGTCTGGTGTGTCGACCGAATTTCCTAACGTGTCCTGCAGGGGCCCCACATTACCCAGAACCTTCTTTTTACCCCCTATGTATTTAAGGACTTCTTATTGTCTTTCATCTGGGAAGCTAGTCCCAGTTCCATCTCTGCCTTGGCCTTCCTGACTGCCCCCCTACAACCCCGAGCAACTGCAGTATAGTCATCCCTGGTGATGTCCCTTCCTTTCCATTGGGTGTACGCCTCCCTTTTAGCTAGGAGATATTCCTGGATGCTTTTGGTGAGCCATGGGGGCTTGTGTGCCCTCCTGCTCCCTTTGATCCTTGTTGGGATTACCTCTCTTTGGGCTTGGAGGATCGTCTCCTTGAAGAGCAACCACTCTCCTTGGACATCTGGCTCCCCTCCCCTCTGGGACCTCAGTGCATCCCTAACTATTCTCCTTAGCTCAGTGAAGTTTGCCCTCCTGAAATCTACGGTTGCTGCCTTGCTGCAGGCCTTTGCCACCTTGCGCTGGATGGTGAATTCCAGCAGGTGATGATCACTGTCGCCCAGGTGGTCGAGCACCCACAGCCCCCTCACCAGGTCATCTCCGGTGGCCAGCACTAGGTCCAACAAGGCGTCTCCCCTGGTGGGGCTGTGCACCTCCTGGTTTAGATGGAGGTCCTGCACTCTGGCTAAGAACCTACGTGAGCAGTCAGACCTGGCTGACTGCTCTTCGCAGCAGATGTCTGGGAAGTTCAGGTCCCCCATGGCTACCACATCCTTGAGCTGACCTAAGAATTCTTAAAAATAATGCATTATGCTTGCTTCTCACACACAACTGCAGTCCAATAGATGTTTCATAGCAAGTCACAGCAGCATATGCACCTTAGTATGCTTTGGAAATATTTTAAGTGTAGGGGACTACACATATTTGTGACTTGTGTGTTTAAGTGTATATTTTTTTCTTTTACTGGGCATAATTTTGTTCCCATTCAAGTTGACCAAAAAACTGTCTTTGACTTGTATGGTGCAGAATGAAGCCTGTATCAGCTATTTGCATTATGCATAATATCAAAAGGGGAAGACAACACATCCTTTGCTCCAAAGATTTTACATTCAAGGACAACAGACAATGCAGCACATCCAGCACTTTCCCTGAATATCAGAACAATTTTATAGTAACAAATTAATTCTCACTTCTTTAATACAGTTCTCTTTGGTGCACTAATGCTAATTAACTCAGAATGAGCCTCATTTAAGGAAGAGTTTTAATTAGGAGCTGACTATGTGCTGACTGAGAGAAGAAGCGCCTGCCATTATGAAGATGCACAGTTGAAAACAGGAGGAAAACACAAACAAGGAACTGGAGATAAACATAGTCAATCCTGGTTTAGATTGGAGACATTCAGCTTCTCCCGTGATTTGATTTTGCATTACTTCCATCAGGTACATCACATCCGGAAAGATGATATGAACTTATGCAAGAATAAAATCCATATAGTAATCTCTCCTTTTAAATGTACAAAATATTGGCATGGGACATTATTTCATCTACCACCACAGGGAAAAAAAATCTCCATGAACGTTGTCACAAAATAAAAGCACTTTGTATCTGATGGAAAGTAAGTTTTAACAAGAATTCATAAGGCAACGAGGGCACCTTGACACAGGTTTCTGAATATCCTAATCGTTCCATTTTGAGCAGTGTTAACCTTTTATTTGCTAAATATAGATTTCTGCAGCTAAAGAGATCACACTGCAATACTGAAATGGTTAACAACAGAGAAAGTTTTAGATTCTTTGGATCATATCTTTCCTATTATGTCTAACAATATCAAAATTATTTCTCAAAATGTTATGGCCTGTAAGAATCAACCATGAAATTTCACACGGTAATAGGAATAGTCATCCACCAAGCAAAAATTCAATTTGTAAAGACCTTCACTTTGTCACACCTTCCTAGTAGGATGCTCTATATGGTAACTGCAGGAGCCATCTATAATAAATGACCCAGAGGGAAAAGAGATTAATCATATTTGCAATTGTTGGTTTAGCAAGGTGAATCACCTTTCTGTGTAAAAAAGATAGTCTTGTTGATGCATATTTAAAAGTGTGAGTACAATGCACAATATATGGGTTATAAAGAATCTTTAATTTATTTTAGAAAACTTTATCTTTAAGGGGTATTACTGAAGATTTTTTAAATGCAAAAATCAAATGAGCAGTGAAGAAAACTGATCTTTTTTGGCACATAGGAAGACTGGTCACATGCTTGATATGGGAAACTGGCTCTGGAAGATGCTTAACAGATGGCACTCAATGCACATTGTTCCATTCACTTTTCAAAGAAGAAAAAAGAGTTGACACACAAGATATGCCATGACTTACTGTCGATATGTTCTACATCAAATGGCACAATATCAGGATGCTGTCATTCTGTAGGAAAGATGCTATCAAATAGTTTTGATCACAAATTTTCTTATAGCCATTGACATTCTTTTTTGGCTTTTTCATTTCTATTTCATATGCTGCTTATTTTTTTTATTTGGGTCTTAATGGTTTCTGAATGCAATTCAAATATCAATGGAAAGTATCTTGGCATTTCTCTCTAGCCTTGCCTTGACTGGGATTGTTTCAACAGGGGAAAGGTGATCCTGCCTTGAGTATAGGGTTGTCCTAGATGACCTTCTCAAATCCCTCTTTCTATTATTCTGTTATTCTCACTGGTGGTGCTTATCAGGGGCACCTCATGAATATTATGAACCAAAATCTGGGCGTGTACTTATTTTTAGGCTGCTAGTGGGAGACTAAAGGCTTCGCTTTGCATAGGGCTTCTCATGTAGAGAACATTTGGAACCCTTTGAAATTTAGCAGATTATATTAGCTTCTTTTAGGTCAAAAGAACTTTTGCCATTAACCTCATTAGAATAAAGATTTCACCTGTAACCTGCTAACAGTAAGTAAATGCCTTTGATATTGGGAACTTGTAAATGTTCCTGTCCTGTTTTTATTTACATTTTTATTTAAAGGATTAGAATTTAGGCTAGCAACAAAAATGAATGACAACAAAATGTCCTTGTTCAGGTATATAGGGAGTAAAAGGAAGGTGCAGGGTAGCATAGGACCCCTACAGGACAAACTAGGGCCATTGGTGGCAGAGAGTGGAGACAAAGCTGAGCTTTTCAATGAGTTCTTTCAAAACATATTCCTACACACATACCGGGACAAATCTCCCAATTGGATCATAGATAGACACAGGAGGGACACCAACCCACCAATTGGTAGTGCAGACTTAGTAAAGGGACACTTGGAGGAGCTGGATGTGTTTAAATCAGCAGGCCTGAATGAATTTCATCCAAGGGTGCTGAAGGAATTGGCTAGTGTCAAGGCAGAGGCACTGGCACAGCTGTTCGAGCACTCATGGTGCTCTGGTCAGGTCCCAGAGGACTGGAAAAGACCCAATGTGGTCCCTATTTTCAAGAAGGGGAGGAGCGAGGAACTGGGAAACTATAGGCCAGTTAGTCTGACCTCTATCCTTGGGAAAACTCTGGAAAACATCATTAAGGATCACATTTGTGGGAGCCCACCAGGGGAAATAATGCTGAATGGAAATCAGCATGGATTTATTGCAGGTAGATCCTGCCTGACTAACCTTGCTTCTTTTTATGACCAGATCAGAAAATGCTTAGACATAGGAGTTGAGGTAGATGTCATCTGCCTAGACTTTAAGAAGGCCTTTGATATGGTATCGCATTCTGTTCTTGTAAATAAACTGATAGGCTGTAATGTAGATAATTACATAGTCAGGTGGGTGGCTAATTGGCTTAGGGGTCTCACCCAGAGACTGCTGGTGGATGGGTCAGTATCGACCTGGAAAGATGTGGCCAGTGGAGTCCTGCAAGGCTGAGTCCTTGGACCAGTGCTATTTAACGTCTTCATCAGTGACTTGAACAAGGGCATGGAGAGCATCCTGTCCAGGTTCGTAGATGAGACCAAATTATGGGGCAAAGTTAACAAACAGAGGGAAGGGAGTGGATCCAGGTGGATATGGACAGGTCGGAAAAATGGGCAGAATGAAATAGCATGCTGTTCAACAAAGACAAATGCGAAGTGCTACAACTGAGTAAAAAGAACCGCCAATTCACTTACAGGCTCAGGGATGACCTTCTCAGCAGCACAGCAGCCGAAAAGGATCTTGGAGTCATAGCTGACTCCAAGACGAACCTGAGTCGTCAATGTGACTGTGAAGGAGTGAGACATAACTTACAGCATGGAGGGCTGGCAGGGCTGCAGCTGCAGCCCGGAAAGGAAGGAAAATGCCCACCCGATTTCTAGAGTAGCATCTCACTCAGGATTGGCAGAGAGATGCCACTCAAAGGTATTTCCAGCCCCAGAGAGGGGTCAGTTCCCTGCAGGCCTCAGGGAAAGAGGAGTGGCCAATATGGGGGAGTGAGTTGAATCACCGAATCGAATCACTATACCCCAAATCTGAATCTGAAGTGAAAACTAGCCACCTCACACAGACCTATTGTCTATGTCTCTGCCACCTATACAGTTCATCCAAGAAAAGCTAACACCCACTTTGTCTAGCTACCTAGTAAATGCATCTATCTAATAAATATGTAGTAGATATATACCGTATCTAATCTACCTATATGTATTAGATATATCTGATATATATCTTGTATATTGATATAGATACAGATATATATATATATATAAAATAAATAAAATACCATATGTGTGTGTATATATGGATAATTGAAGTACATTTTATTATAATGAGTTGCTTCCTTGTTTTCCTTCAACACTGTACAGTCATTGTATTTTTTCCTTGATCAAGTGGCTAGTGGTATTATCACCCTGCTAGTCAATTTATTTTCTTATAATTTCATATTTGTATCTACATTTGACTCTACAGTCCTCTGCACTCAGACATTTTCTCTCATTATAGTCTATGGAATGTTTTAGTGTCATACTGACACATCTCCAAAACCTAATCTTCCTTCATTGTTTACAGCCAGATATTACAACATCCCAATTATTTTTGTCATTTAATCTGCTAAAATAATGCCTGTTATGTCAAAGTCCACCATTGCCTGGCATTCCATCTATGTGGCTGCTTGCTGAGCAATCTTTTACTTCTGATGAGCTCCCCTTTTTAATGTTATGATGTCATTTTAGTTATTATTTTGATGAAAGAGAGCAACCTGTGATCAATGAAAAGGTTTTTTTCAAGCATAAATCCCTTTCTATAACTATGCAGCTTTTCATCCTTGTAATTATACTACTGGCAACTTTTCAATGTATGGTAAAAATGGAACAGAGTTATTTTCATTTTCCATTAAAATACTGTTGGACTAATATTGTAATATCAGTGAAAGGAAGAACTTGTGGTTAAATACAGACCTGGGATTCAGGACATTATATCTCTAATTTTCCTTTGTCCCAAATCTTCAAACTAAATCTTCAGTTTGTTACTTACTCTGTCTTTGCCTCAGTTCCCCATCTGAAGGTGAATACAAAACAGGGAGAATTCCCCACCTTGTCTGTCTTATCAATTTAGGTTGTAACGTCTTCGGTGAAAGGAGTCTTTTATTATGTGTAGGTATTTTAGATCTCTGAATTCAGTTAGAGCATCTAATCACTATCTACTTACAAATATAAAATCATCAAACTAAATACAAGCACATGATCTCTTCAAATACAATATGCAAGAATGAAATGAATGCAATTATGTCCCCACCTACCTATAAGATATGGAAATGCCCTTAGTTATATTCAATAAATAGCACTAATGGCTCATGGTGAGCTTTTTCTCCAAACGGCAGCATCATAACAGAGACCATTTCCTTCCAGAAGAAATTTTGTGATTTTTTACAAATTATGATACCTATAATACCATTTGAAATCAGATGAAAAAAATGACCAAAGAACACTGAGAACACCTCTTTAAATGTCAAATATACAAGTTCTTGTTTTTGCTTTTATAAACCTGCACAACTTAATTCAGTTTTCAAATCAAAGGTTGAGAGGTGATCACAATGCAAAGATTATCAAGAAAAAAAAATACATCAAAAGGGTATCTGATAGAGGGGAACTTTTCAGCCTTGCTGACAAAAGCATAACAAGATCCAATGCCTGGAATTTGAAGCAAGACAAATTCATCCTTGAAATAAAATGCAGTTTCTCAAGCAGTGAGGGTAATTAAATACTGAAACAGCTTACTAGATACAGTGATAGACCAAACCTCACTTGGAGTATTTAAAAAAGTACATATCCTTTTATGTTTTTATCTAATTTCTAGGAAAGTTATATAGACTGAATGTGCCAGGGTTCAGTCTAAATGCCAACTCGGTCCCTTCTAGCTCTACCTGTGCCTTCTTCCAAGGGTCCCATGGAGAACAGGATTGGCTGCACTGCTATCGGCATGCTAAAAAAAACCACCCCCCCAATCTATGCACTAAAATAACAACTAAAAACAAACTACAGCCATCAGATTTGTGGTCCAATTAGTATTTTTTCCCAGGTCAGACTGGCACAGATCTCAGGGATTTCAGAGAGCAGAAGAGTTTAGTCTCCTGAGGGCTGACATGCCTTTTTTTTTCTAGCTAAAAATGCTTTATTCTAATTAAAGCCATTGGATACAAAATCAAAGTATATGGGTGAAAGACAATTACCTGCAATATACCCCAGGCCAGACCAGATAATCTAGTAGTCCATTGTGGTTTTAAAGTCAGTGAAATATATGAAACAGTCTCTGATCAACTGTCTCTGATTATATCACCTCTAATCCCTCACCTACCCAAGATCAACCAACTTCAGTTGTCCATAGGACTACATCACCCATAAACCTTTTCAAGAATATTTTTAAGTATATGAATTTCAGCTGGAATTCTCCCTCTGAACAGGTTTACAAGGCTAGCGCCCTTCCCTTATTCCAATGCCTCCTTTGTTTTTATTAGAATGAAAAGTTAAAATTTAACTGACTGTTCAGACTTTGGTATTTCTTTGTAGCTAATATAACATTTACATGAAAAAATAATTTTAATTATAGCTCTACTGCCATTGATTACTGCTGAGTATACTTCCCAGTCTCTTCTTGCTTTCTCCCCTTGTTGTAAAGAATCATGAAAGGTTAGGAAGTGAATGAAAAAAAGGCATATTATCAAGTTGTCTGGGGGGTCTATAATTTTACATTAGCATTGTTCTTCTATAACATAGCAGTATCATTTGATTAGAATTCATTGTCACAAATAATGTAGGAACATTACAATTACTGTGTTACATGAGCATCACAAGGCTTGTTGGTGCCTCCAGCAAGACCCCTTCATGATGTGTCATTGTGACTTACCATAAATTATACTCATTAAGGCTATATGAATAATGGTGGCTTGCAGTGGAGCCAAAGGACTCAGATGATTTTGAATCTGTTCAAATCATTACAGCAAAATACTGAAACTTATCTCCTGCTGGAAACCCAGTGTCCTAATATATCAAACTAACTGTAAGGGTTCTAAACTTTTAAGAAGTTTCAAACTCCAGCATCCTGATTTGCAAACCTTTCCATGAGTGGCTAAGGTTTATGATAGGTTGTACTCAAGGGACTAAAGAGAAGCAGAGTAAGAGGCAAAGTAGATAGGGCACTAGACTGGGATTAAACTCCATAATGACATTAATTAATTTATGGTGGCATAAGACCAGACCTCAGAATCCAGCAATCCCAAAATGTGTATGGCAAGCATAGGCAATTTGGGTAATCAAGTATCAGATGCAAATAATATCCTATAACATCCTTGAAATTTGCCTGTGCATAAACACTGGATCATGATCATGAGCAAGATGAGAGTAGTGCATGGTGCAGCCCTGCCCTGAAACTGTCTCATTCAGAGTTCTAGAAATACCAGGCAAGAAGAGCCAACCAGCTCCCCCGCACTGAGCAACTTCAGAGCCGCATGCTTAGGAACTATGCGTGTAAGGCTGCCAGAGCACATATCTACAAGTGCCTGGTGGACAAATCAGTAGGCTACCCCTCACTTGGGAAGTTCAAAGCCATGCATCCAGGAATCCTGGGGTGCAACTTTGAACTTGTTGATCAATAAGAGCCCATTGCTTCTCCCCACCTACAACTTGCAGACTTGGATGAAGAACTCCTCACTGGTTAAAGGCCTTGGGCTGCCATCATTTCCATGCCAATAATTGGCACCGGATGGTGCAGCCTCAAATCAAGAACCTGGCTGGGATTGCCCCACTATGATGCCAACACTCAGCTAATTGTCAGTCTCAGGGCATTCCATGTGTTCAGTTTAAAGTACCATACAAACCAACCACAAAGTTGTTCTACATTATAGGTATGAACACATGGTATATTGCTATTTATAGCATGAATACCATGTTAATCAGGCTACAAGGGTAACATCTGCCAGGGGTCTAAAGAGATCATGGTCCTTTTCTAGTTCTAAACCACTGTGTGATCTTTTGCAGAGTGACTTTACTTCTCATCCATTCCTCTTCCTTCTCTTTGTTCTTTATTTAGACTATAAGCTCCTTGAGACGTGGAATGCTTCCCTCTGTGCCTGTCCAGTTAAGCCCTAATTCCAATTTGAACCTTCAGGTGCTACAGGAATACAAATATTAACATCTAGTAACATGAATATTAATCTGATCCATGTTTACTATTTCAAAACCAATAGCTAATGAAGAGGCAACCAACCAATAGGGTTTCCAGGTATTAAATGTTTATGTCTTGCATTGCAAATATTTTTTTCTGCATGACAGCATTAGGCTCCTATCTCAAATTAAATATATGCACAGTAAACAGCAGTGGTTAATTAACTGTTCTGTATAATGTTAATGGATTAAGAACTTGATAATGAATGTAGATACATTTAAACATTTGCATTTACTTAGATTTCAAAATATAAGGAAGGCACTAGACACCCAAACATCATTAACAACAGAACAGGTTTTCAGCAGCAATGAAATAATCATTTCATAAGAACTCAGCCAGACACCTACAGAAACCCTTTTCCACTCCATTTTTAGGAAAAGCATGTTCCAAAATCCATGTCTAACAAACATCTTCGCAAAGTGGTTGGAACATCACCAATCTAGGCTGGCTCTATGGAAGGGTCTCTAATCAAAATAACCTGACCTTATTCATCAGTTGCATTCACACGGTGTGTATTCACACTCCAGGTTCTTCATGGTTTATGCAGTTGAGTGACCTTGGTAGTTTGTACATCTGTAGTGAGAACAGAGATGGACTTCACATCTGATGACTACTGAACATATGCTGCCAACATTTAAGGAGAAGGAGAAAACTTGTAAGTAGAGATGAGGTTTCTTAGACTTAGCTGAGTCCCTCCAATGCAGAGCTGTGATAATCATACCCATTAGCCAGTTCATTATAAATACTACTTCAAATACATGGCAGGTAATGGCTAGAAAATGGTATTTAGAGTTTTAGTTTTGGGAAATCACTTGTAGGTAAAATAGATATTGTATTAAAATAATGGTCCAAGGCAACAGCAAGCGTTAATTGGTTTCAAAAAGCCTGTTTGTGACAAAGATTTCTTCAAGGCCCACTGTGTGGGCAAGCAGTAAGCAAACACACAAGCTGGAAACCTGAAGACATGTACCACAGTGTACCCAAACAGAGATAAGGGACTTTGCAGGTCACAGTGCCAAACTGCAGAGCCATTGGGATTTAAAGTTTTGGCAGATGGACCAAATTAGGAGGACACTTGAAATAAGCAAATTAGGATGTGTGCATGTGATGGGTTTGTGAACTAAAGGAATATGCTGACAGGACAGAATGTGGATAGAATGGTGAGCACAGGGAGACTAATCAACAATGCCTGGGAATGAAGAGTCAAAGGAGGAAGAAAGAATATAAAAGGAGAGATTTCAGAGCAGCAAAGGATCCCCGACAGGGGCATACCACCAGCCCCTCTCACCCAACCCACTATGACCTCCTGGCTCCTGACATGCAAGAAAGGACCTCAGGGTGAAGCTCACGTACTGGCTGGACATACCTTCCCTCTGATGACAGCCCTAGGACTGGTAGATTTAGAATTGTTTGCATTATTCTTATCTGCTATCACTATGTATCAATAAAATTCACCTATCACCGAATGGAGAGGTCATGGTCAGTCGGAGGGTTTGGGTCTTCCTGGAACAAGGTATCAGGGTCGTAAACACAGTGCCAACAACAAGTATCCCCCAAACTGAAAATAGCTTGTACAAATGCATCACAGAAATGTGATTTCTCTTCATCCCAACATGGACTTGGACCTTGCACACTACTGCTTGTAAAATACAAAAAAAACTACTTATTTTCATGTAAGACTAAAATGTTCAGAGATTACAGTCTTAAACACTGCATGTTAAGCCTTAGTACTCAAAGCTGAGTTCCTAAATACCAACACTTAAATAGACATGCTCTTGTGCTAAAAGTCTAAGTTAATGGCACTTCTGTTTCTTCAGCACCCATAAAGATAATGTGGATGGACATAACAATTAAAACATTCAAACACTTTTAAAAGGTTCTAGAGGGCCAGCTATACAAATGTACAAGCCCTTTTCAAATACTTACTGCATGCTCCAAAATAAAACATCTTTAAATGAAATTGTATTTTGGAGTGTTCTACTTTTTGTTACATATGCACAGGGGAGGGAGGGTCCACCTCTGGATCCCAGAGGGCTTGTCAACACAAGATAAGCTAATGCACATTGGCCCAATTTAATGTGCGTTATGGGCATGTCTCGATATATGCACGCCCTTAATGCACATTAAAAATAGCATAATAGGCTAATTATGCCCAAATTTGATACCTGTAAATACAGGTATCAAATTGAGATGTGATTAGTTAAAGTGTATTAATGCATGTGAAGCCGCAACCCAGCACTAACTGTAGTACCATGTCTGCCCAGCCACTAGGGGCACATGACAGGGCTGCAGGGATTTGGTACTAACTTTAGTGCCAAGTCCTTGCATATGTAGGCACCGGGGGGGGGGGAAATCACTTAACTTGCATTACTTTAATTTGCATTAATTTTAGTCACACTTAAATGCACATGTAGATACACCTAAAGTGTTTCCAGATCTTGTTAGCACCAGGAGCTTATTTTAAAGTCCCCCAAAACCATCTGCTTTGACAGGCCTGGGATGACTTGCAGAGACCCCACCACCACTGGAGCGAGGCCTTCCAGCACCAAGTCTCTCTATCTACCCATTCAGTCAAGAGGAGGAAAGTAGTAGAGGGTGATGGACTGTCAGCCTCCTGGTGGCAGCCAGGGACCCCAAGCAATTCTCTGCTTATCTTTCACTTATGGCTATCTGCATTCTCTTACTCTCCCCCACCACCTCTTGTCCTTGTGAGGGCAGCAGCAGAGGCTTCAACATTTTGAAATGTTCCAACCAGAAACATCACAGAGGCCACACAAGTATAAATCACAGAATCATAGAAAATTAGGATTGGACGGGACCTCAGGGGGTCATCTAGTCCAACCCCCTGCTCAAAGCAGAATCATCTCCATCTATGTCTTCCCAGCCAAGGTCTTGTCAAGCCAGATCTTAAAACCACTGAGGATGGAGATTCCACCACCCCTCTGGGGAGCTTGTTCCAGTACTTTACTAACCTCCTTGCGAGCAAGTTTTTCCTAATATCTAACCTCAACTTCTCTTGCTGAAACTAGAAACCATTGCTCATTGTTCTGTCATCTGTCACCACTGAGAACAGTCCACCTCCATTCTCTTTGGAACCACCCTTCAGGGAGTTGAATGAGGTCATAAGGGCTACACAAGTTAAGGACTGCCCAGAAGGAGGGGCAATAACCATGATGGAAACTCACAGAAAGAAGCCAGACCATCTGAAATTTGCTCTCTCATGAAACTCATGATCAGTGAACTGCCTGCCTCCAGAGGGACTCTCCATCTGCCTCTGGATGACACTCGTGAGTAAGCTAGCTGTGATCTAACTACATATATATCTTGCAGTAACTCAGATGTGTGATCAAAGGCTACCAGTTTGCTCTATGGGATTTCTCTGATATTGCTGTACCCTGTACCCTATTCCAAACCTACTCCTTGTGTAACCAATAAAGTTCTCCTTTGTACCTAGTGTGGGAGACTTATTGGGAGTGGGTCTAGATTATGCCTTGGGGTCCCCTTGATTTGGCTGACTAAGGAAGACCACTATTTGTGCTTCAGGCTGAGGGAAGCACCACAGGTACTTGGAGAGGGTTCAGTACCCTCAAGGATTACTAGGTCTGTGTTTCCCAGGGGGCACAGGGCCAGGAACTGGCCAGACTCTGGGAGGTGGCAGCACTACCCCCAGGCTAGTGGGTGTGCTCCAGGAAGGAGGTCAGCCAGACATAAGGTGCCCCCAGGGCGGCACTCATAGCCTAGAAGGTGGTCGGGTGCAATGAGGTGGGTGGCTCAGCACAGGAGCACCCCCTACTGGCCCACTACATATACCATTAGCCTTCTCAGCAACAAGGGCACACTATTTACTCATAAGCTTACTGTCCACTGTAACCTCAAGGTCCAATCGCAGTGGGTGTATCTACGCAAGATGTTTACTGTGGAACTGTTTAATTAGCTCCACAGTAGAGTCTCAATGTCTACATGTTTGGCCCTATTAGGAAACTAATTAAGTCTGCCACAGGTTAGTACTTGTAAATACAAGCAACATTTTGTAGCAGCATTCTTTAGTGTGCAGAAACACACATGGAGATGCTGATGAGGCTGGCTGGGGCATGACCATGTTTCACTGTGGTGCTAGCTTGGTACTAGATCACCCTCATGTCCCAGCCAGGCCCCCTATAGCACACTGAACTGAGTTGGAGCAGCCCCTGGCTGGTAGGCTGACTCCCAGGGCCCCCTGCCAGCTGGGAATGCTCCAACCTGGCAAAGTGTGCTGTAGTCCTGGGTGCATGTGTAAATTTGGTGCCTGGGAGCAATAAACTTCAGCATGATATGTGCCAGAGTTTATTCATTTGCACTGAATTCATGTATAGATGCACCCAGTATGCCATAGATGGTTTAATATCCCCAGGACTGGTGCTTTTCAACCTCAATGCTGGGGGGGGCGGTTTCTGATCTTTTAAACCTATCTGGGAAATACTGACTCTTTCTCCTTTAAAGTAACTGTATTGTACTTTCTATATTAGATTGTAAAATTGGTGGGATTAACTTATTTTTCAGGTTGCTGTAATTCCTACTAGCTCATGGCTAGAAGAGCTAAGTAGTAACTGAAGCCATCACAGATCCCCCAAAGTGGGCCTGACCTCTGCACAATTTAACTAGAATAGGGGCGTCCAACCTTTTTGAATGCGGCGCCAGATCATGAAATTTTTATCACCCATTGGGCTGGCGGGCCATATTCAAAGACCTTACAGTAAGCAGTATCACATCACCCCCTCAAAACGAAAGTACAATGTCTACTTTCATTTCCCGTCGCAGCACCTCGGGCCTCAGAAAACAGCTTGAAGGGCTGCACGGCGGCCTGTGGGCCATATGTTGGACAAGCCTGAGCTAGAAGGTCATATCTTAACCTAAGTTTCTTTTGTATGAATTCCTTCTCAAAGGATCTTTCCTATCTCAGGGTGGCTACTTTCTGCAATATCTAATCTTAAAGCCTTTTGTATGTTTTTTGTCCAGAATTCTACTATAGTCAACTGATACATGATCTCTCCAAAGGATGAACTATGACAACTGACCCACACTCAGTTTTTAGGACTGGTGCTTCTCCATATCAATTAAAATACCACTGACCTGTTAATGCAAAACAGGAACGTCTGCCTTTATCCTGCATACATTAGTTTTGAAAGATGCAGCAATAAAAATAAATAAATAAAATAAAAAAACCACCCTAAGAAGTCACACTTCTCTGAGAATATGTGAAACGTTATGATTTTAGTGTTTCCCTTTCAGGAAGAGAGACGGAATAAAGCATTTAAAAATGCATGACAAGAATCCCTTCTTATTATCATTCATTGATCTGAAATAAACTTCATCCATTCTCAATATAAAACTTTAAGATTGCAATCTTGTCTTCTACAGATGCTGAACTTAATAGGAAAAATAGTTCAAAACCAATACCTTGGCAAAGAGTTTTTTGCGTGTTTTAATAATACCACCTGTGTTTTCCTCCTCTTCATTTCAGTTTATTTTTTCAAAAGTGCATACATTTTTATTCCTTTGATGTGGTTGACTAGCTTTGCCAATCATTTAAAAAGAAAAGTGCTTTCAGAAGACAAATAAAAACAGTAAAACATTGAAATAAAAATGCTCCCCCATTGAGACAATTTCACAAAGCTATATGGGCTTCAAATGTTGCACCTGTTTTGGTTGCTCTGTTATTCAGTCTCTGTAAAGCAAATTATCTGGGCTTCTCAATCACTAAGAAGTCATTCAATGGTGTAATAAGTGATATGGTGTCAAGGATCAATATATACAGTCCAAGGTGATCCAATACTTTTTTTTCTTACATGGTCACTTATACTTTTTAAAATTATGATTTTAGGATAATTACAATGGTGGACAAAAAACATTTTCTACCCTTAACATTTATTGAAATAGCAGCAGCTAAAATGCTGTTCTTCTATAAACTCCAATATGGCAACAAACAGTACCTTTTCTATTAATCCCAAAGGTTTAGTAAAGCCCTTGCTAGTATCCTGTTTAAAGCATACATTTTAGGCATATGTTTTGAATGGATGATTCATATAGACTTATGAATATACAGTTATAAGGGAGACATCATTTGTTAATGATGTATATTTTTTTTTTTCAAAATTACTGCAGCCTATAGAAAAGCACAATTAAAAAATAGTCATGTTGGGGTAAATGGCCAAACCTCTTAGGAATAGTTCAAGTAGGAAAATACTGTCGAAGGGGATGGAAACATTTACAATATCATTTATAAATCAACATATTAATAATCAACACATTTTATCTTCACTTCAATAACTGCACAATCCTTTAAGTCGGCCTTCTAAGGAGCCTTTCTACTGGGGTTGAATGGAAGTTAGATTGGACTCTGAGAAAAACCAAAATGAAACACCCCCTCCCCCGCTAAAAACAAAACCAGCATTTATTGCTGTACTTCTTGACAATATCTTTAAAAAAATGCGGTTTGAAAAATTTTACATACACTTGATTTTATACACACACCAAAAGTTTGCCTGCATTCATTCATGCCCATTGTTTATGAACACATCCATGGAAACACCGACTCTAAATTAAACTATATAACTTGAACCCCTGAAGTGAAAGACAAGTAGTATTGTTCTGAGAAGTTACAAATCCTCATTTGAGAATCATTTAGTGATACATTCAATTGACCTTCAAGTCAACAAGATGCAAAGGAGGAGCAATAAGGTATATAACATTGTACTCTCGTGCATCCAAACATTCCCAGAGCATGCACTCCCTTGAACAAAGCTTATATATTATGCTGTAGGCAGTATTAAAAAAAGATCAGCGACTGCAAAATGATGAACTTTGTTCATATTTCACCAAAAATATCCAATGTATAAATGTAATAGAGTAGGACTTACCAGTCTGTCATTTATTTTAATGTAAGTTTTTCTCACTGATGATTGAAGCCTGAGGAGACAAAAAGATAAAAATATGCTTGCTAAGTTTCTTTACATATTGTACTGTATTACTGCTATACTGGCCAGATAACTCAAGTGACGTAAGGCAGTTTAGTTCTGTTTTCTGTGGGTGCCTATACACAAGCAGAGAGGCTGCTCCAATGCACTGTAATGACAGTGCACTGGAGCGTGGTAATTAGCACACTCCAGCCAGCCTCCACGTCTCATGCGTCAGCATCCCCATGCTTCAAAATGGCAGCAGGAGTGCTTTAACTAAAGCTTGTTTGACGAGCTTTAGATCAGTAGTTCCCATACTCTGACATATTGCGCACCACCAATTTTAAATGACACAACCTTAATTCCCACCACCAAATTTTTGTCTCATAAAGTAATTTTAATAAATCTGTTAACCACTGACAGGTTATCTGAGTGTCACTGGTGGTACCTGTACCACAGATTGGGAACTGCTGCTTTAGATAAAGCATCCCTGCAACCATTTTGAAGCATGGGGACACTGATACATGAGATGCTCTGAGTGCTTTAATTAAAGCTGTTCTTGGAGGTGCTCTAATTAAAGCATCCCCCTTTCCCCTTGCAGAGCATGTGTAAAAATGCTCTATGGTAGTATACACATATATACAAAATATCTGACCTTATGTATTGAACTAAAGTGGTAACATTTATGCTCTTTTGTCATACCTGTTATGTTGCCACCTCCAAGGTTATATAGCCTATATTATAAACTACTGCTCAGGGTTGTTCTTAGCTCCTAAGTAGTTCAACAGGATTCCCATTAACTTCAAAAGGAGCTGATTCTGACCTTAAGTGCCAGACTCTTACTACTACCCTAAAACCCACTGACACTATGATTTTTCTTTACGCAAACCATAATATGGAAAACAAACCATAATATGGAAGACAATTTGCAGCATTATCGTAAGCAAGAGGATTTTTTTAAAATCATCTGTTATCATTTATGTTACCCACTTGTTTCTGTGGTTGTATTTGCAATTGAAAACAAGGGATTTTAATGAAGAATCCTTCAGGAACCTCTTTTATAGTTATCCACTCAGGAATTAGCTTACTAACTACTAAATTTATGTCACCTCTGGGATGGAACAATAAAACCTGGTATCAAAGAGGCTCCATGTCATACTTTAAAATGAAATTCCTATTGATTCTATTGGGTGCAGGTTTGGGCCCTAGAATTAGAAATAAAAAACATTTTCTAATTTAAATTGCAAGAGAAACTTAGTGTAAGCAGGTAACTTAGGTTGAAATTTGGCCAGGGCAAGTTCAGCACTCCCTGCTGTTTTAAAAATGCCAGAATGTATGCAGTGGTCACAGGAAATAGGACTCAGGGTTTATGTTTCATCTGAAATATGGTACCTTTGGCCACATGACAGTTGTATTATCATGGTGGGATGTTTGTTACTGAACATAAACAACTATTCTGAAAAATGACTGTCTCTAGTCTCCCATCACAGTAGGAGCCAGAGCTAATTTCCACCAAAGTCAATGAAAATCTTACCATTGACTTCAGTAGAAGATGGATCAGACCTTATGCAAATAATATGTCAAGAAATCAGGGGGAGTTACAAGGCTGCTACAATGCAAATCAGGGAGAATTAGGCTACCCTTCTCTTTTCCTTGGAGGTCTTCCAGTCAAGGACTGCTCAGCCTGCTTTCACTCAACTTGCAAGGTAAGAGATCACAGGCAATGGCAATGTGGTTGAAAGCTGTATTGGAGATATTTAAATGAACCTTGCAGAAATACAATGAATCAGGTCATTATGGATCACAGCACCTGAGGTTTCCAAAAGTTATCAGACTACCCCAATGCCTAGTCATTGTAAATACAACAGCAGAATGAGCATCTACGAACCAATTATTTCAGACTGCACGGGCCTTTAAGAGGGAAGGGGAAACGTTTTATAGATGGAGGTTAAGCAGCTGTCACTAAAACCATCAGGGTACTTTAAATCATGACAACAAGAAAATACGGCACTCCACAGAACGTAATCGTAGCTCTGTTTTCCTCTAATACCACTCACCCCGTCAGGTCTGTACTCTGTGTAGAGAGGCTTAATACTTTATCTGAAGAAATCCCACTCAGTCTCCTCCATGAGCAGATAATGACAGGCGATATCCCTAACTGCATTAGTCATTCACAAACACTAGTAAGTACTATAGGATTTTATGCCGACATCATTTTATGCTTCCCTGGTTCCGAACTTTAATGAATTCGATTGCATTACTACTACTTGGCTCTGTGGGATAAAAATGTTGAATAAATATCTACTTAAATTGTAGGTGTTTAAGCTTTTACAAATTTCTCCATTCAAGAAAGCTGATCACATCCTATAAATACGGCTATAAACATCAGAAACCCATGGAAGTAATAAATGGTACTAGCTATTTACCAGTGTAATAAGAACTAGCATTTGATGGGTAGTTACAAGAAATGGCCAGAGATACAAGGTTACGATCAGGATTTCCAACACAATTTTTAAAGCATACTTTAATGCTCTTTCTCTCTCTCTCTGCTCCTACTCATAGTGGCACTTTGACCTGGATCCTCATCCCACCCAGTCTTTTCAAATGCTTGTGGATCCCAACTGGTTGCTTGGGCCACTCTGTGCAGATCACGCAGGGATATACATGCGTACAGATACTCATCTGTAAGGAGGTGCAGCCTTTGGGTGGACTGAAACCCTAGGTGCTAGTAGGCAGCAGTTCATAGGCTGTCAGGCCAAAGGGCTGGGAGCAAGCTGGAACTGATGATTAGTAAAATGGAAGTGGAGCCATAACAAGGGTTAAAAAGCTCCAGGAGCAGAGCACAAAGGGAGAAGAGAGGAGGCTGGTAGGGTAGGAGAGAAGCACAGATCCTGGATTCCCCCTCTCTATGTCTGAAGAAAGACCACAGGTTTTGGTTTCCTTTGTTATTTGCAAACTTGCTTACTGCGGTGCTTGCTTTGTTTGCTGTGGGGGCAAGCTTGCCCCATGAAAAAGAAAATGAACTGGAAACTGCAACTCAGAGCTGACTGTCCTTGATGAGGAAGCAGAGCAAGTACTGCTACTGCAGCATTCAAGAATAGCCAAATTAGGGTTTCCTCTGCAGAAGGGCTGCAGAAAAATCACCAGGAACCTATGAATGGTGGCAGGAAACTTGGACAAGGAAAAAAGCAGACAGCAAGCAGGAAGTGAAGCTTCATACCGGAGGGTGGTATTGTGCTATGGAACTGTCAAGGAGCAGAAGCAGGAATCCAGTTGCTTACAACTTTTAAATACTAAAATTTACATGGGTAGGAAATAACCTGGCATTGCCAGGGAGTGCACTGGATAATCCAAAAGGTATTTTTTTCTCTCTACGTTTTTTGGTTCAATAGTTAGGGTCAGCAAAGGCATAACTGGGTGCCTGGGCACTTTGGGTGGGAGCCGTGCACGGGGTAGCATCGGTGCCTGAGCGACTGGCAGTACAAGAGCAGCTTGCTGGCAGTACAACTGCTGCTTTCTTTTTGTGCCCTCCCCACCCAGTGCTCCAGTTATCCCCACTTTGTTATGCTACTGAGGGATAGATTTTTACTCATCTTTGACCAAAGGATTAAAGTCCCCTGATGCTCAGCCAAGTAAGATCTGTCCAGATTTGGCATCCTGACCACAGCTCCTGCTTGCTAGGTAATGTTAGCAGCATCTGCAAGCTCTTCCAGGGTTACTCACTGGATTGGAGCAATTTCTGTACTGCCCGTGGCTCAGTGCTCTAATTACAGGGAAACTACATTTCAGGGAATAAGGTAAAGGCTATTACAGTCACGTTGCATCTCCGTGCAACTACTTCAGTCTCCAAACTGAAATGTGTGCATCTCATTTTAATGTTAGTAATTATGGGGTGAGGCAAGGAGGCAGACTGCTTTGAAATGTAAAGCACTGTCACTTGGGGACTCAGTGCAACTTGCTGACCAGTTTGTGTCCTCTCTCTCAGGGATCCAGCTCAGCTTTTCACGAGTGAACCTGTATTTGAGCCAAGTATCACAAGTGGTCCAGCGTGTGATCCCCAGAACTCACACTTTCTATGGAGACAACAAATGTATAGGAGTCTAGCTACCACTGGTGGCAGAGAGAATAGTGAGGAAGTGAGAGGAAAATAGCATGCTGGAAAAACCTCGTACACTCTTAAGACATCCCTGTCCTGAGAGCAACAAATGAAGAGACGTCCCTAACTTCCTCTTGGGGCCCCATCCTGTCAGATTCCTCTGCTCATCATCCCCTTTACACATGGGACTAGCAGCCTCCTGGATAACCTCCCTTTTGGCTAACAACTTTTTTCCAATACTATCCAATGCAGTTGGTCCTGCAGCTCAAATGATAGAGGGGTGTGCTGAAGGGTCAAAGGCCAAATCTGCTGACAAGTCACACTGTGGAAGGGGGCCATTTTTAGAGTTTTAGATAAGAGAATGTACATTTATATTTTTACTTCAAACAAAAAAAAAATCAGAAACTTTTACGCAAGAACCTACGCTGAAATAATGTTATTTAGTTTGCAAATGCAAGCACTTAGGAGTAAGGACATGCCAGACTTGTGGTTCCCTACATAAGTGTAATTTGGTCCCTTGTGCATTTTGATACAGTCCTTAATAATACAAGTATAGACTTATTTTCCTTGGGACCCATAACTCATGGAAGTCCACAGGATGCATAAAGAAGTGGGAACAATTAAGGTTGCACAGACAGCTGTAAATTTAGCATTGAATAACTTTTATGTACTTTCCATTGCAGCTTAAGTAACATACTGTTACTCTTTTTTTCCCCATGTCATTATTTTTTAGTATAGGATTTCCTATATAACTTTATCCAAGAAGAAGTTGCCTATTCTTGTTGAAAAGAGCAACAATGCTGCTGGTCACCATGTCATACAAACCAATTTTCCTTCCTTCCTCTCCTCCCACTGCAGGTAGACCACAGACCATTAAGCATCCTTATAGAAATAAATCTTAGGTACATTAGGCTATTTATTAGGCAGGATTTTACAGTGATATTATAACAAGAATGACTGCAGAAACTTAAGAGAAAAGAGAACCAGTCCTGCTCCACTTGTCAGCGGCTATTCTTATATAATAGGGTTTTTTTGATTTTGATGTAAGAACTGACTGAGGAGTCATCTCTGTTATGCAGAATATATAATTATTATTAAAAACATAGTCAATGATCCTGAGGCAAGTCTGTTGTAAGATTTTCCCACTATGGAACCACATACGTAAAACACATGCAAATATAGTGGTGAATAATAAGTAAAAGGATGGCTTCCTCCTGCTATTTGCAGTGTACATACGTAATTGTCAGCCTATTAACAACTAATTAAAAAGCATGACGAACAACTTGACAAAAAACAAATCTCAGATTTCGAGGGGGAGGAGAGGAAGCATTTAGCTGAGCATTTTACTAAAACTTCAATTGGATGCAAAAGTTACAGGTCAAGAAGTATGTTGATTAAATCTGGCTGCTCTTGCATAAGAGCCTTCATCCCATGAAGCTAAGATGCTTCACAGACTAATAGAAATGGCAATTAATTTATAAACACTAAATACATCTGAGGATATAAGGTTTAGCAACACCCCCCCCCCAAGTCTTTGGGCCTCGTTACACCTCATGCTGTAAGGCAAACAAATGTTAATTCATTAGTGTTGTTCAGCTTAGTGGAGCAGTCATACTTTGAGGCAAAAAAACCTGCTCTGACTACCCGTCACCTGCACAGCTGTGACTTCCCACTTGAGGCTTGGTGAACAGGGGCAGGACGAGGAGCCAGGGGCAGAACTGACTCACTGCTCTGGGCAGGAGGGAGCAGGTCCGCCACCGTGTCAGCTGTAGCAAGACCAGAGAAGTAGCTTCCCTGGGGTCCTCTGGTCTCTCTGAAACTCGCTCCCTGCGCTGTTGCTGGGTGTGCTGCTGGCCAGCCAGACGTTGCTTGAGCTCCAAGGAGCCCGATCCTTTTTTCTCTGGAGCTAAAGTGGTGCTCAGCCAATCAGCCTAAATGAAGGTGTGCACAGGAGAAAGAAAGATTCACTAAAGTGCTCCCCAAGTGCCACCGCCAGCTGGGCTGCCTGCCTGCTGGCTATACACTGCCTGAGCTCTGGAGAAAAAGGAATTGGGCTCCTTGGAGCTCAGGTACTGCTCAGCCATCTGCCAGGTAGAGGTAGTGGCCACTAGAGAAAAAAGAAACAAGCCGCTCTGCAGCTTGCACCCTCCCCCTCCGGCCCAGTGTCACCACCAGCCGGGCTGTCTGTCAGCCAGCCATACACTGCCTGAGCTCCAGAGAAAAACATATTGGGCTCCAAGGATCTTAGGCAGGTGTACTTGGAGCTGTGGCACTCACTCTGCCTGATGTGCCTGGGGGGGGGCAAGGCACCATGCTTGGCCCTGCTGCATCCCAGAGTCCCCACTTGGGCTCACTCAGGAGGAGTCACTGCATTCTGGGATTCTGGAAGACTTCAACTTGGGCAGAATAGCTATGGGATGTGGCCATACCTTGATAGAGCAGGAGCAAAATTAGGCAGATTAGAGATAATCCTGCCCTGGAGTGGGGTAACTTTAAGCTGAAAAATGAGTGCTTATAAGGTGTTGATTTGCAGTCAGTCCAGGGGTTAAGGGCTCCAGAAGCTGCCTCATGTTACCAAGTAAAAATACAGTAACCAGGCTTCCTCTCCTTCCACCATCTCAGCACATAAGAGGCCCACCTACATGTTTCCCTCAATTTATGTGGTACATTCATTCCCGGAGAATGGTGCATAAATCAAATTTGCATAAAGCAAGACCACTTTATAATATAACAAGTAGGGATAGGTTCCCATGGTAGTGATGGAGGGAGGGAGTGAGGCAGGGGGTGGGGTGCCGCTCCCAGGGCGGCACAAAGGAGACAAACAGAGGGAACAGAGCAGCACTCAGCTGCAGCAGCCTCGGGAGCAGCCGGCACCAGCTGCCTGCAGCTTCTGTGCTGCACCGTGCTCCGCCTGTACCCACTCACCCCAGGGTGGGCCACGCTGAGTGCTGGGAACAGCCCAGCGCCACCACCGACCCCAGCCTGCAGCAGCAGCCTGCTGTCATCTCATGCACAGATCCAAGGGTATGTGCCCCCCCAGGAAGAGCCTGGCACAGCCCCCACCTCCCACAGCCCTCCCGGGGGGGTGCAAGACACATGCCCAACCCACTGCCATTCCCTCTGCAACTGGCATGGGCGACTGAAGCTGGGATGCATGGATGTGGGTGGGTTTGAAGAACAAGAGCATGTCTGCTAGCTACTCCTGGTCTCTTTCCTCCTTAAAGACTCTTTATCTCTTTTCAAAATCAAATCTCCTCTGGAAGCCAGTCTTCAGTAGCAAGTATGGTGTCACCTTCAGTTAAGCAGGGGAAGGAGGGAGAGTCATCTGAACGTAGGCTCTGTCCCTGCTATATGCAGTCCTAACTTCGTAAAAAACTTTTTTCCTCTTTCTGCCTTACAAAAAATAACATGTTTATTATAGTTCAGGGTCTAATATATTCAAGAAAACATAGTATATATTTTAAACGCCTAAGAAATAGCCTCTTTCAGAGTCTAAGAGCAAGAGGATTTGTTTTGTTTTCAGTTGTCTATTTAGACCTTACTCTGGTGCACCGGTTGGGTGCATCGAGACAAACACACACACATACTTCCGCAGGGACAAATAGCAGCAGCATAGAGTTGTGCCATTGCTACTTGTCCCCAGGAAACACCCCTGCACACGAGCTCTGGAGTGTGGCATATTACCTCAGGTGAAGTAGGAGACGATGGGTCCAGCACCTGGGCTGGCCCCAGCAACCTTACCTAGGGTTCTGGGGGCCTCCTGGGGCTGCTGCGTGGCTTTGGCCAGCCAGGCTCTGATTTCAGGCAATGCATGCTGCTGCTATGCACCCCGCTTTTTTAACCCCTTTTTTTTTTAGGTAGCAGTGTAACCGGGGTGTACCAGAGTGTGTACCCCCCCTTTCCAATATAAGGGGATGGTCGGCAGGGTGCACGTTCTGGAGATGGAAACTGCAGCTTGCTCGCAGCTTCCCCCTTTCAAGTGTCTCTATAGGAGGGAGGCCAGGACACAATATTTTATTCAGATGCAGAATCAAAGGGGAGGGGCTAGAATAAACTGGATGGGTGATAAAGATAAATGTTTACATGTCATACATTCAAGTCAACACATAACAGAATAGGTAAGTAAGTATAGCAGTCCCCAAGACCCACAAGAGAAACCTCTCCCACAGATCCTCAGAGGTAAGTATGTCTCAGCAATTGATAGGTAAGCACCCCCAAAATGTAAAGCCCAATAAACAGTTAATAAACTCTCCAAAATAGAAAGCACAACAAGCAATAAGTAAACACTCCAAAATATAAGACGCAGCAAGTAATAAACACTCCAAAATATGAGGCCTGGTCATTCTAATACCCCTCTCCTCTAGAGGAGTCTCTCTCTCTGTAGCCTAAACTCTCTCTGATGGGGCTGTCCGCTGTGTCCCTCACCAGTGGGAAACCCTTTGCCCGAGAACTCAGGCAAGGGTTCCTGGTGCTTCATCCCCAGCTAGGCAAGTGGCTCCTGCAGTGGGTGCTCTATCTCAGTCCCCATGGCTCATTCACATGCTCAGATGGCCTGGCCTTCTCAGCAGGTTGCGGGCCTGGGCCACCTCATGCGTGCCCAGGGTCAGGGCTCCAGCTGCACTGCGGAGACTGCACTGCCCACGGGTCCTCGCACCCGGCAGCAAGGAAATGGGGACCGAGCTGCCCCCTGCCCCTTCCAAGGGGCCCTCAACCCGACAATGACTCACCGTGCAGCGGCATCTGCACCAGTGCCAGCCTTGTGCCAGAGTTGGAGAGCCAAGCCACCTCGAGAGGCTCCCAAGGTCCCAGTCTCTCACAGATCCTCCGTGCAACAACGCCTGCACCAGCTCACTGCGCTCTCTCGCAGCGAGTGGTTAAGAACGTAGCTGCCTGCCAATCCCATCCAACAGTGAAGTCTTCAGGCTCTTCAGGGTAACTGGAAGCGCCCCCTGGGTAGCACTTCCTGAGTCCCAGCTGCTTTTTCTTCTCCATCC
Organism: Crocodylus siamensis; assembly: GCF_052110815.1. Classification (NCBI taxonomy): domain Eukaryota; kingdom Metazoa; phylum Chordata; order Crocodylia; family Crocodylidae; genus Crocodylus; species Crocodylus siamensis. Next base: position 410,215,061 of record NC_143395.1, on the reverse strand, counting down.
CTCATCATTTCTCTGATGCTATGTATGCAGCTCCTTATATACCCTATTGAGGTTCGGCCCCAAGATTGAAGACTGGTCAATCGGGGGGAGGAAGTGGAGTGCCGTCTTCAATTAGGTCTGCTCCTCATCTTGCCCAAACATAGGGGTGGGGCACTATCCTCCCGGGGCTCCTCCCTTGCTGGTCCCTGATTGCTGGGTTTGTCCCACCAATCATTTTGACAATTCTCCAAGCCTGAGGGGCCAGGCAAAGATAGGGAAGCCTGCCACACCAGGATTTCCTGGCATCTAATTTTGGCTTTGAGCTGCAAATATGCAGTGCTGAGAACCTTTTCATGTGTGCCGTGTGCATTTTGTAGCACCCCAAAAGCCAAAGTGCACATGTGTGGTCATCTCGATGCATCCTTTGTGTCTTTATGCTTTGATGCAACAGTGTTATCAGGTTCCCCAGAGCAGCTAGCTCAATATCCTTCTCCCTTCACCTTTCAGAGAAGGGCTACAGTACAGACTGAGGACTGAAAATCACTGACCATCTTCTTAGACTTCTGATAGCTGAACTGATCCTCTGGACTGGAAATGTTGTGCACTTCTGCTTTTGCTTATGTTAACTAGCTTTGTGCATACTTGGAAAGATTCTTTGTTGTGAAACAGACCCAACTGTTTGTTTTGCCTGACTTCTGGGTAATGTTTCTGATCACTTCTCATTTCAACCAACTTACTTTCCCCCCCTATATCTGGGTGATTTGTATTTGTAAGGGTAAAGTTCTCCTCTGTTCCTACTCATGATTCTTTGGTCTTTCCTATAGATCATTCTGCTGGCCAACAGAACTTATTATGTAGGGAAGTGTAAGGGAAGATTAACCCTCTCCCCCCACCCCCAAAAAAAAATAAAACAAAAACCCACAGAGTGAAATGTGGACATGAAAAAATTTTGATTTTCCAGAGACTGCTTCCGGCGAATCAGCCATGAACAGACATTTGAAGGAAATGAGAATGCAAACCAGAAATAAGCACGAACCATAATAAAATGGCAACTCAAATAAAGTTAGCAGAGTTTGATCAAACTGGGCATGTCTACACATTCATTAATGCACAGTGCCTACTGCACATTAAATTTAGTACTTGTGTGGCGGATTTACCAATACAGCCTGGCACGCTGGGCTCGGAGAATCTTTGTTGCGATTGGTGGAGCCTGTCCACCAGTTCTGTAACTGCTGGGAAGGGGCTTGCTTTGCCCCTGCTGGGGGAGAGGGGCAAAAGAGCCCTGGACCTGATTACAGCCTTCACTTTGCAGGTCTGAAAGCACTCTGGGGCCAGAGCTTCCAGAGTGAATAAAAGGAACAGCATGTTTGTCATGCAGAAGACACATCAAGGGACAGAGAAGAGGATGGGCAAAGAAGAGCCAGTGTGAGCTGGCCTGCAGGTGGAACTAGTGCTCTGTAGAGCCCAAAGAGGCCTCTTCAGGAGCGGGAGTGGCGAGCGGCTTCATCCCTGGCTCCATCACAGGGAATACAGTGTCGGTGCATGGCTCAGTGCACAGAGCCCAGACCCTGGGAGCCATTCAAGGACCGTGTGAGGCCAGGGACCCAGGTGCACACAGCCGTGCATGGAGCCCCCAGACCCTGGGAGCTTCATGAGGCAGCTCGGGTCTGCAACCCCGCAGCGTGAGGCCAGGAAGCCAGAGCCGGCAGTGCGACATGGTCCGGCGGGACCCAGAACCTTGGACCCTCTTAAGGCAGCTCAGGTCCACCCTTTCCTGGTACGCGGCCAGGACTCCCATGCTTGCTCGGTGCAGGGCTAGTCCCAGGCAGGGACCCAGGCTTTGGAGCCACAGAAGGCAGCCTGAGCCCCCAGCTGTGACCAGAAGGCAGAGCCCTCAGTGCACGCAATGGGCCACCTGTGGGCATTGGCTCAAGGAAAGCCCATGGCCTGGGAGGCCCTGCATGGGAGGAACACCTTTTTTGAGGAGATAAGGACTACCCATTCATACCCGTGGAGTTGTGAGTTGTTGAGGAAGGGATTCCCACATGGGAGGAAAGCTACTCTGGCTTGGGGCAGCTTGAGCTGAACGGAGCTCCCAGGATATGGAATACCTTAGGGAGGCATACCCGGGGCACACCCCAGGCCTGGAGAGCACAGAGGGTTTCTCTTCCCCCTGCAGGCCAGACTGCAGCCTATTGCCCATGGTCAGACTGGGCCGTGGGATTATTATAGAATTTAGGTTGACCTGTTACTGAACTGCCTTATATTTTGTGAGAGATCACCTTATATGTTGTAAAGATTTTTATCTATGTATTTAATAACTCAATTGAGTGTTAAGTATAAACTTGAAAAGGGACTCTGGTGGGACCCCTTCTCTGATGGTTATATATACATACTTGCCTATACCTACCTGTGTATATTTGTGTTTTGACTGTTCTTTAATTGTATTTATACATGCTCACCTGTGCCTACCTGTTGTCTGTCTATTTTAAATCAACTGATTATCAACACATTGCTTGGCCTACCTGGAGCGGTGTAATCTTTCAGCCTTTATCTGTAGGACATAGTATTATAGGATAATTGTGTGCGCGTATGTGTATCTATAACTATATCTATACATATACAGATATACATATGCATATATACATCTCTATAGCTATACATATATAGATATATAGATAAACACATTCAGTGAAATTTCGCGCACACACACACACGCGCATGTGCAGACATATACATATATAATATATATTAGGGCCGTGCAAAATTTTGCCGGGTGTTTTGTTTCTAAGTTGTTTTGATACATTTTGAGCTTGAAACAGTGAAACTGAAATGAAGCAAAAGCCTTTGAAACAGCTTTGAAATGAAACAAGGGCGCTCTAAATGTTTCAAAAGTTTTGCAATGTTTTGTGTTTCAAACCTGGGCTTACTTGGCTTTAGTGCCAGTCTCAGCTGGCAGCAGCAGCCTCCTGTCATCAGGTGCAGATCCAGGGGCCGCAAACCCAGGGAGGATTCTGGCACCCCCCCAGCCCTACCAGTGGTGCGGGCCCTGGATCTGCACACTGAGGAGCCAATGGCAGCACCAATCTTCCTAGTGCTGGGGGCGGGCTGCACCCAGTGCTGGTCCCAGGTGACAGGAGCAGCCTCCTGTGATCCATAAGGCACATGAGGGGCCTGTACCCACAGGAACAGTCTTACAGAGTCCCTGCAGCCCTCCCAGGGATGCAGGCAGGCCCCCAATCTGCCTGCTGGCCCCCAAACTGCCTGCCAGATCACAGGAAGCTGCTCCCATGCACCACTCCCCACCTAATCTGACTGGAGCCTGCTCCATGGCTGGAGCTCCAGCAGACACAGGAGGCACATCCAGGTCTGCCTGGCTTCCCCCTGCCCTACCCCTCCCACCCCTTTCCTGTTTGCTGGAGAATCAGGAATCCCCCCCGCCATCTCCCACAGCATGGACCCCAGGCATGTGGTACGCTAGATAATGATGAAAAGTGTCTCCGTGTGCAAGCGTCTTCAATTTCACTGGGACAGGATGATAAAGCAGTGACTGCTTAGAGCTGTTTGGAGCTAATCAACTGGTCAGCTGCTAAACTGTTTAAGAAGAGTCTGAACTAATGGAGAGAAGCTTTTGTTTTACTGATGAAGTGATAAACACTATTATCAGCCCCCTGCTGTCTTGCTTGCCTGACAGTCTCCTGCAGACAGTATAAAGAATCAGGGAGGGAGATTGAAAAGCTCTGTATCATCAATAGATGTATGCACTGCAGCCCCTCCCCCTTGTTTGCCTCAGAGTGCTAGCAGGGGGCTGGCAACTTTCCTTCCCTCCGCAGTGAGTGGAAAAAAATTTGGGGATGGTGCAGGCAGACATTCCTAATGATAATCCTGCTGAGGCCTAGCCACACTGCCCTCAGTTCAGTACTGTAGAAAGGAGGGGAGGGCTGCTCTAACACCCCCCAGCTTCTAGCCTGAGCCACTGCAGGCATGTGCCTGAATTTCCTCAGTCCAGAGAGAAAGTCTGTCCAGTTACAAACCAGTTCAGTATAGCTGACTTAGACTAACCTGCAAAGATTGAATCAATTCAGGCTCAGGTTTTTTGAATGTCTGTCCCTAGCGCTCGTCATAAATACCATAAAGCTGGGAAAGAAGTGAGCCAGGAAGCTGCTGCTGACGTATACTTCACCTTTTCCTGCCCAAAAGCACACCACTGCTATTGAAAAGGGCCTATGTCTTCCTCCACTGTAATACAGAGGCCAGTATGAGGTTGCCCCATCCACCTGTCTCTGGGTTAACCACTTGCTTCTCTTTCCTGCCACACCTTGATGATAAATGATTATGATGTTACTCAGTGTGAGAGGGGAGGCACCCCCCGCCCAACTCACCCCAGGCCCCATCCCGATGAGCCCCGATACTCACCACAGGGATGGCAAACAGCGGCAACTGGGCAGAGACTCCAGGGTGGAGAGAACGGGCTCAGCAGTTCTGGAGCTGCCTGAGCCTCCAAATCAGTGGGAGCAGGGGATAGGCTTCAGAGATGAGCGGGCCGCTCAAAAATCAGGTGAAGACAGCTGCATGGTGGGGAAAAGGAGAGCTGAACACCCAGCAGTGAGATGCCAGGCAGAGACCAGGGGAGTGCAAGCCCCAAAAACTGGGGCAAGAAGCCAAGTGTCTGCAAAGTGACACCAGAAGAGGAGCTGGGAAACTCAAGCCCTGGGTGCAGAGGGATGCCGGGGAGCTCCATCGGAGAGAAGCAGCTCCCTGGGACACCAGGAAGTAGAGCCAAGGCCCCAACAGGGAGTCCAAGTGCCGTGGCAGGGAGTGGCACTGAGGGACTGACGACACCCCTGGGAAGCTCAGCAGGGAGAGACACATGGAGGGACACGGGACCCAGTACAGGACAGACAGGCTACACTGGCTGGTGGGACCCCCTGCTGCAGGTCAGATGGGCCCGAGGGGCCTGGGAGACAAGATCCAAGGGGTCCGTCAGTGGATGCTGACCTTCTGTGTTCAGTTTCATTCCTAAGTTATGGTTAACCCTGGACTGGGGTGTGTTTAGTTACCAAGGCCACAGTTCAAAGACAAAGGATGGCCTCTGGAGAACCGATGGCCAGAAAGCCCTGACTCCTGGGGCAGGCAGCATGGATGAGATGGGATCATCCAAGAGTAAGACCTGCAGAGAGTAGAGTCCAATCTGGATGTGGATGTGGTAAGAATGGGGTAAAGGGGAGGTTTGGAGCCCCACGAAGAAACCCAGGGGTGAGATCCCCATTGACCATCTACCGGGAATTGCCTCCTGTGGCAGGGCACTATTGGTGCCTGCCACTTTAAGGGCTGAGACAAGCAGCCAGCAGGTACTTGATTATGGTAGCCATTTTAGATCTCTGGCCACCTATATGAACACAGGAGTTCACCACTGACAGAAACATCACCTGGCTGCAGGTTTAATGCTACAGCTTGGGGGTAAGGGCAGGAGTTAAGGGGATGGTCTGGAGGCTCCTGGTCCTGGGCATGACCTCAAACTGCACCCTGCTGGTAATGTGTGGCCTGGTGAGGCTCCCAGTGGCACAGGAGCCCCCAGGAAATACCAGGCCAGTTACCACCCTGGTGAAAAGTGGGTCAGGGTGCCTTAAGCCCTAGCCCCCACAATACTGTGGGTACAAGGGGGCCAAGCACAGCTATGGCCACCTAATCTCAAGGAAGGTGTAAGACCTAGGTGGGGCCAGGCGTGGCTATGGCCACCTGAGTCCTGGCCAGGGAAGGAAGCCCTGTGGCCCCAGTGAGGGGGTGGAGATGAGGAGCCCCAGGGAGGGGGTGGGGGTAGAAACCTAGTGAGGAGGAAACCAGAGGGCTGGGAGCCCAGTATATGCATGTGAGTGTATAGAGTTGCCCAGTGAGGGGCATGGGGTGGAATTACCCCAGGGCTCAGCACAAGGCCAGACCATGCAGAGTAGGGGAACTCACAGGAACCAAAGGGGCTGTGTGGTGAGGCCAGTATGTGAGTAGGGAAGCCTGATGGCCCCGAGGGGTCGCTCAAGGAAGGGCAGGGTGGTGGAATGTGGCTTGGTAATGGGTAGTATGCCAGAGGCCTCAGTGAGAGAGGGGCAGAGTGAAAGAAGCCTCCTGTGACAGGGGCAGTGGTATGAATGTGCATGTGTGTGGAGCCAAACTTTGGACTCAGTTTGCTTCAGTCTCAGGCCAGAAGTAATATTAACTTGGATGCCATCTGCAAGGCTTGGGCTGTAGTGTATGGGAGGAACGGAGATGCAGATAGCACCCCTGGCATCAGGGCAAAAATAGGCAGCCTCCCACCTAATTAACACCATAATTTTGTATCATCAAGGCATGTCAGGAGAAGAGGCAGGCAGTTGGCCCAGAAACAGGTGGGTGGGCCAATGGCAGACAGGCCAAAAGAAAGCCCCCTGTTACACCTCCCAAGAAGAAAATAAAACATCAAAAACATGGCAGGTGAGTAGAAGTGGGAAACAAACCACTTAGGTGGTGTCGAGTTTGGATCTCACCCTGACATTGCTGTGGGGGCAAGACATCAACCAAGAAGGATCCAAAGCCCTATAATACCTACCAGCAACACTCAGGCAGGGGGCTTCCCATTTAAGACCCCAGTGACTAGGGGTGAGACCTGCAGCTCTGAACCTTCCCCTATACTGGGGTCTATGCCTTTCAGTTAGCATTCCAGGCAGTAAAGCTCACCTGTAACCCTTCAATCCCTATGACTGTGGTCCCCTCTCTAGGACCTTTGGTCTCCCTAGGCCCTGACCCCACCTTTTAGGCCAATCAGAATCCTGAGCCTCTTGCTTCAGGCATCCCTCGCTTGTGCGCCCCTGGCCCTTTTGATGCCTCATGGGTCCTAGCTCCAGTACAGGCCACTTCAGGTTCCTCAAGTCAGGCTTGAGTGGCTTGCCTTCTCTTAACCCTCACAACTCCACTCAATCACATTACAAGGATCTCAACAGCTTGGACTTTCCCCAGCCAGGACTGTGCAGGGGCTGGAGATTATCAGGTGCCCCCTACCCACCTTTCACAAGGGAGAGTCACAATCCTGACATTTCCTGGGGCTGCTGCACCACCAGCAGTACCACCAGGCCTCCCTACCTTGGCAGGGTGCAGTTTTAGGTCATGCCCTAGCCCCAGACCATATACCTCCAAGATGTTGTGAGCCTCAGCTCAGCCAGCTAATGTTTCTCTCACAGTGGCCAGCAGCAAACTGCTACTTTACCCTATATATAACCTGGGTCTCAAAATGGCCGCAGCAATCAAGCACCTGCCTGCTGCCTGCTCCAGCCCTTACAGTGGCAGGCACCAACAGTGCCTTGCCACATTCACCTTAAGGCTCTACTGCTGACTATTTATCTCAGAAAGACTGAGATACTTAATCTAGCTGTGGATCTAGTATACTTAATCTAGTGTACCTTTAAGAAGCCCTCTGAAGCACTTTCTTGGGGAAAAAAGCGCTTCTTCCCATGTTTCAGTGTTGCCATATAGGAGTTGCTCAGGCATTTGGCATCATCCATCCATGTCACATGTCCAGCTTATCGGACCTGGGCTCTCATTATTAGTGCCTTGATAGGCATGTTGTCAAATGTAGGATTTAATCATTGGTCATCTTGTCATATCTCTTCACTCACAACCTTGATGGAACTTCTCCAGCTGACAAACGTGCTTCCTAAATAATGACTGAATCATGCACAGACAACAGCTTTTTAAGCATGGTGGCTTTCTAAACCTTCAATTTGGCCAAAATGATTCTATACTTACTTTGCAAGCCTGCCACAGATCCTGCTAGCTTTCTGGATGCAAAGACTGTCTACCCCATCAATTCAAGCATTCTCTCTCAAAATACACCCAAGAAAAACAAATTCAAGAACAATTAGAAGTTCAGTTTTATCCTTAAAATGATAAAGAAAAAGCCATCTCAGATTAATCCAAGATCTGCCAGTGATACCTTGTGAACTACATAACAGTATGCCAGAGAGAGGGGCACAAAGTCAGAATTACCACCATCACGTGTATGAAGCTGACTGCTGCTCTCTTTGTTGCTGGTATCTTTTCTGATGCCTGTATTGAGGAAGAATGGCATATGTTAAACAATGCTTTGTTGTAGCTGAAATCAAACTGTATCTAGGCAATACCAAGACTAGTTTGATGATGATGATACAGCCATTCAGCTTCTGCTGAAATAGAAATGGACTGCTTACCAAACTCCACTAGCTTGCCTGAATTCCAATTCTGTCAGATGAAATGTCTATGTTGGAATGCCAAAAATTAAAACTGCATGCAGGGTGCATCTATATATGTAATTTACTGTGGAGTAAACGAATCCTGGGCAGGCATCTACACATGCAAATATTTGGGAGCATATTTGCTGCTCCTGGCAGTATTCTGCTCCCGCTCCCTCCAGCCCTGCACTGGCTGCCTGAAGCAGCCAGAGAGAGCTGGAGGCAGCTGCAGCAGGGGAGTTGGAGGCTCTGGTTGCAGCTGCCTGCAGCTGGGGGCCATCTTCAAAAGCCAGCCCCACACGGTGCTCCTTGGCACCTGCCTTCCTGGCCCAGAGCAGATTGAAGTGTGCTGGCATGGCTCTCTGTGACTCTATTGCCAGAGCCTGTGCCCACTGTGCAATGGCTATTCTACTCCCAGACCCCAAGAGCAATGTCCAATGCCCAGGGCTCTTTGTGGACGCCCTGGTTGCTGTGGTACGCTGCTGCACTGACTGCCACCTGGCCCAGGTCAGTCTTGGCCCTGGTGGCCCCGCCATGGCACAGACGCTTGGCCAGGCTCACCATAGTGTATCAGGCTTCCGCCACCACGCTGCTGCCACCCAGACCCCAGCAGGGATGCTGATGATGTGCACCTGGATGCTGCCTGTGGGCTCACTCAGCCAGCCAGGACGGGTGGCTGCATGTTGTCCAGAGTCCCTGGGAGCAGTGGCTGGAATCATTCTAGATCACCTGGGCCACTTTCCATGCTCTAGGCTTTCGTCAAACTTAGTGGCACCTTCACCAATATGAGCACTGACTGGGCACACAGCACCCATGATGCCTGTGTGTTCTGGAACTCTTCTCTGTCAGCCCTCCTAGATAGTGGGCCCTTCATGCCAGGGGTGCCAGACCTTCAGCTGGGTCCTGCTCCTCCTTATCAGGGACACTGCCTGCCTGTTCCTGCCCTGGCTCATGCAGCCCTACACTAGCCAGCTGGACCCCTGCCAGGCACACTTCAGCTGGTGCCTGGGCCAGAACCATGCACTGGCAGAGTGCACCTTTGGCCACCTGAATGGACTCTGGCATACCCTCACCACACAACTTGAGGTCACTGAGGCCAACATTCCTTGTGTCATTGTCACAGCCTGTGTACTACAGAAAATCTGTGAGGCCTGGGGGGAGCTCTTCTAAGAGACCTGAGCAGAGGAGGCATGGTGGGTGGAGGATGCCTGGTACTGGGAATGCCAGCTGCAGTGGCAGTGACAGTGAAGGGCTTCCCTCTACCAAGAGCCCAGGTGAGCTGCACACCTGCTAGCAGGGGCAAACCAACCACCTGCTCCTGCACTCCCTGCTGTAGGCAACCTGGATGACTGAGTACATACCCCAATACCACCACCATGTTCACCTTGGGCAGTTCTCAGAAAAGCACTTTATTCCCGTCCACAAACACAGAGCTCACCTCCCCCCAGCATCACCACAGACTTTTAAGGGCCAGGAGCTGTGGCAAGCAAAAAGTTGGGGCTAGACAAGCTCCCAATCCCTGGGGCTAGCCTGCAGGTGTCCCTCCCCCAAGTGGAGGGAAGCAAATTTGCTTCTGGTCAGTGTCTATACATGTGCTAATGCACCGTAACTATTCCACAGTTAATTTGCTACCTGCATTTTACCACTCAAAATGAACAGCAGAATAGACCAAATTACCATGCAGTAAGCATCTGCATGTATAGATAGTGATGCATAGTGTGCAGTAATTTGGTCTACCGCATAGTAAAGCAACTCTTGTAGACATGCCCGTGTATGCACACATATGCACTTCTGATCTGTGTTCAAGATTGTTTATGGAGTGAAATAGGACATGATAATGCTAGTCAAGAGCTGAGACTCCCAGATTTCAAAAGCACAAGACAGTGCTAGACTCAGCACTTGTATCTGCTGAATGTTCACATGGCTTTCAGTAGTGATGCATTGGACTACAACCTACATGAGAGGATAACTGTTAAATTGAACAAGGTGCCAACTTTGCATTAAGTCAACATGACAGTGGCTTTGATGGAAGACACTAAGGCAGTGAGTCTAGACAGGGGGCCAAGAAAATTTCGGTTATTGTTAAGATAGTTCCACAATTACTTGTGCAGCAGAAACAACACAGTGGTGTCAAACATGCATGTTTCAGACCTAATCCTGTTTATGCTGTTTTACTCACTGGTTGTTGACCAGGGAAGTTTATACATGTACTCTGGGAGTGGGGGCAGGGGAGAGTTACTTTAATTAGAGCGGTTTCAAGAACCGCTTTAATTGAAGTACCTGGAGCATCTCGTGTATCAGCGCCCCCATGCTGAAAAATGGATGCGAGGTGCTTTAACTAAAGCTCATCAAACAAACTTTATTTAAAGCATCCCTGACCCATTTTTCAGTGTGGGGACACTGATACACAAGATGCTGGAGTCTGCTGGAGCACAGCAATTTCCACACTCCAGCAGACTCAATTAATCAAGTCTGCTCCAATGCGCTGTAATTACAGCACGTCAGAGCAGCCTCACTGCTTGCATATAGGCACCCACAGTGACCTATGACCCCAAAGCAGGTATCAGGATTTGCTTCCTAACAGCAGGATGTGTGCTTATCCTCACAAAACTGCATGGAGTTCTGTGGCTGCCAAGCAGACTAAATTTGATGGCTAATGACTGATTGTCGACCATTTTGTTGCCTCTGCAACCTGGCTCCTCCATATGCAAGCAAAAAAAAATCCATCTAAGTCTTCCCCGGTATTTTCAAGGAAGTGTGAGAACTGAAAATGACTATAATTATTGATTCAGTGCAACAACTGAAGGAACCTTTGGATCATTTAGTCTGACCTCTCATATACTTCAAAACATTGAATTTCACCAAGCTATGCCCTTTGTTACTGGGCCCAAGTTACTGAGCCCAATAACTCGTTTTTAGTTACAACACATTTCCCAGTATGCCATCCACTCTTGATTTTAAGGCATGGAAAAACAGAGAAACCACTAAAGCCCTTGAAAACTTGTTCCAGTGATTAACCACCCTCACTGTTAAAAATATATGCATTACATCTAATTTAAAGTTGTCTGGCTTCAGAGTCTAGCCATTGGTTCTTGTTTGCCTTTCTTCACTAGATTATATTGTCAATGTAATACAGTCCATTTGCTCCACCGTAAATGTTTAAGTAACTTTCCTATCCCCCAGCTTCATAAACATAGGAAAATGGGAACTAAAAACTGATGGATGATTTGCCTTTTAAATGTATTTTGGAAGTTACTTCTGTTTATGTCTTTTCAACGCCATTCAGAATCCCTCGTTTCTAAGCCTTCTCCACTTGAGCATCTGAATGTTGCTGATAGCAAAGATTTCTATAGAAAAGAAACATTGTATAGGCTTCTTACAAGATTCCTAAACCATTACAACCAGAATGAAGGGGAACTGACTGCAGAGATTTTATCTCACTGTATTGTAGCAATGTATTATATTTTCTCGTGCTGGTCAAGAAGAAAAACTTCCTTTTAAAGCAATCTGTTCTTATGTGAAAAATCACTGAGCTATATCCTGATAATATTAATGTAGCTGCTTATTGCTTGCTCACAGTATTCTTTTACATTACAGTAGAGCCCAGAAACTTCAACAGAGGTGAGGGTCCATTGTACTTGGCTCTCTATTATACACGGTGCCAAAACGGTGGGACTGTAATCCACTTACTGGGTGCGCAAGAGGTTTTAGGCACCTAAATGAGATTTGATTCTGGAGTTCCTGAAAGACACTTAATGCCAAAGTAGGGTAGGTCTCCCTTGTCCTCACTACTTTTTGTGTCTGAATCTTAATAGAAAAATGAGGGTGTGTTACAATAACAGAAACATTAAGGAATGCTGAGGACTTCTGGAGTGACTAGTATGCAACAACTTTGTATGCAAAAGCTTTCATTTAAACAGCTAAAACGGACTAGATGCTTACACAGAAAAAAAAAAACAGGGTGAACTATTATTTGCATTTTCTAAGAATTAAGAAATTAATTTAGGAATTAAGTAATGTTCCCAAGGTCAGGCTGGCCAGTCAGAGCCAGGAATCCTATTTTATGTACCTACACAGCCTCCTTTAGTATACAAGTGCCTCACAATTGTTAAATGCAAAACTCTAGAAATCTTGGCTCAGAGATGATACCTTTTATTAGGCCAACTCAGAAATCACAAAAAAAACATCTTTCTTTGCAGGCTTTTGGGCACGCGTGCCATTCTTCAGGCTGAGGGAAAATTAAAGATACTATTACAACTTTTAATACATTTATCTTCTAAGGTTGAAATGCATTGTTAACTATGTTTCACAAACAAGGACCTGAAGGAAAGAGAGAGAACAAGGTGCCAAGGTCTTGCTGAAAGAGCGCAGGTGAACCTCGGTATCCCTACACCCTGACCAAAGCCTTAACACCCACCCAGTCTTAGATAGTATTTTCTTTTTGTTCTCGTTGGATTTGTTGCTGTAGTTGTGCTGGTTGCCAACTTAGCAGGTTTTTTTCAGGTTCTAGATTTATTCTTCACTTTTATACAACACATTAGAGAACAGCTTCTTAGCCAGCACTTTCGGAGCACGGTTTTGGCACGCTCTGTTACAGAGGGAACATTTTGAACTGCTGCATCACAACAGCAGCTATGAAACATAATCTGCCTCACAGTGCTGAACCATGCACCCTTCTCATTCCCTTCGCATTACAGCCTCGGTTAAAAAATGACAGTAATATTACTCACAAATATTTTTAGTTTCTTCATTTGTAGCAATATTCATAAATCTCAGTAACTATAAACGTATCTCAAGGTCAGAGTCACTACAATAACCTATTCATTTTGTTTTCCTTTCACTAAATCCATTATCTGAACAAATCATTAGGTGACCTTTTTAGTTACAGCAATTCAATAAAGCTTACATTAGATGGAGTTTCAGGAACATTAGTCTAATGTGCTTTAAAAGATCACCTTCTCTGAGCAATATAATAAGTTTGTGTGAAAAGCATAAAGCATGTAATATGTAATAAAATCTGGCCTTTAATGAACCATCTATGCAAACTGACTAGTGCTACAATTCAACAGAAAACCTCCCTTAATTAATGAAGAAAGAAGCCAATAGTAACGGCTAAATGTTACTCCCGATTATAGATTTAGCTTGTTTTTCTTTTTTAATGTACAACCCAGATTTATGCTACTTAAGAAATTAAAGTTTAAATGACCTTGGTTAGAGAAGTAATATGCTATGAAAAGCAATACTTGGGGCTAATTAAAAGGGCTCTCTGATTACTAGTTATTGCCAGTTGCAGTAAGATTCTGCATAATTTTGCAAAGCAGTACTCTAAATGTAATAATCTTACTTAGGTGTATGATAGATGCAGGTCTTTTATGAACAGATATAAAGGCTACAAAGTACCTTGTGGCTAGATACTCCAATAGCAAACATAATATTTGTTCCTTGCTATTCAGAATCATTTGTAGCTGAAATATCAAGAATATCAAGTCACAATAAGCTCCATCATTTCTGATAAGTAATAAAATATACTAACACTCATTCTCTTCCTCATCCAGACCCAGACAAATCACTTAATTAAATAGTTGGGTAAATCATCTGTATGATTTAAAGCTTTGCAGATCTTTAACTATTAGCATTTCTCTGTCTCTCAGTTACATTCTTGTATTCCTGCATGTAGTTGAGAGCGGAAAATATATTTTGGGCTGGTCAACATTAGCACATTCCCCCTCCCTCCTTGACAGAGCACTATGTCAAAATGCTATCATGCTGCACTAGGTCTCTAGGTTTGTGTGGTGAAATCATTGTATTCAGAATATACAGATCCCGTGATTATATAGGGAAAAAAAATCATTTAGCCCCATATCTTTACAGGTACTTATGTCCCTATTACACACTGAAACCAACCATCTTATTTTTTCTCTTTGTCCTGGTTCCTGAGCTATAAACGGGGTACGAGAAAAACTTTCTCTTTCAATCACCATCTGTCTTTGTTTAGCTAGTCAGTTTTTTTGAAACACAGGCTGTCTCTCTGTTGAGTATCTGGCACAATGAGGCGCTATTGTTATTAGGAACCTTTAAAAGCAACTAGAATAGAAACAGCATTATTATTATTATTGTTATTATCATTGTGATTATTAGCAATGACAACAGAAATAAACATCACCATTATCATCATAATCATAATAATGAAATATTCAGAATGGTTATGACTATACACATTGTGCCCATCCAGCTTTTGTGGAACACATTCATAAAACGGTAGGCCTCTAATGAACGGATATAATAATCCAGAGGTGTGCAAAGAAATAGTCCCCATAAGAAAACTGAAGGTTCAAGCTCTGCAAGGCTGCTGTTTCATTTGTACCTTGAATTCAGAAACAAAATCCCTGTATATTAATGTAGAGCCCGCCAGAGATCAACCAGTGTGTCTTGGGCCCCATACAGCTTCCAATAACAGCCAGAGACATTCTTGTTTCTGTGATGGAGCCAAAATAACACCTTTCTTACCAGTAATTAAAATTAGGGTTCTCACATAGCACCACATAGCATAATGCAATAGAATGGATTTTTTTTCTCTTTATCAGTAAATTGCTATGTATATTTCTAACAATTTTTCCAGATTTAGGCTGAGAAACTGGATGCACAGCTTCCTCAATTTCCTTTGGAAACCTTAGCCTGAGGATCCCTACTCTGTTATCAACAACATAAAAGCTGCCACATTGGGTCAGAGCACAGGTCCATATTATATCTCACAGTGGCAGAAAATGGATGCCAAGGGGAAGACTATTTATGCAGGGCCTACCCCGACTGATCTGTCCCCTAACTTTTTAGCCCGACAGTTTCCAGTATTCAGAAGACCCTATTGTCCAAATCTAGCAATGTTCAACCTTTTGGCAATATGAGTGGCACAGGGTCAGTTCATGGGCCAGATCTGAGCTGTTTGAGCAAATAATGCTGGCACACATCCACAAGGGGCCAGCTGGGGGACTGCATGCTTAGGGGCAACCAACACTGGTTCATCAGCGGCAGGTCCTGTCAGACCAACCTGGTGGCCTTCTATGATCAGGTTACCAGATCATTAGATGCAGGGGTAGCAGTGGACATCGTCTTCCTGGACTTCCGGAAGGCCTTCGACACTGTCTCTCACCCTGTTCTCATTAAGAAACTGGGGGGCTGTGGTGTAAACACCCACACAGTCACATGGGTCGCCAACTGGCTGGAGGGCCGCACCCAGAGGGTGGTGGTGGACGGGTCCTTCTCAACCTGGAAGGACGTGGGCAGTGGGGTCCCCCAGGGCTCGGTCCTCGGGCCCACACTGTTCAACATCTTCATCAGCAATTTGAACGAGGGGGTAAAAGGCACCCTGTTCAAATTTGCTGATGACACTAAGATGTGGGGAGATGTGGGCACACTAGAAGGTAGCAACAGGCTTCAATTAGACCTAGACAGGCTACAAGGGTGGGCAGATATGAATAGGATGGGATTCAACACAGACAAGTGCAAGGTGATGCACTTGGGGAGGAACAACCAGCACCATACCTACAGGTTGGGGAACTCCCCTCTTGTCAGCACAGAGGCAGAAAAGGATCTTGGAGTCATAATTGACTCCAAGATGAACATGGGCCGCCAGTGTGGGGATGTGGTCAGGAAGGCCAACCGCACCTTGTCATGCATCCACAGATGCATCTCGAGCAGGTCCAAGGAGGTGATCCTCCCCCTCTATGCGGCACTGGTCAGGCCGCAGCTGGAGTACTGCGTCCAGTTCTGGGCGTCGCACTTCAGAAGGGATGTGGACAGCATGGAGAGGGTCCAGAGGAGGCCACTTGCATGATCAGGGAGCAGCAGGGCAGGCCCTACGAGGAGAGGCGACGGAACCTGAACCTGTTCAGCCTAGACAAGAGAAGGCTGAGGGGGGATCTTGTGTCCTGTTATAAACTAGTCAGGGGGGACCAGCAGGCACTGGGGGAGTCCCTGTTCCCCTGAGCACCGCCAAGAGTGACCAGGAATAACAGTCACAAGCTGGCAGAGGGCAGGTTTAGGCTAGATATCAGGAGGCGCTACTTCAAGGTCAGGGCGGCTAGGGTCTGGAACCAACTTCCAAGAGAGGTGGTCTTGGTTCCTACCCTGGGGGTTTTTAAGAGAAGGTTAGATGATCATCTTGCTGGGGTTGTTTGACCCCATTATTGTTTCCTGCCATGGTCGGGGTTCAGACTAGATCATCTAATCAGGTCCCTTCCGACCCTAGAAACTATGAAACTATCTCATGTTGGGTTTGTGAATGGGGTTGGCCTGAGATTGGTCCAGTGCATCAATGCAACACTGCATGCCCAGAGTCAGCCACGTAATAGCCTAACTCCACGCACCTGGATCTGTCACACGACCACAGGGTCACATTATTTGGCCCGTCAGGCTCCCCATGGGTCTGGGAATCTGACAGCGGGAAAGCAGCAATTAAGACTGCCACTGCTCCCCACCTCCGCATTTCTAACCCCCTGGGGGCCAGATGACATCGTTCCAGAGGCCAGATCTGACCTGTGGCCCAAGGGCAGAGCATCGCTGCCTTAATCTTCCTTAGACATTAGTTTTTTTTTCAAATTATACTTTGTTGCTGTTTTATTTCCAATAAACTGGGATTTTCCTGGAGGTTTATTTGTAAGCTATTGCAGCTGTAATTATTCAAGTATGTCGGATGGCTCACCATTAATATTTACTATTATTAAACAGCCTATTAAAATATGTTGGTTAAGTTAAATCCGAATAGGGCATAAGGTATGAGCCCCAGTATTATCAGTTCATGTACACAACAAAAAGACCATTTACTCTGTCAGCTTTTTCATATACAGTATATTTTCCCACATCATATGAGATGTTCTAGCAAGGGACTAATATTCAGTATCTAATTATCCTGCCTCTCATTATTTTTTAGGGATGACCCCGAGCATTCATATTCTTCTAATTCCATTCATCTAAACTCACTAGAGAGGCTATACCTCAGAGACAAGGGTCTTTCTGCATTGACCGGTAATAACATTTCAAATGAGGAAAATAATGGCCTCCTTTATCTTCTGGGTTTATAACAGTCAACCATCTTAGATGAAAACTTTTCCCTTGCTAGATAAATTCCTTTAAATTATTAATTTGTGCAGACAACAATGAAAAATAATATAAAACTCCACTATTTTAATTATATTTATTTTCCCAAGACAGCTAAGCAAATTAATTGTTCCAGTTACTGAGATGAAAAGAAATGTTAAGTAATAAGAATGCCAACATTGACATTGATTTCAGCAAAAGCAGGGCTGATTTCATAATTGGCTATGTAAGACTGAAATTCACCCAATTGTTAAAGGGCAACACAATGCCTCTGAACTTTTAAGTCTCACTTATAATCTTCCAAATCGGGTTTTGTGGACCTTATGTGCTTCATAATCTGAGGTAGCTCTCTGGAAAGGGTGACATTTCCCCATAGACAATGCATTTGATGTAATTCGGAACAGTTTAAATACTGTTTTCACTATCTGAATGTTTGTGGAAAGAAAGGAAAAACTAGAAAATAAATAACCCTGGCAGCAGGGATTAACCACAGGATAAACCCTTTCCAAGAGGTCCCTCCCAAACCACCCAACAGCCTGGTATTTATGGCACTTCCCTAGGATGTGGGGAAGTCATGGTCAAGTTCCTGTTCCAGTGAAGGAGAAGGAGGGCTTAAACCTGGGTCTCCCACAAATTCTTGTTGAGTATTTACAGATCAGGGTGTGTAACTCATTTCTTTCTGGAAAAAAAATGGGAAATCTTTGACTTATGAGGAAAAATTCCTGAATCTCAAAAAGGTCCAATGGGACAAGAAAAGCATATCCTACTCAGCTCTACTCCTAGCCCTTTTGATTGAAGCATCTAAGTACACTCCAATATAAAGCAGTGTTTGCCAACCTTTTCCAGCCCAAGGCACTTTAGTAAAAAATTTCCATGGCACACCTGTTAAGGCATTCCCCATCTTCATATCTATTGTAGCTCATTGCCATGGCCCAATTCTATGGCACACCTGTTCATTTCACTTTTGTGCTGTGGCACACTGGTTGGGAAACCCTGAAATAAAGGCTCAACAACAGCTTTTTGATTAAGCTAAATCTAAGGCCAAGAATTTCTTTAGAAACATTCTTGCAGAACCAATTGAGAAACTCTTTCCAACAATACCTCCCACAGCCCCTATCCAATACTTTTGCAGCTTGCAAGAAACTTTAAAAAAGAAAAAAAAAAATCTACCCTGAATAGGATTGCATGGAATACAACTATTTTTGGAGAGCAATAAAACATTGTTAAGCATAGCACTAAAAATAACTGCATAAATAATTAAGATGACAAACAATCCTCAAAGACTCAACAACACTTTATCCAAAATGCAAAGTGGTTGGTATCTTAAAAGATAAAGCTGTGTTTGCTAATTTTTTGGCTGGGAGGTTAAATAGGAAGGCAACAACTCTGAAACACATGCAAGCAGTCTGGCTTGCCTACTGTTGTAAGTCCCTAAACAGCTGGCATGGAGACAACCTACTGTTGTGTATTGCTGTGCTATGGATGGGAGTGAGAGGAATCAGAGTTTCTGATAGTTTTCAAGGATCTTTCATTTTACTGTACATAATAAAGTTTTTAGACTAAAGCTTCCAAAGAATCTAGGCTTTTATCAAAGACATGAGTATGGCCACAGTTAGCTAACCTGGGTGACTGAAGTTAGTCACCTGAATCCACATTTAGAGATGATCTGAGTTTTAGAAGTGCTGAGAACTTGCCATTCCTACTGATATCAAAGGGAAAGATGAAAGGAGTATTGAAGCTGGTGTCATTGGCACAGTGCAAGGAAACATGAAGGGGAGATTATGTCAGATATCTAAGAAGAGCTGAATTATGCACGAGGAGGCATGCAAGTACACAAAGTCTGAACCCTTGAACCTGGTGTGTAGCACAGTAAGACAACAAAAGGTAACGAGCTTAAATTGCAACAACAGAGATTTAGGTTGATATGAGAAAGAGTTGTCTATTTATGAAGGTTGTTAAGCAGATTGCATAAAGGTGATGTGAAATCTCATCTTTGCAAGTTTCAAATTCAGGGCAGACATGCATCTACCATGGTTTAAACAGGGATGAGCTTGCCTTCATTAGGGGGTTGGACTAGATGAGCTCTTGAGATTCCTTTGAACCCTAGCTTTTTCCTATTAATATACAGAAGATTGATTGGCCTCAGCATTTCACAAAGATTGCATGGGTATAAAAACTGAAGATTCAAGCTGCAAAGCTGAGGCAGGAGATGATTAAGGTACAGACAAGGGCATCTGATTTTCAAAGGTTTTGCACTATGCATTGCCATTTGCACCTGGGAAAAGGTGACAGCGTAAAATGGGACCCCTCTGGGTTATGTGACTGACTCCACAAGGAGCAAAGCAGTGAAGACCCAGATCCAAACAGTTCTTCCATATTGCTAACCCTATACCATGGTTCTAATGAACAGAGCTCTTTAATGTGTGTCCCTTGGTACTATGCAGTGGCATAGAGAGCTCACTGCATGCCCAGGCTGGGGGAGGGAGACAGGGTAAGCCAACCATGGTAGACAGGGAGTGGGGAGAGCATCATTCTGCTTTTCCACCTGGCCCTCCAGATTGGCCACCTGGCCCCCTGCCCTGTCTGGTATGGTACTGGCTGCTCAGTTCCTCTCCTCCACCCCAGCTCCAAAGGCTATTCTGCACACTTCACTTGCACAGGACTTTCCCTGGTACAGCAAAGACTCCCACTTTAGGTTTGGATCCTGGTACCCCCTCATGGATGGCACCTGGGGTGGGTGCCAACGGCACCCTACCCTTGTTATGCTACTGCTGATATGCTGTTTTGTGGCATGTCCAAATCACTGTATAACCACACAGGGCTAGCTGCCTATCCACAGGGGCACATGCAGGGAGGGGCACATGGGCAGTAGGTGATGACTCTGCTCTGGCTCTGGACTATGCTGCTCCCACTGCAAGATCCCAGGACCAGCCCCGAATGGCTCCCAGCCCAGACACTCCTGCCAGCACTGCTGAGGCCAGTTTCCATGGAAACCCTGGCCCCACGCTGACACGCCCCGTTGCTCCTGGGGTCTCCATGGAAATCAGCTGCAGCAATGCAGGCAGAGGCTGCTGGGAAATGGAGTCCACCACGGGCCCAATCTTTGGCCGTCCCTGGTCTAGAGTCCCATGTTCGTATCACCTCCTGATATATAACTGTCACAGCTTCCAAGTGGTCAGGATATGATTGCCAGTTCTGCAAGTGGGTGGGTTAATTCTAATACTTCATGGGTAAAAACACAGGCATTATAGCCTACAGGAGTATTAAGATTCCTGCAACTAGATTCTGAGGTCAAAATTGGCACAAAGATTTTAACTCATAGTATCTCTACCTTGCTTCTGAGAATAAAGCAGCTGTATTTGAATTAGGGAAAAGAAGGGCGCAGGGGGTGCATGTGCTGGGCTGCATCATGCCCTGAACTCCCTGGCGTGGTGCAGCCCAGTGGCTGCAGGCAGGTGGCGTCCACCACTCCTGAAGCTGCAACGGGGTGGCACCGGGCTCTCCCCAGCACTTGGGACAGGCCACAGTGATGGAAGGGGGGGCTGCTGCCACCCTAAAATTTGCTGTAGTGCCCTACACCCTGCCTGGGGCCAGCAGCAGCAGCAGTTTTCCCAGCGCTGGGCATGGGCTGTGCCCAGCACTGGTCTCTGATGGCAGCAGCAGCCTCCTGCTATCCTGCATCGAGATCTGGGGGGCTACACTCCCGGGGGAGGCGGCACAGTCCCACAGCCCTCCCGGGGGTTCATGCACCCAGATCTGTGTGCAGGATGATAAGAGGTTCAGGGCGTGATGTGGCCCAGCACATACTCCCCAAGTAACATAAAGGTGCCACTGACACTGTTGGTGGTGCCTGTGGGCGGTCTGTGATCCCCGCTGGACACCACCAATGCTGCCAATGGTGTCTGCAGGTGGTTGGCACTCACCACCCCCTGCCAGGAGCACCATCGGTGTCTGTGAGAGCTCCCCCGCTTACCGCTGCCACACTCCCAACTGCCATGCCTCCCCAGACAATGGGGGCACACGTCCTTCATGTCTCATCCTGATACATAACAGGAAAGTTGCCTAAAATCATGGAAGTTTTCTTGAGGTAGGTAGTCTTATGGGGCTGTGTGTTGGGGGGAGGCTACAGGGAATTTTGGGGTAGCAATAGCCCCCTTTCTATCACTGCGGCCTGCCCTGAGTGTCTTGGACAGCCTGGTGCCACCCCGTTGCAGCACCGGGAGTGGCGGATGGCACCTGCCTGCAGCCACTGGGCTGCGCCACGCCAGGGGTTTGGGGGCATGATGCAGCCCAGTAGCTGCAGGCAGGTAGCATCCACTGTTCCCAGGGCTGCAGCAGGGGCAGCACCAGGCTCTTCCCAGTGCTCAGTTGTAGTGCTGGGAGGGCAGTTGAGCTCCATGGGGCTTGCAGAGCTGCTCAGAGTGCAGTCCTAGCTGTCCCTGCTTCCCACTGCCATTTTGCACTCTGAGCAGCTCCACCAGCCCCATGGAGCAGGGCCTGGTGGCAGGAGGCAGCAAAGAGCCACTGGCCAGGGCTGCACTCAGAGCCAAGGCTGTACTTGGAGTGGCTCTGCCACTAGTTCTCCACCACCTCTCACCACCAGGCTCAGCTCCATGGGGCTGTGTAGCTGCTGGGCTCTGCTCACCAGGGCTGTGCTCAGAGCATCTCCCACTGACTCCTGCCACTGGGCTGAACTCCACAGGGCTGGCAGAGCCGCTCGGAGCACAGCCCTGGCTCTCCCCCACCTCCTGCCACTGGGCTGCTTTGAAACTAAAAGGGAGGTGTACACACAAAGGAAGGGAGGGGCCATCACTAGGGGGGACTATACCACGGTTGCTCGGGGCTGCAGGGGGGCAGTCAGGGAGGCCAAAGTGGAGATGCAACTGAGACTAGCGACCCAGATCAAGGACAACAAGAAGTCCTTTTTTAAATCCATAGGGGTAAAAAGAAGGTACCAGGTAATGTGGGGCCTCTGCAAGACATGCTAGGAAATCTGGTCATCACACTAGACAACAAACCTAAACTATTTAACTATTTCTTTTCCTCCATTTTCCTGAGCAGGGACTCGGTCACCCCCAACCCCTGACCAGGACCTCCGTAGGCCCCAGGGGAGGTGCACCCAGTCCTAGGGTCAGTGAGGATCTAGTCAGGGAACTTCTGGAGGGACTGGATGTATTTAAATCAGGTGGTCTTAATGATCTTGACCCCAGAGTGCTGAGGGAATTAGCTGAGGTCATTGCGGGGCCCTTGGCACAGCTTTACGAGCACTCATGGTGCTCTGGTGTGGTGCCAGAGGACTGGAAGAGGGCCAATGTGGTTCCCATCCTCAAAAAAGGAAGAAGGAGGACCCAGGAAACTATAGGCCATTTAGTCTTACCAAAATCCTGGGGAAACTTTTTGAGAGAATTATCATAGCGCATGTCCAGCAGGGGAGATTATGCTTAGGGGCAACCAACACGGGTTTATTCGAGGCAGGTCCTGTCAGACCAACCTGGTGGCCTTCTACAACCAGGTAACAAAATCCTTAGATGCAGGGGTAGCAGTGGACGTAGTCTTTCTGGACTTTAGGAAGGCTTTCGACACTGTCTCTCACCCTGTTCTCATTAAAAAACTGGGGGGCTGTGGTGTCGACACCCACACAGTCACACGAGTCGCCAACTGGCTGGAGGGCTGCACCCAAAGAGCGGTGGTGGACGAGTCATTTTCGACCTGGAGGGATGTGGGCAGTGGGGTCCCCCAGGTCTCAGTCCTCGGGCCCACACTGTTCAACATCTTCATCAGTAATTGGACAAGGGGGTAAAAAGCACCCTGTTCAAATTCACAGATGACACTAAGTTGTGAGGGGAAGTCGGCATGCTAGAAGGGAGGAATAGGCTGCAATCGGACCTAGACAGGTTACAGGGGTGGACGGATGAGAACAGGATGGGTTTAAACACTGACAAGTGCAAGGTGCTGCACCTGGGGAGGAACAACTGGCACCATACCTACAGGCTGGGGAACTCCCTTCTCATCAGTGCAGAGGCAGAAAAGGATCTTGGAGTCATTGTTGATGCCAAAATGAACATGGGCCAACACTGTGGGGATGCAGTCAGGAAGGCCAACTGTACCTAGTCATGTATCCACAGATGCATCTCGAGCAGGTCCAAGGAGGTGATCCTCCCCCTCTATGCGGCACTGGTCAGGCCGCAGTTGAAGTACTGCATCCAGTTCTGGGTGGCGCACTTGAATAGGGATGTGGACAGCATGGAGAGGGTCCAGAGGAGGGCCACCCACATGATCGGGGGCAGCAGGGCAAGCCCTACGAGGAGAGGCAACGGGATCTGAACCTGTTCAGCCTCCACAAGAGAAGGCTGAGGGGGATCTAGTGGCCGTTTACAAACTAGTCAGAGGGAACCAGCAGGCATTGGGGGAGTCCCTGTTCCCCCGAGCACTGCCAGGAGTGACCAGGAATAACGATCACAAGCTGGCAGAGGGTAGATTTAGGCTATCTATCAGGAGGCGCTACTTCAAAAAAGGTCAGGGTGGCTAGGATCTGGAACCAACTTCCAGGCGAAGTGGTGCAGGCTCCTACCTTGGGGTCTTTAAGAGGAGGTTGGATGAACACCTTGCTGGGGTCATTTGAGCCCAGTACATTCTTTCCTGCCATGGGAGGGGGTTGGACTAGATGATCTGTTCAGGTCCCTTATGACTCCACAAACTGTTTAACTATGAAACTCAAAACATTTAAAAAATTTTGAAACACTTTGTGTATCCTGATTTTGTTCTGAACCTGTTTCGAAGCCTTTTGTTTCATTTTGAATCTGCTGGTTCAAGTTCGAAATGTGTTGAAACAGCTTTGAAATGAAGCACTCATTGAAATTTTGCACAGCCCTAATTGGTAGTATAACCATTACATCTGCAGATTACACAAACCTGGAAATGGGTTGAAAACACTTTGTACATTAGGATTAAAATTCAAAGGGATTTAAATAAATTGGAGAACTTGGTAAAAGACTTTTTAAAAAACCCAAAATGTCAGGTGCTAAGACTTAATGAAGAAACCAGATGCAGAAACACAGAATAGATATAACTGGCTTCATACAAATCAACATCTGTCAGCAATAAGGAAAAAATGCTGTAAAGGGAAAAATAGGAAATTTGGGGTTTCATTAACAAGAACAGTGTATGCAAGACTTGGGAGGTAATAGGACTGCTTTAGTTAGGTCATAGCTAGAATACTATGTCCAATTAAGAGCACTGTGTTTTAAAAAGGATAATATAGAGAAACTGGAGGAAATCTGGAAGTGAACAAGAGAGATAATAAAGGGACTGGAAAATGAATTATAAAAGAAAAGTTTGAGAGAACAAAGTATCTTTGAAGAAAAATGCATTAGTGCGGGGGAAAATAAATACAAGACACAACAGACATTTATAAAGATTTGAAAGCTTGTGATAGGAGCAGGACAATAAGTGGTGCCACAAAGAGGGAGTATTTGAGACAATGGAAATAAACTACAAGAAAGCAGGTTTGTAACACATCAAAATTTAAAACTCAGGGAAAATTTCCTAACAGCAAGAGAATGGAACAAACTGCCCATGAAGGATTTGAAATCCTTTTCTTAGTAAGTTTTCAGGAATCAGGCTGGATATGCATCCCTGAGAGGTGGCTTTGGAAAAACACATCTTGTATCTAGGTATGATACTGGGCTAGATGAGCCTTGAGGTCTCTATCTCTCTCCGCCCTATGATTCTACGTCTCTGCTATGCCAGACTCAGCCCAAGCACTAGAAGCTAAGTTTCATGTCCCAGGCAAGTGCCCCAAACACCTGGTTTTTCTGGGCTGGGTCCTTTACAGGCTCTCCTACTGGAAACCTCTTCATTTTTGCATGAATGGGTAAAAACCTTCATTGCTGCAGGATCTTAACTTTGATCTAACATGTCCCAAAGCAGCGACCATTGGTGTTGCCCATTTTCTGGCACCTGAGAGACGCCTGAGCCAGAGGGCTTCTTTCAAACAAACTTTATTGGGTAGCTAACAACACAAGAGACACAAAAGATAACAGCCCATTGTGTGCGTGTGTGAGGGAGGGCGGGGGGGGGGGTGGTGAGTGACCTCAGCCAGCCAGGAAGATAGACCTAGCTTAAATGGGCTACTGGCTATTCTGGCCTGGGGAAAAGATTTTCTCACCAGAAGCTCCAACCTGGAGCCAAGACTCCTCTCTCACCAATATTGTCATATTCCTTAGGCAATTTGGTCTTAAGGACTCGGCATTTTTTGACCAAAAAGGTTTTATCTGAAAATACCAGGCAGTCCTCATTTGAACACCTTCTGTCTGACAACTCCTTTTGTTGCTTTCCCTTCTCCTTCTCACTTAGGAGAACATAACTCTGTTGAAGAACATGAAGGTGCTCTTGGCTACAGCCAAGTCTGGAGCCCTTGACTGGGGTGTGCCAATGCCCCTGCCGGGACTCAAAGCTAGAAGGTCTTGGCTAGGGGGTGTTTCCCCTCTGCTCAGGGTCAAACTTGGGGTCAGGAAGGAATTTTCCCCCATGAACTTCTACAAGCTTTTGCAAAAGCAGGATGTTGGCCACTGCTGTCCCCCTGCTTTACCTGTGGCAGGTTAGGGTGTTACGTCTTAAGTTGTGTCAGGGTTGACTGTAGTTTTACTAAGAGCTTAAATTATTGATTTGTGTAGGATAGCTTGGATACAGATGAGCCTGCCTCAGGCAGGAGATTGGGCTAGATGACCTCTGGGGGTCCCTTCCAGCCTTACTTGTCCATTAAAAATCATTCGATACTGTTAATGGGGTGACAGGGGAAAAATAAAAATGATAAAAAATCCTCAGCTGCTGCAATGAATGAAAGGATCCTGACTGGGATCTGGCCCCAGTGTTTTACCCAAATGAATCGGACTCCATCTCAAATCACAAAGCTACTTTGACACCTAGATATGTCTTTGGCATCTGTTCAAAACATAAGTGCAAAAGGGCTGTGAAAGGTGATGGTGAGTTTTTAGATGGGAATCATGCTAAAGTCTTGCTTTGTTCCTGCCTCAGTCCTGATGGAATGGTTTACAATGGAGCCATATGGGTGTCAGGCACCCCCACTCCAATTTGGACCTCCCAAAATATTCACTTTTAGGCACATACATTTAAATATGTGCTTACAAGGATGATAGGAAACAGAAAGCTCCCCCTCACAGATGGGACTCCTGAAGTTAAACTGGAAAAAAATATATCCTTTTGTATTTCCCTCACCCCTAAACCTCAATGTTAATATGTTTTCAAAGTGTTTTTGCTATTTTCTTTTCATCTTTAACAATGCCTTATTTACTAGTTTTACAATGACTTCCTGCTGCTTTTTTCATCAAGTTGTCTCATCTGGAATGGAACACATGTATTGCTTACTCTAATTAGGGCTAACTGAAGTACTACGTGCTTTCTGTTTAATTGAATCTGTTAGCAATCAACACAATTGACCCCACAATAGCATACTTGGTGGAAAATGGCTTCAGTACAGCACCTGTGTCTCTAGGGCTGAGGGAAAAAAAAGATGGTTACTAGGTGAAAAAAATGCATAACCATGAGATGAAAAATTATGGGTTTGAATAAACAAGGTCACCGTGGACCATCACAAATTCTCAGAAGTCACAAAAAGCCTCGTGCAAATGGCCCAGTATGGGTGGTGTAATTCAAAAGACTTCTGGCTTAAAGCTCATAAACCTGACAGTAAATAGCTTTTTCTTCAATACATAAACCATTTTTTTTTCTTGCATCCTCCAGCTGGAGAGATTCAAGCCCCATTTCTTGAGCCTTAGCATGAACTTTAGCAAGAGCATGACAGGAATCAGTCAAAATGAGCAGTCTGCAGTTTGAAAGTTACCCTCTGCAGGGAGGGATGCTATGTGCACCATGCAGTAGCAAATTCCTTTAAGACTGTTTTCCGTGTGCCTACAACCACCAAGTATTTGGAGCTCTTAGATGTTCAATAACGGTATAGTAAGAGCTTTACAAACTTCTGACTTTAAAATAACATTTAAAAAGACCCAAACAAACCAATTCAGTGGTCTGTACACTTCTATAAGTTTGCAGTACATACAATATAAATTAAGCATTGTTTATACACGTAGCAAGAAAAAAAACCTATGTGCACACCAACCAATGGGACAACTGACAACTGATGCCCAGGAAAAAGCCAAACTATTAAATGGGTACTTTGCATAGGTCTTTCATCAGTCCCATGGAACGCCCATGCCCAATATGGAACAGGGAGGTCCGGGTGAGGGAGATCCCCTGCCCTCCATCAGTGCTGGCTTCATGAAGGAACACTTTGAGAGTCTGGATACCTTCAAGTCAGCTGGCCCTGACAATCTACACCCCAGGGTACACATGGAGCTGGTGAACATCATAGCCCACCCACTGGCACAGATCTTTGAAAACTCCTGGCACTCTGGTGAATTGCCTGAAGACTGGAGGAAAGCCAATGTGGTGCCTATCTTCAAGAAATGGAGGAAAATGGATCTGGCAAACAAACTTTATTGGGTAGCTGACCTTCCCCAGGATAGCCTGACCTCTATCCCGGGGAAGGTCTTGGAAAAGTTTATTAAAGAGGCCATCCTTAATGGACTGGCCAACGCCAACATCCTGAGGGATAGCCAGCATGGGTTTGTTGAGGGTAGGTCTTGCTTGACCAATCTCATTTCCTTCTACAACCAGGTGATCTATCACCTGGACAAGGGAGAAGAGATTGATGTCATATATCTTGACTTCAAAAAGCCTTCGATCTAATATCCCATGATCACCTCTTGGCAAAACTCACCAATTGTGGCCTTGGGTCCACCACGATCCTCTGGCTGGGAAATTAGCTCCGTGGTCGGACCCAGAGGGTGGTAATTGATGGAAGTCAATCATCATGGTGCCCTGTGACCAGTGGGGTTCCCCGAGGCTCTGTCCTTGGACCCATATTGTTCAACATCTTCGTTAATGATGTGGACATTGGAGTCAGAAGCGGATTGGCCAAGTTTGCCGATGACACCAAATTTTGGGGCAAAGCATCCACACTAGAAGACAGGAGGGCAATACAGGCTGACCTGGACAGGCTCAGCAAATGGATGGACAAGAACCTGATGGTGTTTAACACTGAAAAATGCAAGGTTCTCCATCTTGGGAGGAAAAACCTGCAGTATCCTTATAGGTTCGGCAGTGCTACGCTGGCTAGCACTAAGGAAGAAAGAGACTTGGGGGTCATCATTGACCACAAAATGAACATGAGCCTGCAATGCGATGCTGCGGCTACTAAAGCAACCAAAATGCTGGCTTGTAACCATAGATGCTTCTCAAGCAAATCCCGGGACGTCATTCTCCCCTTGTACTCAGCCTTGGTGAGGCTGCAGCTGGAGTACTGCATCCAGTTTTGGGCCCCGCAATTCAAAAAGGAGGCAGAGAAGCTTGAGAGAGTGCAAAGAAGAGCCATGCACATGATGAGAGGTCAGGAAAACAGACCTTACGATGACAGGCTGAGAGCCATGGGGCTCTTTAGCCTGGAAAAGCGCAGGCTCAGGGCTGACCTGATGGCCACCTATAAGTTTATCGGGGTGACCACCAGTACCTGGGGGAACGTTTGTTCACCAGAACGCCCCAAGGGATGATGAGGTCGAATGGTTATAAACTACTGCATGATTGTTTCAGGCTGGACATAAGGAACAATTTCTTTCCTGTCCGAGCCCCCAAGTTCTGGAACAGCCTGCCATCGGAGGCGGTTCAAGCACCTACATTGAACACCTTCAAGAAAAAAATGGATGCTTATCTTGCTAGGATCCTATGACCCCAGATGAGTTCCTGCTTTCGGGAGGGGGGCTGGACTTGATGATCTTCTGAGGTCCCTTCCAACCCTAATGTCTATGAAATCTATGAAATGAGTTACAGTGAGGTAAAGGGGTATGGGAATTTATAGCACAGCAGTTGCTTCTTATTACTTACCTTATGGTAACAAATGCTATCTTAGCCCTTAGTGAAAAGTCTGGATAATATCAATGATCTCAACACTGACCTAAAGCCTTTCCTCATGAAGTTTGGAGAGCACACAAAGACTGGCATGGAACTAAGTCAGGAGGATGTTACTGGTATTATGCAGTGATCCATAATATTTGGTTAAATGGTGTGTGATGATCAAAGTCAATAAATGAGACTGGAACTGTAAATTGAAGAAGTAAGAAGCCTGAGGTGTTGAAGTCTGACATAAAAGGGTAAGGCTATGTAGCTGGGGACTGTAATAACTCACATCCTCTGTGGGTCAGGTACAGAGGGTGGCCTGGTGACACAGACTATCAGATTTCAGTCAGTCCAATAAAGTAGATTTAAATACAATAAAAGGCAAAGTAGCACATTTTTAAACAAAGCAGACTGGTTAAAGCAGGGGTGGGCAAAATATGGCCCATGGGCTGGATCTGGCATACCAGGTCCTTCTACCCAGCCCATGAGGCACCTAAAAAGTGTAGAAGATTAATATTTATCTGCTCCTCATTGCCTGTCAAAGATGTCAGGATCTGGGGCAGTAGGACCCAGGGGAAGCCATGAAGATTCACCAGCAAAGCCAGCCCAGCCTTGCCCCACCCCAAACCCCCTCCCACCCTTGCCCCCCCACCCAGAAGTCTCTGCCTTGGGCAGCTTTCCCTCTCCCATGGGGGCCACACCTGTACACCGGGGCCAGGAAAGTGTGTGTGTGCGGTGTGTGTGTACAGTGAGAGAGGCACACACAGTGGTATGTGTGTGTGTCTATCCTCCTGTCCATGCAGTAAGGGAAGGAGAGACCGTTTGTGTGTTTGTGTGTGTGTCCATGCAATGAGGGAGGGGGAGAGAGAGATACAGAGAGCAATGAGGGAAGGAAAGTGAGTGAGTGTGTACAGCAAAGGAAGCAGTGTGTGTGTGTGTGTGTGTGTGGTGAGGGAGGCACATAGTGTGTATGTTGTGCAATGAGGGAGGGAGGGAGGGAGAGGGAGAGACTGTGTGTTCATAGGGTGAGTCCCACAATCACACACCACCATACACAGGCACGCACACCCCCCTTGCACTGCCATACATGTAGACCCACATCCCCACATCCCCCACACACCTGGGCTACCCTCCCTCCATAGAGCCCCCTACAAACCCCACACCCACCGACATCCCACATAACCACACACACCCACATCCTCCCTCACCCCACAGCTGCCTCCCCAAATCTATCCACCCTCCACCACATACCCACACACCCACTGCCCCCCACAAATCTATACCCACCCCTTATTCATAGATTCATAGATGTTAGGGTAGGAAGGGACCTCAATAGATCATCGAGTCCGACCCCCTGCATAGACAGGAAAGAGTGCTGGCTTCAGATGACCCCAGCCAGATGCCCATCCAACCTCCTCTTGAAGACTCCTAGAGTAGGGGAGAGCACCACCTCCCTTGGGACCCCATTCCAGACCTTGGCCACTCTAACTGTGAAGAAGTTCCTCCTAATGTCCAGTCTGAATCTGCACTCTGCTAGCTTATGGCCATTATTTCTTGTGACCCCCAGGGACGCCTTGGTGAGTAGACCCTTTCTGCTTCCGTGCTGCTGAGCAGGTCATTTCCTAGGCAGTAGGTGTGCTGGACATTTTTCCTCCCTTGGTGCAGCACTTTGCATTTCTCCTTGTTAAATTGCATTCTATTGTTTTCTGCCCATTTGTCCAACCTGTCCAGATCTGCCTGTAGTTATTCCCTGCCCTCTGGTATGTCCACTTCTCCCCACAGTTTTGTATCATCCACAAACTTGGACAGAGTACACTTCACTCCCTCATCCAAGTCACTGATGAAGACATTGAAGAGTATCAGTCCAAGGACCGAACCCTGTGGGACTGCACTACCCACTCCCTTCCAGGTCGACACCAACCCATCTACCACCACTCACTGGATACAACCCTTTAGCCAGTTTGCCACCCACTGGACTGTGTAATCATCCAAGTCACAGCCTCTTAACTTGTTCACCAGTATGGGGTGGGATACCATATCGAAGGCCTTCCTGAAGTCTAAGTAAACGATATCAACCCCTGTGTTTTGTAACCTGGTCATAAAAACAGACTAAATTAGTCAGGCATGACCTACCTGCTACAAACCCGTGCTGGTTTCCCCTCAGCATAATTTTTCCTGCTGGGCTCTCACATATATGAGCCTTAATAATCTTTTCAAAGACTTTTCCAAGGATGGAGGTGAGACTGACTGGCCTATAGTTGCCTGGATCCTCCTTCCTCCCCTTCTTGAAAATAGGGACCACATTGGCCCTTTTCCAGTCCTCTGGGACCTGTCCCATGAGCCACAAATGTTCAAATATTCTTGCCAGTGGCTGTGCAATGATATCGCCAGTGCTGGTGGCGGCACCCCCAACAGTATACAAGAGTAAGACTTCATTTTAAGCTGTGTGATCACCTCTATGTACACTACACAAACTCATGTAAATCAGGACAAAAATATTTTTAAAAATCAAATTAATGAATGTTGTAGATGTTCACATTTTAGAATAAAATTTGGTATTTTTCTGGTTCTGAGATGGCAAAACCCCTTGCTGAAAGAAGTATTTCTGGGTGCAAAGGTTAGGGGTTAAAGATTGGGACTTCCAGTCCCAAGATGGCAACCAGGGGGCAGGGGACCTGTCGAGGGGCAGGGCTACCTAGGCAGCCCTTGACAGCTTGCCAAAGCTTGGCAGGAAGCCCTCTGCCCAAAATAATTACCTGCCACTGTGGTAATAGCTGCAGGAGGGGAAGCCTTGTGTTGGAAAGCATTGTTTTAGGGAAGGATTTAGGGGATCATCCTAGATAATTGCTTAAATATGAGTGGTGCAACATTGTGGGAAAATGGCTAATGTAGTCTTGGATCTAAAAACAGAATATAGAAATGATACATAGGGGTTTGATTCTGGACATGGCATTGGGAGGACTAGAGCTAGAATACTGTGCACAGCTCAAATGTCCACACCTCGAGTATCAGAAAAAGCTCAAATGAAAGCCAAAAAAGGGATCCAGTAGTTGGAGAGATGGCTTGTGAACCTAAGAGGAAGCTTGATGATTGTATTTAAATAAAAGAAGTATCTGATAATAGGAAGCCTTCAGTTTTACTGACAAATATATAGCAACATCCAGTGACTGGAAACTGAAGGTATCGAAATTCAGCTCTGAATTTGAGGCAATTTTCTAGCCTTGTTCATTGAAACAGCTCCCCAAAGGCAGAGATGCACATGTTATTGACTGGAATCTCTAGAACAGTATTAGATATCTTTGTACAAGTAGCTTTAATCCAGTTTCTGTAACCTGTTTGCCTGGGGAGAGAGAGGGATTAATGAGGATGATCAAAGTAAATTAAAAAATAGAATCACCTTTCACATGAAGACAAAAATGTCTGGTTATGAAAAGAAGTAATATATAGTGATAGAGTAGGCCTGAAAAGCACCTCCAGAGGTCATTTAGTTCAACCCCTGCCTGAGGCAGGATAATCCTTATCCAAACCTTCCCCTACAAACCATAATCTAAACTCTCCATAAGACTACCATCAACCCTGAGCCAATGTCCTACTTCTATGAAGTATTGTCAATATATGCTCAAGAGATCCTGGGTAGAGGATCCCAGCCACAGGGGAAGGCAAAAACCCCACAATCCATACCAGTCAGACCATGTGGAAAAACTCCTTCCTGACCCCAAATATAGCCAATGATCTGACCCTGAGTGGAGGGGCAAGACTCTTTAGCCAGGAACCTCCAGATTTGGTCCCAGCAGAAGCATGGCGTGCCCCATTCAAAGTCCCCATCTTTAGCTGTAGCCAACAACCAATGCCCCTGAGAAGGCTTAAAAACACCCCCTGGCACATGTAACAGAAAGCAGAAGAGGGGAGAGGGAACCTAGAAAGCCCAGAAGCATGGGAAATACCCATAGTAGTACATAGGCGTAGCTACACTTAGATCATCCATGACCAGTTCATATCCAACTTCTTCCTGAACACCTCCAGTGATGGAGAGTTCACAACTTCCCTAGGCAGTCTATTGTACTGCCTCACTATTCTCACAGTGAAGACATTTTTCTGGATATCCAATCTAAATGTATTTGGTGAAAATTCAAACCATTGGTCTGCATCCTCTTCTCTGCAGCAAGAGAAAAAGGGTGTTTTCCTTCCTCTTTGTGGCAGCCTTTCATGTTTTGTAAGACTTCTATCATGTTCCCACTTAAGCTCCTTTTCTGCAAGCTGAACATGCCTAGCCCCTTCAGTCTCTCCTTGCAGGACTTGCCTTCCAAGCCCTTGGTCATTTTTGTCACCCGCCTCTAGACCCTCTCTAACTTCTCCACGTCCTTTTTAAAATGTGGAGTCCCATAGCCCAGATGAGGCCTAACCAATATGAAGAAGAGAGGTGCTATTACCTCTTGTGTCTTGCACCCAATGCTTCATTGATGCAGCCCACAACTATGTTTGCTTTTTGTGCAGCTGAATCATACAGCAGACTCATATTGAGTCTACCAAGCCTCCCAAGTCCTTCTCTATAGAGCTGCCATCCAGCCAGCTGTCCCTCAATTTTTAATTTCTGTTTTTGATGCTTGTTCCCGAGGCATAGCACCTTGCATTTGTTCACCCTGAACTTCATCCTGTTAGCTCTAGCCCAGCTTGCCAATCTATCGAGATCCTTCTGAACTGTATTTGCATCCTCTGCTGTGTTCACAATCCTTCCTCATTTCATGTCATCAACAGACTTGCTCAAGAAGCTTCCTACGCCAGCATCCAAATCACTGATAAACACATTAAACAGCACCGAGCTGAGGACAGACTCCTGTGGGACTCCACTCAAAATGTCCTGCCATTCTGACATGGACCCGGTAATAATTACCCATTGGTAGTGGCTACTGAGTCAATTATCTATCCACCTTATAGTAGTTTTATCCAGCCCACATTTCTCAAGTTATAATATGTAATCTAACTGGAATATATATTGTGTTTTGCTTTCGTAAGCAAATAATTTTGTCTTTATTTATTTGAAAGGAGATTCTTAAGTTAAGTTGTCCCTTCTGACCCTGAAATCTTTGCACCTGTAAGCTGTTTTAGGCTTGGCATTTTGCTAGCACTTTGATCTCTCCTGTTCCCTGCCTGTAATACA
The DNA here is from genome assembly GCF_052110815.1 of Crocodylus siamensis. Taxonomy (NCBI): domain Eukaryota; kingdom Metazoa; phylum Chordata; order Crocodylia; family Crocodylidae; genus Crocodylus; species Crocodylus siamensis. Next base: position 410,180,627 of record NC_143395.1, on the reverse strand, counting down.
CTACAGATTAGTCTTTGGAGCACTGCAATGCTTTAGGTTTATGCAAATGATTGAGCTGAATATAGGCCTAACTTGATGAAATATACTGTGATATGCAGGAGCTCAAACCAGATGATCTAGTCATTCCTACTGCCCTTAAACTCTATGAAATTAGAAAATTAAGCAAAATACTTAAGGGTATGATTAACTTTAACTACATGAGTTTTTGCTTTGTTGAAAAGGGATTTACTAAAATGCATATATGAAGTCAAGCTCACACTTAAGTGCTTTGCTCAGTCAGACCCCATGCCATCAAAAAGAACTAAAGAATCTGCAAGCTTTGCTTATTTAGAAGTTTAGCTCAAATTGTTTCCCTGGTTTGTAATCTTTTAAGGCCTGTCACTCAGAGAATTTTTACACTATATTTGCGGGTTTGCTGGGAAAGAACTGCTACAAGGTCCATTGCCAAAGAACCAAGAATGTGTGTTTGCACATGTATGCAAATAAAAAAACCCATCAAAAATCTGGTCATGTGTATCAAACTGCCAACTGATTTTTCTTAACTGAGGATCAAGAAATGTCAGCTACAGTCAGTCAGATCAAGTAACATAAGTACGATAAAGTTGATTCATATTTCATGTTGTTTTCCATTCAGAAATATCCTAAGAATATCACTTCAGATATAGGAACTAGTCATTCACATTGGTTCACATCCACTAATTTACCTCTGGGGGAAATGCAGTAACTAAAAATGCATTTCAGTCCTACAAACTTTTAGGATAGTGCCAGAGACATATATGTGATTCAAGGTTTAGAAGAAATTTCTCTTTTCAGAATGCAATAAGTAGTTAAACTATTTGGCAGGACATTCATGTTAATTACTACGGTTTTTCATATGATTTTTAATTAGCACAAATAGTTGATTCCTTCAATTTCCAACTCATTTATAAGATGCTACCTATAGCGGCATGGAGCTTCCTAGCACAGACTCAATGATTTAAGATCTAATCTTGCAGTGCCTACCTATTCCCAGTCCAGTGCCACTAAGAATAGGAAGATGTCATGTAATAGCTCAGGAGATGATGGATCTTACTGTATGCAGTGATGTCTTTACACTTCATGAGCTTTCTCCTACAAGAAGGCAAAACTGAGCCTTGTGAGATAGAACAACATTCACTGTTTTCCTTCAAGTTAAAAAGACTACTAAAAACACCATGATCAGGCTGCTCGCTCTCGCTCTCTGAAGCGCTCTTCATAGTAGCAGATGAACAGGCCAGATGTACACAGCTTGTCTGCTACCTTGCTGCTTCAATAATTTTCATTATAGTAATTGTTGCTTAATGTTGCTATAATTTGTTGCTTGGAGGAAACAGTTTTTGCTTTCCTGAATGCCATTAAAAAGACACTAGCTCTCTTAAAAGAAGACCTTAGGTCCCTCCCACCCAAAGAGCAACCTGGGGCTGATGCTGAGCTGAAATAAAGCAGTAGGGAGTGGGACTGTCAGCATAGTGCCATTATAAAAGCAAGAGGAAGACTATATTATGTACATACCCACCTCACACTGTGAATCAGCATCACCAGCAAATTACAACCGTTGTATTAGCAGCCATGAATTTGCATGAGATAGGATCTTGATTCCATAGATCACCCGATCTGATTAATGGTAGCAACTGGTGGAAATGCTATTTCTATATAGTGCACTTCCCACCCAAATCTTCTTGTTCATTTGAGACAGAGTGCATACATCATAGAAAGATGCCTTTTTTGCATATAAAAAGTGTATATTTTTAATAACAGCACTGATATTGCCATTTACAAATATTACTCAGGAGGTCCTCATAGCTACATGTTAAGAAACAATTCAGCTTGAAGTTACAAAGGCGTCTATAAAGGTTTGCTCATCTCCTTCACCTTTTTTTTTTTTAATTACAAGTCTGTACCCAGCAACGTTATAGAAATTGGATTCCTGTTTGCACTACTTTGAATATTCACACAAAGGTGATTAACAGAGGTTTAAGACACAAACTGGAAAGAGACCTTTTGGAGTTTTTTAGCGGAGAATCTTTATAAAGTAAGAACAAATGCAAGACCTCTACACTATTACAAACCCTCCTCTTGCCTTTTCCTCCCAGAAGGACGTGTAAAAGAGAGTAACAGAGAACAGAGCATTCTGGAGCTTTTAAGTGCAGGATATGAATGTTATAACAGCAAAAGCTTTGATACCTCATGCTAAGGTAACAAGTGCCTGAGACCTTCAGTGCCTGAGCCCTTTATTCTCACCTGTCATTGAGGCCACTGTAAAGTTGAGTGCATTGTTTTACTTCATTTCCTGTCCTGAAACTTGCAGAGTACCCCTCCCCATTACAGCATGGTAGAAGTTCAGTCAGACTAGCTAGAGTATAGACACTGGGAGGGAGAAAGATTTCGGACAGATGTTGGGAAAGATGCCAGATGTGCATGGCAGGATGCACAATGTTTGGGGTGGAGCATAAAATTCCTCAGATCCCAACCATGGGATCTCCCGGGTTGAACCGGGACTCGGGACTGCTCCCAGTCTGACCCTGGGGGTAGGTGGCAACTGTAGCCCAGACCCTGGGGTTGTCCCATGCCCAATCCTGACACTTAGCTGAGCATCAGAATTGGGCATAGGATGGCCCCAGGTCCTACTTTGGGACCCTATTGCCTGAAACCTGGTAATAGGGTATGACAGGGGGCCAGTCACAGTATTGGCCCACCCACCTATCTAGGGCAGTCCACCCTGATTCTTTTGCCACGTTCTGATGTATCAAGCAAACCAATGAAAAATGTGGGAGGCTGCCCATTTAGTGCCCTAATGCCAAGCATTATATACAGCTTTGACCTCCCCATTACCATGTCCCTGCCATGCAGATGACATGCAAATCACCCCTAACTCCCCAGTGCTGGGCCACACTAGGCCACTTGCCCAAACTATCCACTATTACTCCCCTAACCCCACTGCTGGGCCGCACTTGGCTTCTGGTCCAAACATGGCCTCAGACGTGGCCTCAGGTGTCTGTAGATGAGCCTTGGCCATATGCCCTCTCACTGGGGCCTCAATTCCCACATGCCCTCTGGACTCCTTGCCTCTCATTAGGTTTCTGGCCCCACACACTCTGCCCCACACTGGGGCTGCAGGGTCTTACACCCCATAGGCCTCAGGTGTCTTCAGGCATGCCTGGACCCTACTCTTGGCCTACAGCCCACTCAGGCCTCAGGCATCTGTAGATGTCCCTAGACTCCTCCTCTGGGCCTCCACTAGGCCCCACTCTCATTTTGGCCTTGGGCCTCAGGCCCTCCTAGCCCCTGTGCTGTTGCCCAAGCAACGCTCCCAGGCTTTGGGCCTCAGGCCTTTCTGGCCTCCTTGTTGTTGCTCAAGCCTGTTGCTTTTCTCTCAGGGTGTGCTCCCCTAGCCTTTGCTCTCCACAGCAGGGGTGGAGGGCTTTCTGGCACCCCACACTCACCTTTCATTAGGGAGGCACAGGTGCAGCATTGCCTGAGTGCTGCCCCGCCACCAGCAGCCCCACCATACCATGCTCCGCAGCAGGATGTAGTTTTAAGTTATTCCCCAGAACCAACTTCAGGTCTACCTGTCCCGGTCTTTCTTCCTACTGAGCTGCTCACTCAGGGGCACTGTATCGCAGGCTCCATCTCATAAACTGCACTATCTCACTGGCCCATCTCTCTCTGACCCCCTTATAGGATTCCTCCCCTCAGGAGTGTTAGAAATATTATTAAAATAGAAATATTATTAGAAATGCATAATAAATAGAGTGTTGTTAGAACCACACAGCTGGCATTTCGTGCCTGGTGCGGGGGGGAGAAACTACCAAGGGCTCTTTGTGTTAAGGTATCACTCCCTTTGTTTTGGCAAATTTACTATCTCTTTGTTACACTAAAACACATACTCCTTAGCTTTCTCATGCAGATAAGAGAAATTGCAATTTTTAATGATCGTGTCCTTGGGAAAGAGTGGGTTTGAACTTTTGGTAACCTGGAGAGCTTTTCTAAGCATGCGTGATTAGTTAATGCATATAAGCCTATCCGCCCCGCATACTTAAGTAGTTAATTATAATGCACATGGGACGTATGAAGCGACATGTTTACATATATGTTTGTATGAACCGGAAATGAGTTGTAAGAGTTCCTGCTTCTGCACACGTGCTCAGGAGAGAGAGGATAAAAGCCAGCTGAGAGTTTTCCCTGAGGGCAGAGTGTGGTCTTTTGTCTTCGCTCTGACCCTATTTGCAAATACACCTTTCGTTCTACTAATAGTGTGTCTGAGAGTTCTTCGCCTCCCGAGAAATGAACCGCGATTTCTGCAACAGGAGGATGGGTTTCAGCCTCTGGCATTTCAGTGTGCTGATCAGCTGAACCTATCCTCCCTTTGGCAGTGATGTCCCACCCCCCATTGAAGGGGCCTCGAGCCTGTTTCCAGCCCGGGCTCTGCCTCCAGGCCAGCTGGGATGCCAGATAGCCCCCACAGCCCTCACCTGCTCTTTGCAGTGGGCTTACTTACTCTTCATCCTTTTAACCTTAGCCCCCTTGTTTTGACCAGTTGGGATTCCCTGGCATCAGTGTAGCAGCAGCTGACCTGCCTGCTCAGTGGGGGTCCCCTACTGGGCTCTAACATAAAGCCCTGCTTTCCTGGACTGGCCTGGTGCACCAGAGATCTTACATGAGGTAGCCCTTCACTCAGCTGGGCTCATCTAAGCCCCTGGCCTCAGACACTGCCAGTTCTAATCAGGGGCTTGCCCACAAATCTAAGGCTCTTCCTAGGCTAGCCTTGCTGTTCCTAGGCCCATAGCCATTTTCTTGGGGCTTGGGACCCCACTGGGTCCCTAGGAACCTCCTCCTTCCCCATAGTTCCTAACTTGATCTCCAAACTGTTTCTGGGAGCAGAATTGCTCCAGGAGCAACCCTATAGCAACTGCTAGCTCTGTGTCTCGGGGTCTGCTCTTATACTGCAGTTGCTCAGCCCTGCTCCAACCAGGTGGCCTCTTGGTTTTCATGTGACTACATGATTGGCTCTGCAGTCACCTGCAGGCTGCCTTACAGCCTGCTAAGACCCTCAAAATGGCAAGCACCCAAAGGTGCATTGCCACATGGGGTGAAAGTAGCAACAAAACCTTGGCTGCCTAGGGGCAATGTTAACAATCAGCTGATTCTTGGCACTGTTAGACAGTTTGTTTTAAACTTTGGGGAGACCAGAAATCAAAGCGAGGAGGGAGCAACTGTGCCATTGCCCCCACCTCTCTGAATTGTCCCCTGGATGTTGCTGATATATAAAGTGTCCAGAATTAAGATCTATATGTATAAGAGCAAAAGATTCCAGGAAATAATTGCACTGCCAGACGAGGTTAAATCTATGAGTTAAAGAACAATCCATCATCAGGCAGTTGCAGTTCTGAGGTTCCTTGGTCTCTCAATGTAGTTAGAGTCAGATAGATACGCTGGCTCAACATTTTTTAGGCCAGTGAATAGCTCAGACTAGGCATTCATCAGATAAGGAAGTTGTGGACTGGGACAGGAAGGGGAAGGAGACTTTCTGAAGCTATCAAACTTGTATAAGGCCCTGAACAGAGACAGTGACAAGGCAGCCACTTCGGGAGATGGGGCAGAACGGAGCTTTCTGCCAGGGAGAGTTGTCTATGTGCCATTTCTTCCAGGAGAAAAAAGTTATCCGTGTTGCAAACACAAAAAGGCACTCAGAAAATGCCGCCGACTTCTACTTTAAATAGTAAACTGAACCTGCCTGACATGACACCTTTCACAACTTAGCTCACTGTATTTATGGAGATGAGCACAATGGTGCCTCACTCCAGGCAGAGGTATGTAGGAGCTACCAGAATACAAATTAACATGAAATAATGAAAATCAATAGTACAAATGTAATTCTACCAGTTGTGCCATATAATATTTCTATACACACAGGCTGAACTACCCTGCTCCTTTCAAGTCATTCAGATTTGTCTTGCCCGTAGGCATAATACATTTTATTTCCCATTACTTTAGCAGAGAGTATTTACCCTAATACATTCCTGTGAACTAAATTAATAACATGAGTGACAAACATGAAAGTTATTTAAAAAGATTAATGCGATCAACCCATACAGGCTAGGAATGCCAAAGTTAATGTTGGCTTAGCAATCTTTCTCTTATTTATAGTTTTGCCCTTTCCACATCCCCCAAGTGAAGAATACCACCTTCTGAAATGTATCTAGGTTTCTAAAAGCGTGTGTGGAATAATGGCATTATACTATATATCTATATAAATATTAGTCTTTTTTTGGTTGGGTGCCCAGAAAATATATCCCTTTAGCTCTCTCGATTTGCTTAACAGGTGTTCTTTTAAGCATGCTGCCTTCCTTCCTCACACAGTAACTTCCAATAAATCAGCATAATCTGCAATGTATGTTTTTATCACCGTCACCTGCTACAGTAACAGGGAATTCCAGTACGAGGCAGTGAAATTCTGTTAACTGCAGTGCAACAATCTGAATCGCTATATTTGAAACAAATGAAGCTTGTAATGCCCCAGGCATAACATTTTAGTGGCCGAAGAATTTGACATGACATGCATTTTGAGTATGTATAATCCTGCGATTATACTGACAGAAGAAGAAACCTTGCTCGAATCACAGGACTTGGAGCGTGCTGGAAGCCATGAAAAATTATCTGTACACAGAGTGTATCATATTAAAGTGAGTGATGAGAATGGAGCTCAGCATTGCAGGTCCGTAGCATGCAAATTTCAGACTTGGAGGCACTGCAGTGAAGTGCAGCATGACTGTGCATGCTGCAGGCTAAAAAAAAAAATGTAACATACCCCTGTTTGACTTGCATGCATTGCTCATTTATAGGTCTGTCTTGGGTGTATTTATTAATGCATGCCCAGATGTATGCAGTGGTGGCACCACATTCACCATGGCACTCCCCCCATGCCGTATAGAAATGCCCTCAGTATTCTCAGCCCTAATGTTCTTTGATATTTGAAGGCAGTTTTCTTGCTCACTCCCTTTCTTCTCTTGCTAAATCCCTTAATAGCTTTGAAATTTCATTGGTCATGCCCCTTCTAGAAGTTAAGCTCCAGTGGGCTGAGCATGCTGTAACACACACCAGTGTAAATCAGAAACAAAGACACTGAAGTGGAAATGTCAGGGGCAACAGATCCCTTAATTCCACAAACTTTGAAAATGTAATGGCAACTGAAAAAAGATCCATCAATGACAGGCAATATAGGCTCCCTTATGGCTATCTTTAATCTTGTTGAATAGTACTTTACACCTCTAGCTCATGTCAATGGCCTGAGTCCTGAAATGTAAATGTCAATTTTGGGGATACCCCAAAACCATGCTTCCTCAAGGAGTGCCAATAGAGACAGTCATAACCGTTAAATGACTTTATCCTTCCAATACCCCGCTGGTGCTTACATTACGGGCTGCTGATATGTATGCATCCATTTAAAGAGCTAAAGATTCCAGGAAATAAATATGTCCATTCTACAGAAGGTGGATTAAGGTACTGAGGCATTAAGCGACTAGCCTATGATCACAGAATGGGTCTGATGGCTCAGGATTTGAAACCAATTCAGAGGCTTGTGTCCTAGCTTCTGACAATCTTTGTTCCACAAGTCTTCACTGGTAACAGGAATACACCGGGCACATCTACACATGCAAATAATCTGGGAGGAGTTTACTCTTCAGTAAACTGCTTGAGAGTAAACTCTCCTGGGAATATGTCTACACATGCAGGAACGTGGTAGCAGATTAGCTGCTTCTAGCAGCAGACTGCTCCTGTTCCCTGTGGCCCATCCTCTGCAGTAGCCAGGGGGAGCTCTAGGCTTCCCTGGGTGCTAGCCCAGAAGCCAGGAGACAGCTGTCTCTTGGTGAGGGCTGGGACATTGCTCCCTGCCCCAGGAGCTGCCTGCTGCTGGGGTGGGCTCCACCACCAGAGCTTGGGCAGAGACAATGTTCTTCTGCCCCAGCATCAGGGAGCTCCTAGCCCCCACTCCATAATCTTAGGACCTGGGCTGGGATATCCTTACCTCCCAGCCCAAGCCCTGCAGTTGGCGAGCCAGGGCTGGGAGATCCTTATCTCCCAGTCCAAGCCTCATGGTCAAGTGATCCAAGCTGGGCAATTCTTCTTTCCCAGTGCCAGCTCTGTGGCTGTGGGGCTGGTGCTGGGAGAGGTCACAGAGCTGGTGCTGGGAGAGAAGAATCTCCCAGTGCTGATGCTGTGACCATGGGATTCAGGCTGGGAAATAAGTATCTCCCAGGCCTGGCCCCATGATTGCAGGACTTGGGCTGAGAGATAAGGATCTACCACCCTGGACTCCCTGATTGTGGAGTGGGGGCTGGGAGCTCCCTGCTGTCAGGGAAGGAGGACATTGTCCCTGCCCAAGCTCCAGTGGCAGAGCCCATATCAGCCTCAAGAAGCTCCCAAGGGCAGGGAGCAATCTTCTGCCCCCTGTTCCCCAGGTGACCAGGAGCACATTTGCTCCCGGTCAGGCATCTACATGTATGCTACTGTGCAATAATTACTCTAGAGTAAATTTGCTACTTGCATTTGCAGGTAGCAAATTTATTTGTGATTAGAGCCAATTACTGCACAGTAAGCATCTGCACACGTAGACGTGGATGCTTACTGCACAGGAATTCTCTCTACTGTGAAGTAAAGCATCTTGTGTAGACACACGCACTGACAATGGGACAAATCAGACCCTAATTTACAAGTGTTCCTGGACTACTCTTCCATACTAAAGTATCATAGAACTGCATCCCTGAGGGCGCACCTACACAAGATGCTTAATGCGCAGTAGCCTAATAACACTCCACAGTAGCATGCCAGGAAAAAAACTGTGCCCTATACTACTGCAGAGTAGTATTAGGCTACTGTGCAGTAAACATCACAAAAAAGTGAGTTGGCACTACTGTTCACTAAATGTAGTTTCATAGTTTCATAGTTAGTAGGATCAGAAGGGACCTGAGCAGATCATCAAGTCTGACCCCCTGCCATGGCAGGAAAGAGTACTGAGTACCAGCAAGGTGTTTGTCTAGCCTTGTCTTAAAGACCCCCAAGGTAGGAGCAAGCACCACACCAGAGCACCACAAGTGCTTGTAAAGCCGTGCCGGGGCCCCGCAAATGACCTCAGCTAATTCCCTCAGGACTCGGGGGTGGAAATCATCCAGACCAGCTGATTTAAATACATCCAGTCCCTCCAGAAATTCCCTAACTAGATCATCACTGACCCTTGCCCTAGGTGCTCCATCCCATCCCTGCTCAGGAAAATGGAGGCAAAGAAGTAATTAAATAGGTTAGCTTTGTCATCTGGTGTGACAACCAGATTTCCTAGCATGTGTTACAGGGGCCCCACGTTACCCGGTACCTTCTTTTTGTCCCCTATGTATTTAAAAAAGGACTTCTTTTTGTCCTTGATCTGGGAAGCTAGTCCTAGTTCCATCTGCGCCTTGGCCTTCCTGACTGCTCCCTGCATCCCCGAGCAACTGTAGTATAGTCCTCCTTGGTGATGGCCCATTAGGTGTCTGCCTCCCTTTTAGCCACAGGGGTGTAGGTTGTAGCCATGCAGGCACAGGCAGACAAGGCTCTTTGCGTGAATCTGATATCTTTTATTAGACCAACTTAAATAGTTGGAAAACAATTATTAAGCAAGCTTTCGGGTTCAAAAACCCTTTGTCATGCTAAGGAAGTTTCAGCAGTTGGTGTGTGCTCTTCCTGGATGGAATGTAAAGAAGCCAGAGGCTGGTCTGGTATGCATACAAGACAGGTAGTCAGTGAAAATGTAGATTGAGAAGTCAAAGGGTGAGAGACAGGTGTGGGGGAAGAGAGAGAAGGGGGATGAACAGTGGAGAGATACCTAGGGAGTCAGATGTCAGGCAGGTTATAATGTATCATAAATCCAATGTCTATATTTAGTCCATAATTTTTAGTATCCAGGAGGTTGATGAAGTGGAGTTCATAGCTCATCTCTGGGAAGTGTTTTGTAAGTTTCCTTTGAGGATCAGGCCTGAGAGACTGGAGAGAGAGTGGTTTTCTTGTGAGAAATGTGCCCCCACAGGTAACTGGGTATTCCTGTCTTTGATAGATTTCCGGTGTGCATTCATTCTGGTGCGCAGTTGTTGTTTGGTCTCTCCTATGCATTTTCCATCAGGGCATTTGGTGCACTGGATGAGATATATTACATTTCTGGAGGTGCAACTGTAAGATCCAGGAATGCTGATGGCTCTGTTGTGGGGTGTAGTAATTGTGGGGGTGGTGGAGATGTCCTGGCAGGTTTTGCATTTCTTGTCATGGCATGGTCTGGATCCTTTTGGTGTGTTCTGGGCTTGAGGAAGTTTGCTTCTGGTGATGAGGTTTGCGAGGTTCAGTGCTTGTTTGAAGGCTAGGACGGGTGGCTCTGGGAAGATCTTTTTAAGAGTAGGGTCTCTTTCTAGTATGGATTGCAATTGTTTGAGAATTTTCCGTATAGGTTTGAGGGAGGGGTGATATATTATAACCAGCAGTGTGCGACTTGTGGGGGGTTTTCTTCTGTACTGCAGCAGTTCTTCATGTGGTATACGGCTGGCTTTTTCAAATGTGCAATCTATCTCTCTGGAGGAGTGTCCTTGTTAGGTGAAAGCCTTTTTAAGACTGGTGAGGTGGCAATCCTGGGTGTTCTCTTCAGTGCAAATTCAGTGGTATCTGAGGGCTTGGCTGTATATCACAGCTTTTTTGGTGTGTTTCGGGTGATTGCTGGTTCTGTGCAGCTTTGTATGTTGGTCTGTGAGTTTCTTGTATAACGTGGTCTGTATTTTACCATTATGGATACTGATCAGCATGTCTAAAAAAGAGATGTTGGTGCTGGAGTATTCTAGAGAAAGTTGGATGGAGGGATGGTGATTGTTGAATTTCTGATGGAACTGAATCAGAGATTGTAGGTTTTCAGTCCAAATGATGAAGACATCATATATCTTAAGTATAACAAGGGTTTGATGGTACAGTTCTTGAGGAAGTCTTCTTCCACGTGGCTCATAAAAAGGTTGGCATACTGTGGGGCCATTTTGGTGCCCATAGCTGTTCCCATCATCGGATAGTGTTGATTATTAGAAGTGAAATTGCTGTGTGTGCGGATGAAGTGTACAAGGTTAGTAATATCTTTGGATCTGTATTCTGAGTTGTAATCTTGTTCCTGTAGATATGTAAGGCAGGCTTGGATGCTGTCCTGGTGTGGGATGGCCTTTTAGCTAGGGAGTTACTGCACGTTTAGTTAGTACTTCATTAACCAAGTACTAACAGTAACTACTGTGAATTGATGAGCATGTGTACACACCCAGGGTGACACCTTACCAGCTCCCAGTGGCTAGGAGAGAGGAGACTGTTTTCTCCTAGTAAACTGGCTGGCCCAGAGCAATGCAACATACCTGAGCATGATGCCATTAAAATAAGTAAAACCTACCTTAAACAACGACAACTGCTATAGAGTGCTGCAGCACACCTTTCTCAGCAGCATCAAGGGTTGTAAACTTTTCAAAGGTATCCTTCACTCTTTATAATATTTCTAATGAATACTAAGTCAAGTTCAAGGTCTTAGTCTCAGTTCTTATGCTAAAGGTGCTCAAAAGCTCGGTCCTGGAGTACCTATAAGATCACCTAAAGCTCCAGAATGATGATCATAACGAGTCTTCCCTCTCCTCTCCTTAGGCATGATGGCATGTAATACTGTAAAGGAAAAGGTTATACATTTAACAGGCAAAGCCTTCTTAGTGTCTTGTCCGAGACAGAGGAACAAATTTGCACAGGGCCATCATAAAACTCAAGATTTTGTTCTTCAAGCTCATAGCACACATCTTTAATTTGGGATTCTCTGACAAATGAAAAACCTGTCAAAGATGTGGGGAGGGAAGAAAAACAAAACACAGTACACAATGGCTCCAGTGGAGACCAAAGAGAAATAACCATAGATGACTATTCAAGTTGCTAGACCTACTAGTGGACAAGGTTCAGGTGATGAGGGAATTATATGAGTAGAAGTAGGGTTGGGTATTTGCTTAGTTAAAAATAAACTCAGGCAAATAATATTAACTTATTAGAACAGCAAAGAGAGTTTTAATCTTCAGTAGGTTAGATACTTGTGCTAATTCCAACCCCTGCCCCCCAAGTTAGTTAACTGTTACTGTGAAACAATAACATGACATGTTATTGTAATGTTACACATTCTAAAAAATTGTAATGATTTTTTATAACTATGCATGTTAGGTACGTTTAAATGTAAATTATATTCAAGACTGAACAGTTCTTCTTTTCCTCGGCTTTTATCCTGAAAACTCAAGGTCAGCCCGAACATTTACAAAAAAAAGAGAGAGAGAAAGATTTTTTTTCTTCTTCCAGGGGAGAGCGCGAGTGCAGTCCTCCACTTCCACAAATTATGCAGTCGAGTTTCCCACATTTGGGGAAACTGCAGGTGTCAGCACACCCGGACTGCAAGGGGTGAACCTTACCCTGGGAAAACCACTTGGGTGATCCTCGTGTCTCCCCTCCAAGGAACACATATAGCAAAGATAAACGACAAAAGTCCGTTTTTTAAAATGCAGTTCTGCTACATAGGCAGCAGACCATCTCTCCTAGCACTTTACTGTCTGCATTTGGAGATCCCTGTGTCACAGCAAATGCCCGGTAGCTTTTCCGTGGTACTGGTTTTGGTTCTTCCCTCAACAAAGTAGTGCCTGCAGACCTACATGGGCTTAATGATGCAGGAAAGGAAAGGAAGCTGGAAAAGCTCAGGAGAGAAGCAGAGCAGGGGATGCTTGCTCTGAAACAGAGACAGAGAGAGCATGTGCATGTGTGGGTGTGTGCACGTATCCAGACTCCTGCAGGACAGAGTGCAAAGGAGCCCTCACTCTTACCCTTGCTAACTGATGGCGCTGCCACATTCAAAAAGTTAAGACATCACCTACAAAAGGGCATTCTTGGCTTTATGAAATATTGGATAATTTATTACTACAGTCAAATAATAATTGACCAGGCGATTGACATTATTTCATCAGGTAATTAACTGGCTTGCCAAGCCTAACCAGAAGCAGCATTCATGGTATATTAACACATTTTGATTTACTTTATCATTCACCAAGATCCTGACGTAAGTTTGCTACGACATAAGTCCTTTAAAAAAGAAATGAATAAAATGTGCTTTAAATCATTTATGGAATAGATAATGCCAAAGCTCCGTCCGTTCAGATACTTGAGACAAAGATTAGAAAGCTATATGTGAGGAAGATGTAAGGAGCAAGCCCTTAAAATGTCTACCCATTCAGGTTCTTACTCTGTGCATATCATCATGTGCATTTGATCACCTCACAACCATTTATTAACATAAGAAGCAAACCTTACGAATCTTAAAACCCTTAGGAATCAGAGGATGCCATTCTTAAAAGAAGAATTTCATCTACCCGGGCTTTGATGTTTACTTGGGCATAAACGTAAAATCACAGAATAATAGAAAATGAAGGTTGGAAGGGACTTCAGGAGGTCCATCTAGTCCAACCCCCTGCTCAAAGCAGGACTGTCCCCAAACCTACTCTGTCTCAATATTTTAAGATTCCCATAATTTTGGTATGGGAGCATTTCCCTTGTAATCAGAGAAATCCCTGCATTTTGCTAAAAATCATTTTCTAAAAACTGGCCACTGCAGTTAATAGAAAATTTATCCTGCCACTTTTTAAAGGCACTGGCTAAAAGAAGCAGAAAGAAATCGTGGTGTGGGCTGGCAGACCACAGTTCTTCCTTTCTTGGCTGAAATCACAATGGAAGTTGTCCTCCTCTCCTTGGGCATCAGTAAGTAGAAAGCTTTCCCTGCTGGCATTATAAGACAATCCCTTCCTATTTCAATGTGCTATTTGGGAAACCTCATCTGTGAACAGGACTAAAAAAGACCTCATACCAGTGACCATGAGTTACTTGCATTCACCATGACATGAAGCGGGCCAACAGGATTAGCTAATGTGAGAGTATTATATTTCAAGGAAGAAAGTTCTTTGAAATGTAGAAACCTGGTGGACATTGAACAGAAATGTCCTTCTGCATATAAGTTAGGTGAGGCCATAAAATAACACCATGATTGAGCATGTATGATACTTGCCCCTTTTAGCTAATATACCTAAGATTGAACAACAGGCATCCACAGCTAAAAGCATAAATTTCTCGTTCCAATTTAAGCCAAAAAACTAGGGCTCCGCAGTTAAGAGCTCTAACAACTCATATCCTTCCCAGAAGGGGAATTGTAACATGTATTCATCATCCTGTTACACAAGGAATAAAATCACAGTGGGCTACTCAAATATTGCCAGTTAAAAAAAATAAAACCAACAATCCTGCACAGGTAATGGAAACACAGTGAAAGGAGCCAAAGAGCAACAGTCAGTTGATGAAAGGAGATAAGAGGATAAGAAAGCCTGAAGGGATAAGTCTAAGGGGATAAGAAAGCTAAGGAAGGTCTTTAAACAAAGCCGTAGGTCCTTAAATAAATATCAGGAAGAAAAGACCCTGATTTAAAATCCATAGTAGTCTATGTGAATCTCTCATTTTGACTCACTACCAAGGATAGCTGCTCTTCCATTCACACCTCATTCTGCAATTTTTGCCTAATAATTTCCCTCACAAGCTAGTGTTAAATGGTTCAAATGTCTTGTGCTGAGTGGGTGCAATGCTAGAACACGCGTTTTTCCTGACATGCTTTATGAGTATCGAAAGCCAGCATTTATACATGCTCATTAATGAGATCCAGTGTGCTACTGCATATTGTTTGTAACAACGTAAAAACTAGATAGCACTAATAATAGTTCACTTTAAACCTCCCCACCCCTCCACAAAAAAAAGCACTTTCTCAAAATTAATGCAGTGGAAGAAAGTTACTTATTTGGCCAGAGTGCATGAAAGTGAGAGGAGTGTACAAATGAGCTGTCTGACCCACACTGCTCCTTAACCTGGAGTCGGTTTTAATTTCCCCATGTCCAAAGAGATTCTTTAAGGACAATTTTGGGGAGCGCCTCAATATCAGACACATTAATTGACTCTTCAACAGCAAAGACTAAGATAACCATTAGGAAATCTACTGATCAGGTTCTAGCAATGAGAACTGGATCTGTCATTCATTTCAAAAAGCCTGCAAAGGTCAGGTCCTACTTCACCTATTCAGTGCTTACGTGAACTTAAGGCCTAAGCATGATCCTATTCCACCCTGGCTCCCTGAAAAGCCTAATAATGCATCAACTTCTTTAACACACGATCATTTCATTTGAGGAGAGGCTGAGGGAACTGGATTTATTTATTCTGGAGAGGAGAAGACTGAGTGGGGATTTAATAGGAGCCTTCAACTACCTGAATGGGGGTTACAAAGAGCTGGACTGTTCTCAGTGCGGGCAGATGAGAAAACAAGAAGCAGTGGTCTCAAGCTGCAGCAAGAGAAGCTGAGGTTAGATGTTAGGAAAAAAAATTATCAGGAGGAGGGTAGAGCACTGGAACAGGCTATGCAGAGAGGTTGTGGACTCTCCATCCTTGGGGGTTTTTAAGATCCAGCTAAACAAAACCTTGGCTGGGATGATCTAGTTGGGGCTGGTCCTGCTTTGAGCAGGGGTTTGGACTAGATGACTTCCTGAGATCCCTTCCAACCTTAATTTCCTATGATCCTATGTTTTTAGCTTTAAAATGAAATCACCAAAAGCACCCACTTTTGGTAGTAACAGTTCTCAGGGATTGGAGCACAGTGGAATAAGATGACGTTTAGGCACTTCATTCTACCTAGGGGTGTAAAGGATGGCGTAGGATCTGCCCCTATAGTTCACAATGGCTTTCAGAAGAGGCATAGTAGCCGTTAACATTGCCATCTCCAAACAGTTATTAGAGCATTAGAAAAGAGGGTGGTAAATGGGATGAAGTATTAGGATACACTTCAGAACAAAATAACCACAGTGCTATTTCCACTGTGATTACAGTATAATTTCATATTACTATATGCTAACAAGCACTGAGTGTTTCAACAATAAGGCTGAACTGTACATTGTCCAACTTGTCTGTCGACGAAACCTGATGCCATCACAAAGGGAAGAGACTTTGACACTAAAGAATGCACTATTTCTCTTACCAGGCTTCTGGAAGCTTTGTCCTTAGCATGGGTAGTTGTAGTTCACCTCATGCTGATCATAAAACTGCTGCTTGATGCTGACAGGCACACTGCATTTACAGGGGGTGATACTACTGGCGGGTCACTTAACAAGTTTTGGTGAGCTGTCAAGGGCCGCACACATAAAATCTTCCAGAAGATATCATTTTAACAAATTACAGATTTAAAAAAAATCACATAGTAAAAATCAAACTCCTACTATGACGTATTTAATTTTATTTAAAAAAAATATTGTTGCCCTTATATATTTTTGAGTAGTGTCTATTGTGGCAATTGCCTATAGCTCAAAATAAAGTCTTACTTTTGTATGTATACTGTGTTGGAGGGAGCGGGTTGTAGGGGTAGGTGTGGGGATGTGGGTGTGCATGTACGTGGCGGGGGTTGCCCATGCGCTAGGACTTGAAAGCAGGCCCAGGGCAGGAGGAAGGCGGTGGGGGGACAGGGGGTGCATGCAGCATTGCTTGCCCGGATGGCGCGGTGCAAGTGCAGTTCACCCTCCCCTCCTCATACCCATCTGGCCTGCAGCTGCCCTGGCAGAGCTCTGCATGCGGGCAAGCCCCACCTGCTCCCATCCAGGGCAGCTTGTGCTGTACTCCCACCCATGCCCATCGATGGCCCTGGCCCTGGCCAGCATGCACAGCTTCATGGTGGGGCTGCTCCCAGTGTGGCTGCAGTCGCCCAGGTACTGCTCTTTTCCCCCCACCTCCAGCAGCTCCTTCTCTTCCTCCTCCTTCTGCTGCACCACTCCAGGCAGCAGGTAGCACAGGGAAGTGGCATCGGCCATGGGAATCTGTGCCAGGCACCACATGCTTAGCCAGGAGGGGGGAGAGCTGTGGCTGGGCAGCTCCTGCCCTGGCGTGTGGGGCTTCAGCTCCAGCTCCTGGCCACCTCCTACCCACTCAGCTGCCTGCAGGTGGTTGCTCATCATGCCAGCTGGGTGGAGTGGGTGGAAGGTGACTAGGAGCTAGAAACACATGTGCTGGGGCAGGAACTACTCTGTTCAGCTTCCCCCTTTCCTGGCTGGGCATGTGGTGCCTGGCATGTGTCCCCATGGCTGCTGTTGCTTCCCTGTGCTTCCTGCTGCCCAGAGCAGTGCAGCAGGGGCAGGATGAGGAGGAGCAGCCAGTGGAGGCTGGGGGAGCCGAGCAGTACTTGGGCCCTTAGAGCTGCACCAGGAGAAGCCCTGCTGGCCAGGGCCCAAAACATCAATAGACATGGGCGGGAGCCTAGTGCTGGCTGCCCAAGGGAAGGTGGTGCGCAGGTGGGGCGCAGGCCCCAGCAGAGTGCCATGGGGGCAGCCGTGGGCTGGATACATTTGGTGGGTGCCCATCTGTGGGACAGATCCAACCAGTCAGCAGGCTGGATTCACCCCACAGGCCATAATTTGCTCCTCACTGTACTGGAGACTAGTTCAGCTGCAGCAGTTTTCCCTGAATGTATTTGCCTGCAACATTTTCAGAGTTCACAGTCTTCAGAACCTGCACTTACATACAGAGACTTAAAGGAAAAAAGAAAATCAATCACCAGGAATGTCTGGGGGGGGCATGACTTTTACCCCCCTGTAGGTGTTCCTCAATAAGAATAAAGTCATATCAAAGTGCAGTAGGAAGGAAACTGAAAAAACACTTGTATGTATCAGAAACAAGGCTCCAAACACATTCAGTCGCTCTACTTATTCATGTGGTGTAGGCTGCTCTACTGAAAACTGGTATTTTGTCTTGCTTACACCCAATAATTCTTTATTAATTGCTAGTAGCAAATAATTAACATTACAGTGGCCTATACTGAAGTGCAGCAGTCTTAACATAAGGGATACCATTTTGTAATGTTAATTACTTGCCACTGGCAACTGTAGTTTAATATGGATCACTGAACTTACAGAGTTCTGCAAATAATTTTAGCAAAATACTCTTATTTCTGCTAAGAGGGCAGATTTTATTAGGGGTATGACATAGTGAGTTACCTTGGAAGATAGCTAGATGGCACTAAAACATACATGTTGCCATACTAATGTGACATTTATTTTTGATTATATGTTCTGAAATAAAGGGGACTTTATCTTTATAGTAATTGCAATGAGTATCTAGGGACTTATGCAAGTATTCATTTTCCTGCTAAGCAGATAACTCACCATCAGTTTGAACGGTAAGTTACATGTTTACATACCTATGTGAATCTGGCCATAATTACTTTTCATCTATGAATGGATTTATCTACAAAACATTGCTGAGAGGCTGGAAAGCATGCTTATCCCTTGGCCTGCACATACAACACAATTACACCAGCGTAATTTATATCAGTTTTATATGGCATTGTAAATTGTTTTGGCCTGAGAGAAAGTAGATGAGGAGCTAGCCATGACAGGTATTTGCTGAAGACGCTACGACAGTGCCCATTATTAGGTGCAGAACATCAGTAATAGCCTGCTTGGCATAGGAAACATCTGTTCCACAATAGGTTCAGACTCATGACACTTACACTCATGTAACATCAGGAAGGTTAGTTTCAGCCCAGATTCTTCCTACATCATATTCAAGCAAATTATACTGGCGTATAAGTGTATGTCACCTGTTCCTAGTCTGTATCAGTGTAAATGGTTTGTGTAAATGGGGAAAAGGAGGCCACAAGAAGTGAAGTGATCTGCACATACTTTGCTCATCACCAAAATGCAGCTTCCTTTGAGGTATAGTAGAGTAGTTTCATAGATTTCATAGACATTTGGGCTGGAAGGGACCCCGGAGGATCATCGAGTCCAGCCCCCTGCCCCAGGGGCACGAAGCATCCCAGCAAAGTAAGCATCCAAATGTGTCTTGAAGGTGTTCAAAGTGGGTGCTTGAACTGCCTCTGGGGGCAGTCTATTCCAAACCTTGTGGACTCGGACAGTGAAGTTCTTCCGTATGTCCAGCCTGAATCAGTCACGGCAGTTTGTGACCATTTGATATTGTCATTCCTTTGGGGGGCTCTGGTGAACAGACGTTCCCCCAGATCCTGATGAGCACCCCTGATAAATTTATAGGTGGCCACCAGATCACTCCTGAGCCTGCGCTTTTCCAGGCTGAAGAGCCCCATGGCTCTCAGCCTTTCATCATAAAGTTTGTTTTCCTGACCTCTGATCATGCGCGTGGCTCTCCTGTGCACCCTCTCAAGCTTCTCCACATCCTTTTTGAATTGTGGAGCCCAAAACTGGATGCAATACTCCAGCTTCAGCTTCAACAAGGCCAAGTACAAAGGGAGAATGACGTCCCAGGATTTGCTTGAGAAGCATCTATGGATGTAAGCCAGCATTTTGCTCGCTTTACTAGCTGCAGCATCACACTGAAAGCTCATGTTCATTTGTGGTCAACCATGACCCCTAAGTCCCTTTCATCTGTAGAGCTAACCAGCGTAGCACTACTGAGCCTATAAGGATGCTGCAGGTTTTTCTTCCTAAGGTGGAGAACCTTGCATTTTTCAGTGTTGAACACCATCAGGTTCTTGTCCACCCATTTCAAGATCCGCCTGGATCACCCTCCTGTACTCAGGTGTGGATGCTTTACCCCAGAGTTTGGTGTCAGCAGAAAACTTGGCCAGTCCACTTCTGACACCAATATCCACATCACTGATGAAGATATTAAAAAGTATAGGCTCTAGGACAGAGCCTTGAGGAACCCCACTGGTCACAGCGCACCAAGACGATTGGCTCCCATTGACCACCAACCTCTGGGTCCTACCGCAGAGCCAGTTCACCAGCCAGCGGATCGTGGTGACATCAAGGGCGCAGTTAGTCAGTTTAGCCAAGAGGTGATCGTGGGATACCAGATCAAAGGCTTTTTTAAAGTCAAGATATACAATGTCGATCTCTTCCCCCTTGTCTAAGTGATAGTTCACCTGGTCATAAAAGGAAATGAGATTGGTCAAGCAAGACCTACCTGCAACAAACCCATGCTGGGTATCCCTCAGGATATTGCCTTCAGCTAGTCTGTTAAGGATGGCCTCTTTAATAATCTTTTCCAAGACCTCCCCAGGATAGAGGTCAGGCTGATGGGCCTATAGTTTGCCAGATCTACTTTCCTCCCTTCCTTGAAGATCGGCACAACTTTGGCCCTCTTCCAATCACTGGGCACTTCACCAGAGTGCCAAGAGCTCTCAAAGAGTCATGCTAGGGGCTAAGCTATGATGCTCGCCAGCTCCCTGAGTACCCTTGGGTGTAACTCATCAGGGCTGGCTGACTTGAAGGTATCCAGCCTGTCAAGGTGTTCCTTCACGAGGCAGCTTCGATGGAGGGCAAGGAATCTCCCTCACCTGGACCTTCCTGACCCATAGTGGGCAGGGTCGTCCCATGGGACTGGTGAAAAATGGACGCAAATTACACATTTAGCAAGTTCGTTTTTTCCTGGGCATCGGTTGTCAGTTGCCCCATCTGGTTTAGCAGGGGTCCAGTGTTGCCCTTGCTTTTCCTCCGGCTCCCCACATATCTAAAAAAGGACTTTTTATTGTTCTTGATATTTGTAGCTAGCTGGAGTTCCATCGCAGCCTTGACTTTCCTGGTTTGCTCTCTGCAGGTCCAGACCAGAACAAAGTATTCCTCCTTGGTGGTGGTTCTAGTCCTCCATCCTTTGTGGATCTTCCTATTAAGACACAGGAGGTCTGCCAGTTCCCTGGAGAGACAAGGGGGCTGCTGTGCCCTTTTGCTGCCTTTCCTCCAAGATGGGACAGACTTTGCTTGTGCATCCAGGATTGCTCCCTTGAGAAGCAACCACTTGTACTGAACTCCCCTCTTCATTGGGTCATGGCATTTTAGGGTCTCTCTGACAAGCCTCCTTAGCTTGTCAAAGTCAGGTTTCTTGAAGTCAAGGACTTCTGACTGACTTGCCAGTTTTACAACAGATGGTGAAGGTGACCAGCTCATGGTCACTGTCACCCAGCTTCCCTTCGACCGTTAGGTTGCTGATTGGGTCATCCCTGGTTGCCAGTACGAGGTCAAGCAGCACTTTACCTTTTGTCAGCCCATAGACTTCCTGTGTCAGATAGAGGTCATCCACACATGAGAGAAAGCTTTGTGACCGCTCGGATTTGGCTGAGCACTCTTCCCACGAGATGTCTGGGTAGTTAAAATCTCCCATGACAACCATACCCCAGGAGCATGCAGCCTCAGCCAATTCCCTGGTGAGCTCCTGGTCAAGGTCCTAACTCTGGGTAGGGGGTCTGTAGTAGACCCCCAGCATAGTATCCCCTGTGCTGTGTTCCCCATGGATTTTAACCCAGAGGGTCTCAAGTCATCCACCATGGGTGCCAATGTCAGCTTGCAAGGACGCGTAGCTTTCCTTGACATAGACAGCTATGCCCCTGCCCCTTTTGTCCACTTGATCCCTCCTGTATAGGATATAGCCGTCTCTACCCATGGTCCAGTCATGGGTGGAGTCCCACCAGGTCTCCATTATCCCAATGACATCATAGTTATTTGCATTTAGCAGGAGAAAAAGATCCTCCTGTTTATTCCCCAGGCTCCTGGAATTTGTGTATAGACACACAGGTGTCCCCTTGGGGGCCCTTGCCCTGTCTACATTTTGTTCCAGGGCTGCAGCTGGGGTGGGTTCCCTTATGTGCCTTGGCCTGCTGGCTTTGCAAGGGCTGCTCAGTGGGCCAGCAGTGGCAGTAGCAGTGGCAGTAGTCCCTCCCATCCTCCAGCAGGCTTAGTTTAAAGCCTGGTGGAGCAGGTCAGCCAGTCTGGCTGAGAAAAGCCTCCTCCCCAGTGGAGAGTGGTGGAGGCTATCCCTTCCCAGCAGCTTGTCGCCTTTCTCTCCAAAGAACAGATTGTGGTCATGGAAGCCAAAGCCTTCCTGATGACACCAGCGCCGCAGTCTTTGGTTGACTACCTGGATTTTCCTCTCCCTCCTCAGCCCGTAGCCCGAGACTGGGAGGATTGAAGAAAACACCACCTATGCCCTGCACCCAAATCCCTGTAGCACCTCATGTCCAAGCTGGGAGCGCTCCGAGCCGTATCATTGGTGCCCACATGGATGAGGAGCATGGGATAGTGGTTAGTGGGCTGGAGGAGCTTAGGGATCTTCTCCGCAATGTCTCAGATACGGGCTCCCAGGAACCAGCAAACTTCCTGGGCTAAAGGGTCGGGGCGGTAGATTACCCCCTCATCCCCCCTCAGGATGGAGTCTCCCACAACAAATACTTTGCGTTTGGTCTTAGGGAGAGCGGGGGCGGTAGCTACAGTGTCCTCTGTGTTGCCTGCAGGAACTAGCAACTCTGCAGGCTCTGCTGGGGTTGCAAGAGGTTCATACCTGTTGTAAAGCTCCAGCAGGGCAGGGGCCTTGGTTTGGCGGGCCTTGGGACCCTTTGTCACCTTGGTCCAAGCCCTGGGCTGGACAGTAAGGGAGGTCCCCGAGTCCTCCCTTGTCCTGGAGGGAGACTGTGGTCTACCCTCCGCCTTCCAGGGGTGAAGGGCCTGGCAGTAGGAGTCTATCTCCTGCTCACAGTCACTGATGTGTTTAACAGCACATAAGAATGCTAAGCAATGGATAGAACAGAAAGTCAGGATTAAAGGGGTAGAATCAAGATTACAGGAGACATTTGGGGCAACCCAGAGATATATTTTGACTACATTCACAGCATTTTATAATGCTGTGATAAAGATCTTATAGCCAATGTACACTTTGTTCCAGAAGACAGCTATGAGAGGCATGAAGGCCAAGTTTGTATGAGACCATAGGCAAGTAACTGGTAACACAGTTTAGCTTAGCATTGTATCCCGACAGATCTTTTACTATCTGTTTTGGTTAAGTCCACTGTAGCTGCTCAGTTAAGTGTAAGTTTATTTTTTTGCACCCAAGCCTTTAATGGCCTTGTTACAAATACACTTAAATAAGCTTCATTTATGTGACTAACCTTCTGGGAAGGAGAAATATTTGGAGTTATCCAATTAATCTATCAGCATGGGGTATTTTTATTCCTGTCAAGAGACTGGCATATTGTTTGATCATAAACCAATATTAAACTGTTCTCCTGGCCAAAAAATTACCTCAGCCTCATTACCTCATTTCACGTTCCAAAGCTGCTCTACACTGATAATACATGTTCAGGCAGTCCCATCTACTTTATTTTAGTCTTGCAAAGTGCCCTTCATTATGCATATGAATTGGGAACCTTTTAATGCAAACCCTTTGACCAGATTTTCCAGAGAATTCAGCTACACTTAGACAGACTGTTAAAAAAACACGTTGTGTGCTGACAACTTCTGAAAATCTAATGTGACTACTTAAGTGATTAAGTAACGGCAGAGATCATTTGGAAAATGTGAACCCAATTTTGAATGTTGAAGACTTCAAAATTTGTCCTCTTGTTGCTGGACCATTCACAAAGTTGCATGTGTTTTCCTGCTTCATGCCTGTACAATACTAATATTGGTAGCCATTGGTCACTGCCATTGACCACGTGCTATATGCAACCCAAGCAGATCAAAGGAACTGGGGGAGAAAAAAATGACTAGGGTACATGCAATACAGGTGCTGTTGCTGTGCTTTCTAAGACAAATTGGAAACTAGTCATGATTTTCGCCAGATGTTTTACACGTGCATCACACAGAGAGGCCACAGCTGCTTCTGAAGGATTTAAGTAACCCTGCAGTAGGCAATTATACAATTTTTGGGCCACAGTGAAGGTCCCTTCCTAATCCCCATTAAGGTTGTCTTGTGTTACAAAATATGAGACTTTGTATCTCTTCCAGGACTTCTTTTACACCTCACTGTTCTTATCAAAGGTGTAACAGGGCAGCTCTGTGTCCTGAGCAGCTCTGGTGCATGGGGCAGAGCTGGTAGCAGCAGCACAGCCAGATACTAGCTGCAGTTACAACTATTTTTGTGCCCCGCTATCAAAAGGCAGTGTCTCAGGGCTCCCCTAGTCACACCCCCTCCACCCCTAACTTATGTTATTGATTCTTATTATCCATACATACTGTGTTCACTGCCATAGAAGATGACCCTGATTATAAGATGCCCTCCACCAGTAATTATATTCTACGTGTGTATATTTTATTAATTGGATATAATTGTCCAGGTATAGAATTGGATTTTTAGAGGGTTTTTCTTGAATGCATCCCCCTCCCACTCCTACAGCATGGAAAATAAATTTATGGCATCGAGTAGCACCTTTGGTCTCTGCTTCCCACCAACTTTTTGCTCTGGCAGCCTCTTCCCCCTCTCCTTACCATCAGACCCTACACATGCAAAGGTCTGACCAAATTCTTGAGCACATGTAAGTGAAGAGTACATCTGAAAAGAATAACCTTAAAATTAAACATGGCTGTAGCAATTTGCATATAGTACCCATGCACTTCATTCCTCCAGAATTCATGTTACTTTTTTTGAAGCGGGTGTAAATTTTACCACAAGTGCTTCATAAACATACTTTTGAGCAGCACTTTGGCACCTATTTTTATGTTCTACAAACTATTTTTTTTATGTAAAATTGTTTGTGTTCCAAGCCAAGTTAACCAAATCAGTTCCAAATATGTGAGTCATTCAAGAGCTGTAAGTGGCCCTACTACCAGCAAACAACCTCCACCCCCAACCTGGGGCTTCAGATGTTTTCAAATCATTTAGCAGGCATCCTACATGCAGGCCCAAACCCAGAGGCTTGGGGTTCAGATGTCCCCAAGTTTCACTCGCCCTCAGCTGCATGGTGACAGGAGGAGCTAGAGAGGAGTCTCCCGTTTTCATCAAGTGGGTGTAAAGCCAAAATCTTCCCTCTGGAAATGAAAGTGGAATGTTAACTACACATTACATCCATGGATGCTACCCTGTGCCAGAAAAATGGTCATCTCTTGCCCCTGGGAAAACTGCCTTGGTAGTCACAGTATTTCCCCTGCTAAAATATGCATGAAAGTAGTCTAAAACCAAAGACTTGCGAGTTACTACATAGTTTGCTGGAGGAGACCCCACCATTATCAACCATATTTCAAGCCATAGTGACCCCAGAGCCCAGCATGTGTGTGTTCTCCAGATACAACCCACAAAGGATCCATGTGCTAATTAGCCCTCCACTCATGACTGCAACTGGGTGTTCTTGTTATGAGTCCTGGGATGCTCCAAAATTTTATATGTAGATGAGGCACCAGGGCAACCTGGTATGCCTTCACCTTATGAAGGGTGGGGCCACACTAATTATATGCACCAGGAGGAGAGACAGGGGCAGCAGAGGGATTCTGTTTGGAGCCCCATTTGGTGATGTTTCCCAGGCATTTAGAGCTGGTGAAGAAACAGGAATTATTAGAAATGGGAAACAAAGGCACAGCTCAATTGTGGAAATAAAGAATAAGTAAACATGTATGCAATGTCGTGGCTCACAATCACTTGTAAAAGAGTTGGCAGTGAGGAGGACTGCTCGTAATAGGCACCAACATGTTTTATTCAGATGGGTTGCACTGGCCTATACATGTGAGAGGTTTCTATCAGTCTTTTTGATATCAGAGGAAGGTGTGAGAGCTTGCTCTGGCTTTTGTGAGTATTGGCTGGTATTGCAGTACCTCCAGCCCTGGTTGAAAAGCATCATAATGAGATTGGGGAACTGGAGGGAATTGGAGAAGCTGGGCCTTCAAATAACAGAGAGAGAAATCAGAGGGCTAGGGATCCCAATGGACACTGAAGGGAAAGATAATACAGCATGGGAAAAGGTGAATTGGCAAATACTTTGGTTATGGCCCAGAAGGCCATTGTCCTTTGCCAGAAAAGTGGTGGCAGGTAAGGCTGTGCTACTGCCAATTATTATATATATAAGAATTGTATTCACACCAAGGTGGTGGCAGATAGCAACAGTCCAGAGGGAAATATGTGTGTTCTTCTGGAATGCCGAAACAGAAAGGTTAGCTAGATCTGAACCATACAAAGCAAGAAAAATGGGGGGGGTGGGGACTGCCAGACTGGGGATTGTTCATCTATGCAAAATCTGTAAGTGAGGTACAGATGGCAATAATGGAAGGAGAGGGGAAAACATCTGATTTCATGCACCTGCAATTTTGAGGAAGTGGGGAGTTTATCAGACATCTTTAAAGAACCCATGGGCAGTTACATCCGGGTGGAAGGTTTCATGCAGACATATAAAATAGGGAAAGTAGGGCTGGAGGCCAGTAAGAAACTGATTAAAGTGGTATGGGAGAGAGAGAGTGGGCAACTTCAGAGAAGGACAAGAGAAGAAGGTGTGGGGCGTGGCGGCAGGTAATAGCATAGATGGCTGTAAGAAATATCCTGCCAGTGAGAGAGATGCAACACATGCGGGGCTTGATTAGTTCATCTAGGGGCAGAAGGGAGAGGTTCAGGGAAGAAGAAACAGTGGGACATGTTTTAGGAGAGTAGGTATGCAAATGGG
Source organism: Crocodylus siamensis (assembly GCF_052110815.1). NCBI lineage: Eukaryota > Metazoa > Chordata > Crocodylia > Crocodylidae > Crocodylus > Crocodylus siamensis. The sequence continues at coordinate 410,154,103 of NC_143395.1, read as the reverse complement.
GTGTGGGAAAGGGGCTGCTACTTTCTGAGTGTCACCAAAATAAGCCTGATATTAGTGCAGGAGATGGTACTATATGGTCTCATACCAAAAGGACCAGAGGAAATGTTATTAAAGGCTTTATTAGCATGTACTAAAACTAATTTATGGAAAGAACGTAATCTCTGGGTTTTTAAGGGTTTGGCGTTCCTGAAAGACAGTGCTTGAAGCTGGGGCCGCACAAACTCAAATATTACATTGATCAGGACAAGGAAGACATTGGAGAAGAAGAGGCAGAGAAGAAGGAGAGGAAAAAGGACTGGGCAGTAGACACACTTGTTTCACTGAACCAACCAAGAGGACTGATGGGAGGGGCAGAGAATTTCAGGTGGTTGCGGAGGTCACTGTTTTTCCTGAGCTTCTGTATGAAGAAAAAGGTTCTGTAAGGGATTTTTTTGTGGGAAGTTGATGTATGTTGTTTAAGGCTGTAATATATAGAGTTGCATGTTTTTGGGTATGTGGTTGTTTTTGTGATATGACATTTTGGTAAAACAAGGGTGCTTAGTATGTAAAGTGTTGTACGCGGAAGGTGGTAAGTGTGTTTTAATAACATTTGTAAATTAAAAAAAAAAAAAGAATTCCATCAGCATTGTTGGCACCAGAGGAGGGTGTTGGACTTGCTCTGGCCTCTCCGAGTGCCAGCCTGGTATTGTGGTACCTCCTTGCCTGGTACATGGTCTCTCCAAGGGGAGCAACTGCCCATTTTATTCAAGCACACGCGCGCACGCACACACATGCGCACGCACACACACGCACGCGCACACACACGTTCCCATTCCCATCAACACTTTTACCCAATGTGGGCCATGTATTTTATAGTCATGCTCAGTGTTGGCTGCATTGAATGAGCTTCATAGTTGGTTTCTATTGCTGAGCACACATTGCTTTTGGCAGCAGTTGAATGATAGACAATGTATTTAGTGAGATTTCCTTGTATGTAATTATAAGACAAGGGGCTTTTTCCCATGCCAGCTGGGGGGAAAAAGAACCTCATCTTGTTTTCAAGTGAGTACAGTCATTTCACAGCTTTTTCTGAAGCCGCTTAAGTGAAATGACATCTTGTGGTAGTAAGTCGCACAGTCTAACTGACCTGACTTTTCTAGATTATATTTAAAACTTCCTGTGCATTTCAGCAAAGAGGGAGACTTTCCAGCATGCTGTCAGTGGGTGCTTTCCTTCATTAGAAGACAGAGTAAATAAAGTTATACTTTTAATGTTTCACAGAGATAATCCATGAAGTCACCAGATTTTGAAACTCTTGGGGCTGGCAATGCAGACCACTTAACAGCAGTTTCTCCTTTGAATTCATGCAGAGGACTCCAGATTTACATGTCAGAAGTCTCTTCTGCAGATGATGAAACACTCCCCTCACCTTTACAAGACAAGAAGGGTAGATGGCAATCTAGTCACCATATGCTGGGAGAGAGTATTTTACAAATGAGGAAACCTAGCTGTCCCCAACTCTCCCATACACACCTGCTTAACTGTTTCCATGATGAGGGCTGAAGCTGAAGGTGATTATATTTAAATACCTCCCTCAGGTGCTTAAGAAAAAACAATTTTGGAGAAGTAATGCTCTGGCTCAGGAAGGGGTGAATTGAGCCATATGAAAACAGCATCTTGGCTTTTTAAAAGTTCATCTGCTCCTGCTGTTTATACCCTACCTGAAGCCACATCACCCTGTGTCTGTTACATCCCAGTTGGTGGTTTTATAAATGATTAGGAAATTGGATGGAGAATAAGCAGCAGCTTTGTGCTTTATGCCTTTAAGCATGCCCTGAGCAACAGAGGAAGAACACGGTCCTATTCCCGTTTAGAAAATAAACAGCAAATAAAATCCCTCTCAAAATATTTTTCAAAGTTTTACATGGCCAGCAGCTTCTTTTTAAATTAGCTTAAATTTTACCTTTGAGAGCACTCAACTTGCATTCTCAGTACAATGTTCTTTATCTGCCCATGCAAGACTAGAAATCTTTCATAATTGGCAATGCAATGAAAGGGTTGCTTTTCAAACAGCATATGTATTGACCCTGTTCAGATGTTGCTGAAATTTTTTTTGCCCCTGCTTACTCTTAGGACCCCACCCTGAAAAAAGATCTCCACAATGTTTAACTGATGCACACTGCTTTCCCCTCACCTGATTGACAGAGAGGCAGGGTGATATCTTTTATTGGATTAATTGTATATTTGGTATAGTGACTGAGAGACGCATGCTATTTCTGAGGCTTATCCTAATGCTCAGACTTTTCATGCTCATATCTAAACCCAAGGTACGTAGACATGTACTAAATTTCTGACAGTTAAGCAGACTTAACTTTTTTAAGTCGTCTTAACTGTCACAGTTTATACACATGTGGTGTGGAGCAGAGTCAACATAAATGTGGCACAAAATAATACACCTCTGAGGCGTATTATCTCGAGTTGCTTTAGTTGACTTAGCTCAAAAGATGCCACCATATCAAGGAGCTATAGGTGTGTATGCTCTGACATGGCTTAACTTAAGTCAACTTAGTTAAATTGCCTTATTTTAAGCTGACTTAGTACATGTGTGCACACCCCCAGGTACCACAAACCATGGTCTTATATGTTCCTAACACAATTTTACTTCTTAAGTGGCTTGTCGTACCAAAGTTTAATTTAGGACTGTTCCTTCTGCATGGAAATAAACTCCTCATTCACAATAGAAATTAAAATAAAAATATGAAAAGTTATAGAAGATGTGGTTAAACAAAACAGAAGTGCAATGGACATCTTATATGCAAGTTTAGGAGCCTGATAAACTCATTTGTAACTCTACCTCCCTGCTGGGGTCATTCCATCGAAATCAGTGAAGCTACACCTGTATCAGACTGAAGTATCATGGTGATGAACTGTGAGTTTTGGTGCAATAAGATGAAGCTTGTATGGTTCTGTGACAGCATGGCCAAAGTTTTAATAACATCATTGCCCTGGAACACAATAGCCTCCTCTAAAAAGTTTTAAAACATCCGACATGGGGAAAAAACGAGCAGATTGTGGTTCCATATTTATCTTCCATCAGTGATTTCTATATAAAATTTATGGTGAATAGTAAAAAACAATTGCCATCCTTGTGAGCTTGCTCTTCCAAAGTAATTTCTGCTTTACACATCATGTTGCAATGCAGTCTAGAAACTAAGCAGAAGAGCAGTTTGTGATTTAAACTTTTGTTGGCTTTGTAGTGCTGATAGCAATAAAAGAAGTGATCAGTGAGCTACGCAGATATGGCTCAGGAGACAAAGGCATCCAATGACAATACACCATATTTCCTACCATTCATATGAGTGCAGCTGCTCCTTAAAAGACCTTCCCAATTATTTCAGCCTTCACAATATTGCACCAATAAAGATCAGGTCATAAAACTTTTATTAGTTTGGCTAAATTCTTTTTTTTTTTTTTTTAAGTTTTAACTTTGCCTTTTCCAGCTATTGCTCCTTTTCTTTTCCTCAGATACTCATGAACAACAACATAGATGGAGTTTCTCTCCATTACAGACTCCTCCTAGTCTGCTTTCCTTCCCCTTTGGTCCTCCAATCCTGTTCTTGCAGTATTTCTAACAATTTCTTCCCGGTCAAATCTTAGAACCTGTAACCTACTCAGTCCTTTTTCTCCTGTACGTCTTTGGTGTTTTTAACACTGATAAACACATTACTCTACTGGAAATTTTCTTGACTTCCTTTTTTTTTTATGACTTATATTGCCTCGTATTAGTAACAGCATATTATTGTGTTAATGATGGCTCCTTCAGTGTTTAACGGCCTTAGTTCATCAAACTTCTGTAGAATGAACCTTCTGCTCATATAGGTGTGTGTGTGTGTACACATACACAAACACAGAAACAAGAACACACAAAAATCCTAGTGGACAAGTTAATGGTCACTACATACAAAACATAACTAGGAGAAATTCAGTCAGCAAATAGTGCAGACACCTCCCTTGTTCTCAGAGGCTGAAATTTTAGCATTGCCACTATAGTGTACAAAAAAAAATCACAATTATTACTCTTTCCGCCCCAACCCAGTCATTGCCACACACCCCTTGATCAAATTAGTTTCTCTCTACTGTTATAGATAAGTGGTATAGTAATGGGTTATGTTTTGGTAGGTGGGTATGGGGTACACAGGGGATCTGTGTTTAATCTCTGATGCAGAAGTCTAAAAAAATGAAGAAAAAAAATCCCCTGCTCTATAATAATGAGTATCTGAACAGTATAAGATCAAAGTACTGTAGACAGCTGAGAAACCCATTTTTTCCTTGGCATTTTCTTTCTGTAGACTATTTATTTATGGTGTTTGTACAGACATAATGGTGTGGGTTTTTTTCTTGATAATAAATACAAAAAAATAATACTCCCTCATCAATCTAACTAAGTCTACTCATCTGGCTTTCAGCAACACAATGACCTTTTCACGAGGCCTGAGTAATGCATCCCCTAGCCTGTTTGTAACAGATATAGATTGCTTATCCTCTCTTTCTTCATGATGACACACTGATTAATAGCACCACAAGAGCCAGTTCCTTGTGATCAATTAATCATTTGTCATAATTTTTCAGTTGTTAAATAATTATTAACTTTGGGTGCTTGCGAGAGCGAAGGTTGACAAAACTGGTAAGGGGAGCTTATTTTTTGCATCACTGGGGAGTTCAGTCTTCAAAAAACTTTATAGTAGTTGTTTTGTGTCATGGATTTTTATCCTTTTATAATTTGGATGTTAATGATTGACTTCAGGGAATATTTCAAAGGCTTCATTAACTATTGATTTCAAAGAAGAGCTCTATAATGGGATGGCAAGCCGATCACAGCTGCAGAGCTGGCTTGAATAAAACCCACTTCAGAAGCGAAGTTCCCTAGTAAAGTTATTACGCTTGGATGGTTGTTCAGTGACCTAAGTAAAACAAGTGCATGGATTCGGTTATTTCTGTCCAGTTGACAGTGTACCAATATGCTGCACTCTATGGCATCCTGTCAAGGTTATTACATTTATCCAAAGAGGGCATGAAACACAGGGGTGCATAAAAGTGGAAGACTTTGGTTTGATAGCACTTTGCATATTAATCAAGTCTACATGACTATACAAAATGAAGAGCAGCGGGATCTGACTTCACATTTTTGCCAGACTGGTATTTCTAAAAACTCGTATAAAAGCAAGAGTCTCCAAATCCAAAAGGCAAGGCAACCTTGTTGTAAAACCTTAGGATTTGTCTATGCTGCATCCAGAGCTCTTGCACACAAGGGTTTATCTCCCTTAGGGCTAGCAACAGGCAGTGCCAAAGAGAAGGACAATTTATAAAGTGCCGTTTTGGGCTTCGTAATTTAAGGTGAAGGTGGAGTAACTGGAGAGAATCCAGAGGCAGGCAGCACAGATGATAAAAGGGTAGGAATGAACGATGTACAGGGAAAGGCTGAGAGGGCTACATATGTTCAATTTGGATAAAAGGAGATTAAGGGAGAACATGATAGCGGTTTTCAAATATCTGAAAGGCTTTCATGAAGAAGAGAAAGAACATATTTGTTTTCCCTTGCCACAGGGGGCAAAGTATGCAGTAAATGAAAAAAATATCATCAGATTGAATATTTTTTTTTTTAAAAAAAAAGCTTCACTGGCAGAACAGTGGGATAGGGGAATAAGCTGCTCAGGAAGGCTGTGGAGTCTCCTTTGTTGGACGTTTTTAAGAGGCCAAGTAGGTGTCTATATGGCATAGTACAGGAGTAATGCATTCTGCATTTGTGAAGGGAGTTGGACTAGATGACCTCTGAGGTCCCTCCCCATGAAATAATTTTGATTTGCCTTTCCCCAGCTCATCCCAAATCACATCTAGCTGCAGTTCACCTAAGTCAGCACACCAGCAGTTCTCAAAACTCTGGTATCAGCAGACACCATACAGGTGAGTGGCACAGGCGTTGCAAGTAAGCCACATGCACATTGTTTAAAAACTGATTTTTATATAGCGTGAGAATAAGAATTATCTGTATCTACACTAATTATGAAAATCAGAACAGTAACTATTTTGAGGATTAGGTACAGTGTATTAGGTCTCAAAGTTTGGGAACTGCAGCATTAAACACCCGGATATACCTGATTGTGAGTGGCTGCAGGCAAAAGTAGTTGTATCTAGAAATTCTCTTTCATACAGGAGATCAATACACCTAGAGCACACAATCTCTATTTCCCCATCTGCTTTTTTCCCCCTCTTCTGTTGTCAGGATAACATGACATGCTTTAGTGTGTGTATATTGACCCCAGAACTGGATATAGGAAGGCAAATGAATATTGCTATACTTTTTTAAATACAGAAGATGGCAGGTATAGTTAAATTACAGAAGAAAGGTCAAGTTGAAAAGTTAGTATACATTAATGTAAGTATGGGGCCTGTTCTCCTTGAAAGAAAAGCAAACGTTTAGGACATGGTGGCTATCTCAGTTGTTCTCCGGGCTCTGAGGGTGAATTTCTACCTATTATGGCTAGGAAGAGAACCTTAAAAACAACCTCAGGTTAACTAATGCAGCAGTGCTCACCTAGAATTCAAATGCCAGTGATGATATTTAACAATATTAACATTTAAAACATTTAAAATCATTGTATCGCTCATCAACACAGGTATTAAAGGTATCACACTCTGAAGAGCGATGCAGAATATTCTGAGTAACAGTCATTTTGGGTGGGCACTTAATGTCACATGGTAGGGGGTACAATTGATTTAACAGAATCTTAGAATCATAGAAATGAGGGTAGGAAGGGACCACAGGAGGTCACACCTAATCCAACCCCTTGCTCAAAGCAGGACCAGCCCCAACTAGATCATTCCAGCTACGACTTTGTCTACAGAATCATATAGAATAATTTCCCCTGTATGAGGACTCTCAGTTCGAAAAATCCTGAGAAATTCTGTGTTCGTGAAAGGCACTGCAAACTACATTGGTTGTAGACAGCAATCCTACCTAAAGCAAACTGCAGGAATATTGTTATTATGGTGCTTATATACTGTAACTTCAGCATTATTTCCTTTTTGCTAGCCCAGAAGTTGCATGCAGGCTGGGCCAGGCCCTTCTGCCCACAAGGGTGGGAGCAAGGCGACTGGGCCAGGCAGGGTACAATTAATTGGTGGGCTCTCTTGAGCTGGATGAAATTGCCCCATGGGTCAGATCCAGCCTGCAAGCCATACTGTGCCCACCCCGTGCTAGAAGGATGTTCCTTGGAAAGAAACTGGAATTAGAGACTCTTGTGAAAAGGGAACAATGTTTTTACAATCAAATGCTGCTTGCTTAAACTAGTATCTCTGCAATGACAAATATATTTCAGTGTTGTTCTAGTTACTTCCTGCATACAAGACTATTTTAATGATCAACTTGAGAATTACATGTATGCAAACAGCAAGCCTTACTCAAAATAATTTATCATGATTATTGATCTTACATTAAAGGAGGTAATGATGTATGCAGGGCGGGGGGGTGTTGCTTTCCTTTGCTTTGTTTGCAGCAAGAACTGCGGGCACAACTACATGAATGTATCCTCCATTCAGCTTTATCTCTAAGGGATTCCATAACTCTGGCACTTTGTTTTCCATGAACTTACTGCAGAAGAGATTGGGTTCCTAAATGCAGATCCAGATTCAAAATCAAATCTGTCCTTCCCCGGAGCGTGAGGAGCATGAGATCCATTCAGGTTTGCCTCCCCCTTCCACCCCAATCTCCAGTAGTAATTTTTTTCACCTTAAATTAAAACCAAATAAATACAAGCGGGTGGTGGTGGGGAAACGGTAAAAAATCTAAGCAAAAGCATAATTTACAAGCTGTCTTTTGTTGAGACTGGACTAACTCCAACAACCAAGTCCTCTTCCTACCTATGTGGTTTACTGTGGAGTTGACAATTTAGCTCTGCAATAAAGTGTCACCATCTACATGTGCACCAGTATTAGACCACATTAAATTAACTCCACTGTATGATAGTACTGTTGAGAACAGTACTATGTTATGGTGGATCACTTAACTACACTGAAATGCACATGCAGATGGTGACGGGCTGGCTGGGGCACAAGGATGCTAAAGTGCGAGGGCTGTCTGCTGCCTAGTCCCCTCATTTTAGCAGCCTTGTGCCCCAGCCAGCCGCTCCTGTGCCCGATGCCACCACCCAGAGCCTGGGGCTGACTCCCCGGACCCTCTGCCAGCCTGGGGCTGCTCCAATCCAGCTCAAAGTGCCGCAGTCCCAGACACACGTGTATAGACACTAAACCCAGAAGCAGTTGACTCCTGTGCCAGAGTTTACTGTTCTTCCTTAATGCACATGTAGATGCACCCTATGATATTCTAGCCCAAATAATTTTGAATCCTGCATGGCCTCAATAGGAAACAGCTTCAACAGGAGGAATAAGGACTAACCCATTGTCCTCCAAGATTAGTGTGTGGGGCTGGGAGTGGGGCATGTGAATATGAATCCCCTCAGGCAAAACAGTGAATTGAACATAGTCTCTCCTTTCCTGGGCAAATAATTCAAGCACTGTGGGCATTTGTAGACAAAATATTAAAGCAGGCTAAATGCCCTTCCGCACCACTTTAATGGTATTGCTGTTTGTACAAGTTTGTAAATTCGGCGACGTATTGCACATTAATTCCACCTGCTATAGTAAATTCGGTGGCGTAATGTGCCTTAAATGGCTTTGGGGCACAGCAAATGACTTTGGGGTGCAGCAAACTAAAACACCTCCTAGGAGTTTTAGTTTGCTACCTTACAGCTGCAGAGGGAATCACTGGGCTCCGTGAGGCTCAGGAGCTGTGCAGACAGCCCCAGCATGCAGCCCGGCAGCAGCCCAGGAAGGCAGGCTGCACGAAAGGAAAAAAAAAAGTGGCAAGCCTGATCTTTCCCCCATCCCAGAGCCTGCCTGCCTGCCTGAGCTGCACAGGAACTCAGTGCTTCCCTCTGCAGCTGTGATGCGGGTGCCTGTGGGCAGGTGCTGCCGGAGGGGGAAGGGCACTGCTGTCACAGAGGGAAGCACCAGTCCCTCCTCCCACCTGCAGCTGCTGGACCCACTGGCAGCTTGCTCTCCCCTCCCTGCCACCAGGTATACATGACATAGGGGTTTACTTTGCCCTGAGTTGAAGCAGTGGATTTTAAAAAACCCACCGCTTCATTTTAAACCCCCATGACATCTACAAATGCTATTTTGATATTATATACAAGGAGAGGCACTACCTCTTCCAGCTGCTTTTTAATAGAATAAAACGAGGCCTGCTCAGTTCTTTAAAAGAAAAAAGCAGTTTTGCCCACTCATCAATAGCGGGTTCCCTGCTGCGGATCCCCAGTAGGCAGAGGCACCTCTATGAAGCACTAAAATGAAGCATCGAGGTGATGGGATTTCAGACCTTAGCATTTCCCCACTGGCTGGCTCAGGGCAGCTGCACACTGAGTACTCCAGATGTGAGCTCACGAGTGCTGAACAGAGGAGAATAATCACCTGCTGACTTCAGGCAACTCCCTGCTGGTTGTATTAGCTGTTGTGAATCCTATTGTAAGGCATCCAGTTCTCCCCATGCATTGTGCTGGCACCTGATTCAGGGGTCGGGATTCCACTCTGGTGGCCTATGTCTCCTACTGGACCGGTTGCAAGTATTTTGGTGTCTGCATGTTCTTGATTTTTTGTGAGTTAATCAATTTTGTTTTCTAACAGACAAGCCTGCCCTGAAATAATATTGGCAGCAATTTAAAACAAGGCTTATAACAAATTCCTTGCAAATATTAGCTGTCTCCTACCTGCTACCTAATGTGCGTGTGGAATAATGGGTGCCATGATCATGTCATACTACACCACAACAGACTGAAATATTTTGTTAAGAATGAAGACCTGTTTCTCTCAATAAATAGGGATTCTGGAATACAGGAAACAATGTACCCTGACAAGGCCTGTTACAATTTCCTTATACACAGCTGAATTACCAGACTTTATTCTGAGGTCCATTGGATTTGCTTAGCAAAGTGGTACTCAGATGTAACTCTGAGAAGAAGACAATTCATAGCTGCACTTGCACAAAGAAAAACATCAATGAAATGTTTGCTTCATGCTCCAAACATGCGTCATGCTTCAAGCATGCCAATCATTATGCATGGGCTTGCATGCTTTGGACCAATTATTAGGTAGGCACAGCACAGCCGAGAACCACAATAATTAGGGTTGCCCATTATCTTCCCATATTAAGATCTGCCTTGAGCTGCTTATAACTTTGCCAATTGTTGACCATTTGGACAGTAATTTCTTTCATGCCTCACGTCTGACTTGGGCTGAATAAACTAATGAATTAGATCATTAAGTCTTTTTGAGTGTTTCAGATAAAACAATTGCTGCTATTCTGGCAGGGGTATCAGGAAGAAATGCATTGGTTTGCTGTAACAGCTGAAAATTGTGTCTGTGTGGTGAAGGTGCTTGCTGAATGCTCTGTGAAGATTAGACCAGGTGTTTCTTGTTGTTTGTTTATGTGTGATAAGCTGTATGTTGCTGCTAAGAGTTTAATTAAAGTAAAAGATTAGTGAGGCCTTGTGTGCAGTGAGGCCTTGTGTGTAGTGAGGCCTTGCATGTAGTGAGGCCTTGCATGTAGTGATGCAGTTGAAATTAACCTTATCAGAAAAATGCAAAGGCTTGTACTGCTATTGGTCAGTCATAAGGAAAGTTCTTAGTGTAAGAATGTGAGTGGCTGTGAGTTAACAGCATAGCTCAGACGGTATAAATTGGCTAGCACATCCAGAAATTAGCAGAAGGAAGATGCAGCACTGTCAGAGAAGCTACTAATTTAAAGATTAGCTGCTGACCTGGATTCAGTGGGCCTGTGGCTCTCAAGAAGCCCAAAGACTGAATACCAGGATCCATCCCAGTACCCCTCAGACAGCACAGATCGGGGATGCCTGACTTCTCTGAGTTTTATAGAAAAGGAACTTGTCATGCATCAGGCATCAGAGGGGACTGCTGATAAGTTGCCAGTGTGAATTGCTATTGTCTGTCATTGTTGTCTTGTTATACTACGCATAGTTGTGTGTTTCTTAAGTCAATAAAACTTTCTTACCCTTTTACTCTCAACAAGTCTCTCAATCCCAAACCCTCCCGCTGGGGGCTGGGACAGTTTGCCCGTGTTATAAAATTATCTCAAGTATTTCTTTGGGAAGCACTTGTGCTTCCATGCTTCATATCTGAAATTCAGGAAACAGGCAGCATGGGGGTTAAGGATATGCTTTAGAACATGTCTGTGAAAATTAGTTTGCCATCTTAATTAGTACCTATTGTGCAAATAGAGTCAGAGAAAGGGACCTCAGGAGATCATGTAGTCTAACTCCCTGCTCAAAGCTTTGACTATCCAGGTCTTTAAAACCTCCAAGGATGGAGATTCCACAACCATCCTGGGCAACTTGTTACAGTGCTTTGCTACCCTTCTGCTGAGAAAGTTTTTTTTTTTTTCCCCTAATACCCAACCTAAACTTCTTTTGCTGCAGCTTGAGTCCATTGCGTCTTATTCTGTCATCTGCCACCACTGAGGACAGTCCAGTTCCATCCTCTTTTGAACCCTACTTCAGATAGTTGAAAGCTGCTATTAAATCTCCCTCAGTCTTCTCTTCTGCAGACTAAATCAGCCCAGTTCCTTCACCCTCTTCTAACCCGTCCTATCCCCCAGGTCCCTCACCATTTGCATTGCCCTCCACTGGACTCTCTCCAATTTGTCCACATCCTTTCTGTAGTGGGAGACCCAAAACTGGACCAGGACTCCAGATGTGACCTCCCCAGTGCTAAATAGAGGGGAATAATTACTTCCCTTTATCTGCTGGCAACACTCCCACTAATGTATGCTGTTAGCCTTCTTGGCAACAAGGCCACAATGTTGGCACATTTTCAGCTTTTGTCCACTGTATCCCCCAGCATATTTTCTGCAGAGCTGCTGCTTAACAAACCTGTCCCCAACCTGTAGCAGTGTAATGTAATTTATTATAAAAAAGGATTTAGAGGGCCACAGAGAATGCTGTGGGGGCCTGTAGCAACACAGTGCAGCTAAATCACCTCAAATCTGACCCTGGATGAAACATGGTTAAACCTGGAGAATTTCTGCTACTCTTCCATCAGTGTAAGCTTATGCATACTCAGCAGTCACAGCATCACAGCTGTTGCTCTCTCCCCAGCAGTAGCTTGCCTCCACTTTTGAAGCTGCTACAAGTGTATGTTTTTTTTCCATACCATAGTAGCATACACTTAACTACAAATGAAGCCTGCTATTTTGTTGGCTTACATCAAGGATATCTATTTTTGTATGTTATATCCATGCATATCTCTTGGCTCATAAAGAATACAACTGCCCTGATTTTGCTATAGGTTTTTTTTCACTATAGAAATAAAACAAACACAAGAACAAAAACAAGCCTTCTTAGAAGATGACATCATGGCTGCAATATACTCTCGATGTTCTAATTTAATTTGAACTAATATTTGATTCAAAGCAAAATCCACCAGTTTTTCTCCACTGGTGTAAAGTGAAACTTGTGAGAATCTGGACTATCATGAACAAATCCCTCCAGCGCTGTGGTTAAAAAATAATGGTTCTTGGAATGACAGCGGCACTTGCACCATTGCTTTTAATTAGTTCAACTTAATTATTGCCTCCTCTAGACCATGAGGAAAATGCCAGTGTTAACATTTCAAAACCAATGAAAGCGTGGATGGCAAAATATAGAAGTGACAGTCTTCAGCTGAGTTTTATGCATTGGATGACAAACTGTCAGAGTCTATTCATTTTGGACCAGTAATAACTATAAAGTATTTCTTGCTAACTTGTTGGCTAAATATAAAAACTCCCCCCACTGCAGTTGTTTTGTGAATTCAGCATGCATCTATGCTTTGGATAATCTAATACACTTCTTTATCATGTCTGACCTTGTTGGCAAAGTGGGGCTTGGAAGGGGACTAGCTGACTGCAATTCAATTCAGATATGAATAAGATAAGGTTGGAGGTTGAGTGAAACAGTAGAAAAGTACCTACAGCCCTACCTGAGTGAAGGAGAACACCATTAATTAAAAGAAGGCTTGCTTGTACGCTCATAAAGTAAATGGAAGTCTTTCCATGAACTTTCAGGGGTTTTCTGGACCTCTTAACAGTGATCCAGATTGTACAAGCTGCTGATAAATTTCTAAGTGGAGTTTATTGTGGTGTTTAGGGAAATTCCAAAGTGCAGGAAGGTTACTTGTAGAGTTGCTCAAAATTTGTTCCTGGGATTGATTTTAACAATGTCTTTAGTGACTAGAACAAAATGGGGGAATGTGCTAACAAAATTTACTGACAGTACAAAGTTGTGAGATATCATCTACACAGAAGAAAATGAGTGTGTCATACAAAGGAATTTGGATGATGTTAAGGATTAGACTAACATCAGTGGGATGAAATGTAATGGTATGAAGGGTAAATTGACAGCCTTAGACCATATACAGACATTCAGTTTCTACTGGGAGAGTCACGATTCTCCCAGTAGAAATCACCAGTATACCAATTATAACCAAAGTATACATTGAACACCTTCAAGAGCAAATTGGAAGCTTATCTTGCTGGGATCCTATGACCCCAGCTGACTTCCTGCCCTTTGGGCAGGGGGCTGGACTCGATGTTCTCCTGAGGTCCCTTCCAGCCCTAATGTCTATGAAATATGAAATCTATGAAATCTATGAAATCAATATTTAAAATTTTTCAGAAGAAAAGTAACTCAGAAGCAACCAGAGTTAAGTGGCTTGCAAGAGAGTTTCTCCTAGGAGACTGAACTTGTGTTTGCCTAACTTCTGAAAGAAGCCTTCCAGCATCCCAGCTTGCTTTGTGCCCTGGCCCCTCCCCCCTCATCCCCTCTGGTGCAGGGAGACAGGGCTGGACTCTACTGCTCCAGCTGAATAAGGAGCCCCTTCACAATCCCCACAAGGTACTGAATGGAGAAACAACCTACAAAGAATTCTGGGTCAGCCAATCAGGGCTGCCCTGTACACTACTGTCATCTGTCACTAGGTAGACTGGGGAGCCTGCAGAGCATACTAAGATGTGTGCATGGGAGCCCCTGACTGTTCAGTGGCCTGGCATTCAAAAGTCTTCTCAGGGGTCTCTACCTAAGTTTTCTCCCAGGAAAACAAAATCAGGAGAATTCTCCCCAATCATTTGAATATGTGTTGTAGCCTTAGACATTAATAAGATCTTCTGTCAGCTATGAGGCTTTTTGTTCAGAAATAACAAAGACAGTGGACAACCAAGTATCAGTCACAGAATAGATATAATGTGGTCATTAAAAAGGTAAATGTGATCCTCGGCAGCACCAATTGCTATCTTTTCTGTAGAGATGAGGAGGTACTGTGCCATTGCACAAGGTACCGGTGAAACCTCTTCTGCAAAAATGTGTATTTTGCCATTCACGCTTTCATTGGTTTTCAAAGGTTAACACTGGCATTTTGCTTATGGTCTAGAGGAGGCAATAGTTAAGTTGAACTAATTAAAAGCAATGGTGCAAGTGCCGCTGTCATTCCAAGAACCATTATTTTTTAACCACAGCACTGGAGGGATTTGTTCAGTCCAGATTCTCACAAGTTTCCCTTTGTACCAGTGGAGAAAAACTGGTGGATTTTCCTTTGAATCAAATATTAGTTCAAATTAAATTATTATCATCGAGAGTATATTGCAGCCATGATGTCATCTTCTAAGAAGGCTTGTTTTTGTTTTTTGTTTGTTTTTTGTTTGTTTTATTTCTATAGTGAAAATAAACCTATAGCAAAATCAGGGCAGTTGTATTTTTTATGAGCCAAGAGATTTGCATGGATATAACATACAAAAATAGATATCCTTGATATGAAATTCTGGATGCCAGTGTCGAAGAGAAAATAATATAAACTGGCAAAGGTGCAAAGAAAGGTTACTAGGATGATGAGAAGAATAGACAGCCTGTCATACAAATGGAGACAAAACGATTCTGATTTGTTTAATGAAACAAAATGAAGTTCTTCATATACATGAAGTGGGAGACAGGGGTGGACAACAAGGAATGAAAGTGATTATTTAAGCTAAGGGATGATGTTGAGTTATGAACAAATGGATTTAAACTGTCCATTAATAATTTTAGGACAGCTCTGAAGTATTGGAGGAATTAGGTTCCAGTGCCATCTTCCAATACAAGCAGAGGGAGCAAAAAACCGTAATCCAGTTTTAAAATGTAACTTGATTGGTTTATTAAAAAAGACAAGTTGGTTGCCTGCAGTGGTAGGAGGCCAGGTCCAGTTACTCAGGAAGTCCTTTCCAGTCCTATGCTCTAACATTTCGAGACCTAATCAGTAGGGAGTAACCAGCTGTCTTCCCTTGGCATACAACTGAAGTCTGCTGAGGTGCTTGTGCTAGATACCTCTGTTTCTAAACTAGGGATGGAGTTTATAAACTACCTCTGTTTATAATACTATGAGTTTGTCGCAAAGTGAGCTCAGGTTTGGATTCCACCACCTCCCTTGGAGAGGAAAAGGACAAGAGTTTCACTTTTAAAGAAACAAAATAAAGGCTTAGAGATACTGTTTTGGAGTCATCGGTTGTGTTGGCTAATGAGGGGCTTCTTGCCAGCTTACTTTAACTGACTTTATGAGAAATCAAAAAATGGTAACAGACAATAGAAAGTCAGTCATTACTGGCACCACAGTGTGAGCTGCCTACTTATTTGGTTTCCAGAATGTGCAAGGCCACAATATTACCCTGATTATCTTACCATGTGGACAACTTTTGCTGTGATCCAATTATAAAGGGCACATATGTAGCTACAGGTGCTGTCAGCTTTATAATCAAAGAGGAACCAGAGTTCTTCCACTGTTTTCTCTACAGTTGGCTGAGTTTCTTCCCTTAACATATTGCACTGCAGTGGGACTTGGGAGCTATTATTCAATGCAACACACACAGTTCTAGATGAAGAAACTTATGCAAATAATTAAGAAAGGGTTTCATGTGTTGTTCTGAGACAAGTCTGTAGAGCAGTGGAAGGAAAAAAAAAGTGGTGTATATAACACCTAGCACAATAGGGTCATGATCCTTGACTGGGACTTCAGGATGCTGCTCTAACACAAGCAATGCATTACAAGTAATAAAAACAACAGGGAAATTCAAAGGGGCTCAAATGGCTTTTTGCTGCAGCAGCTGAGAATAATAAGAGCAAAATAACTCTTAACAAAGTATTCTCTGGTCATAAGCCACTGACAGGTCTTAAACACAGAGGTATTTAGGGAAAAAAGTCTGCTTGTGGAAGCTATACGTCACCCACCCTTTAAATTAAACATATTCCCATGCGGCATTTTCTATCTCCACATATGGATCTCAGAGTAGTAGATAGTGGTCATGGCAATATGGGGAAGTGGTGCCTCAGACTTCATTGGAAATCTAAGAGCTACCAGAACAAAATCCCACCTTTTTCTTTTTTTTTTCTCCCCCAGGTGAGTCTAAGTCACATTGATTTTTATACAGAAAGCATTTTAAGTACCATGTAGGGATGAGGCAGCTGCTATGCTGGTTTACATTAAAATAAATTTTCTGCATTTGGTTTCAGAGGTGGCACCTGAGAGAAACAGTATTGAGTTCAGCAAATCTATATTCCTTTAAAAATAAAATGGGATGGTTGGCAACATCATCATAGCTTCAATAAAATCCTGCATGGCATTGGGTTCAGTATTAATAAATAGCTATACCTAGCACACAGGGATTAGAAATGTATCAATTTAAACAAACTAACAATAAATGCTTCGCATAAAATCCTATTGACTAAAATGAGAAAACAGTAAGTCAACAAGAAGTTTTCAGATTGTTCTGTATTAAACCAGAACAAAGCTGCTGGGTTACACCAACTGATTGAAGTTTATGGATGCTTGTTTTCTTTAGATAATTTAGGGAAAAGATAATGGGGGATTCTTCAATTTTTTCTTATACAATATTTGATATGCATGTGCACATGTATTGTATGTCTACACATATGTTCAATATACACTTATTCTCAAACCATTGGACTCATGTAAGCAACACTGCAAAACTAGTACCCCTTCATTTTTTTTTTTCCTGGTGCACCCAGAGGTCCCAAAAGAAACTGAAGCCTTGCTATACCAAAGTGAGTCTATACAGAAGAAGACATATAAACAATGAGATCAGGTTGTCCCCATTGTAAAGATGAGGAATGAGTTGCCTACATAACATTAAGTATCTGGGCCTAAAAGTGGCTTCTTCAAGGCCACACAGTCTATGGCAGAACCAGATCTCCCAATTTCAGTCTTGCACCTGACGAGCAAGATAATCCTTCCTCTCTCAGGACCCTAATCATCCACTCAAATACTTGGACTTCTAACTTCATTGAGACTCTGTATGGCTGCAATTACAGAATCAACACTCTAGATCACAAATCATTCACGACTGACTGGATCTGTGAATGTATTTATTATTTTAAGCATTCTCTGACCAGATGGCATGAATAATTTTTAGACAATGAGTCACTCAGTTATTGCTCAGTAGCTGTTTATGATTTACATATTTGCCATTTTTAAATGTGGTGGGTCACCTGAGTCAGGTGGTATTGTTCCTACTACTTTCTTTGATGTCTGAAACTTTTAAAATCGAAAAATAAGTCAATAACATGCTTGGCAGGCATGTTTGTGGTAAAATTGCCTACCTTTGTGAAAGTTTCAAAACTAACAAAGTCAAAGAGAACCAACGGTTATCCAAATGCCAGTAAGTCATAATACTGCCATAGAGAATCAAACTTGGTGCTTTATTAACCCTGTGTGTGTGTGTGTGTGCGCGCGCACGTGTGCGTGTGTGTGGATATGTATTTTAAAGGAAGCCAAGCTTCTTTTCAAATTATTTAACCAGCGTTACCATAGGTTCATCAAATTAAAAGCAGAGGGGACCATTTGCATTAGAATTTCATCCAGTCTTTCCTCCATCAAGTCCAGTAACGTATAATCAAACAAGTGTCAATGCAACTACATATCACCATAATATTACATTCACTTGGGGCCTCTCTTTACAAATTTGAAATGCTCAGGAATATCTTACTCCACTATTGAAATACAGTTAGTTCTGGAGAGGCAAATGGCAGCTGTCTAGAAGCCCAAATATAGGTATTTAAGCGGAGGAGAAAAGAGCACTGCAAACTGCAACAAGTCTGCACTGGTCCCCCAGGGGATAAAACTAATGGGGCTGAGAGAAGCATACCCTCCTGTGAGTTTTTTCTCCTCTTGGCTTGTGGGATTAGAGTGGCCCATGGTGGGCACATCCCCACAAGGGTGCATGTACAGTTTGCAGCACCTCGCGCTTTGATGCCACAAACCACACGCAGCGCACGTGTACCTGTTTGCTGTGCTCCTAATTAGCAGCACAGTGAGTTTTTTTGACACTGGAAGCTTCTGGTGCCAAAGAAACCTGCCACTGAAAAAAAATGGCTCAGAGCACATGGCAGCAGCATGCACAACCAGAAGGGAAGCCTGGCCAGCCACAGTCATACTCTGGCTGCCAGGCAGGCTCTGAGTGGCTGGATTGGTGCTTCTGCTGCCCCAGGACACCCTCAGGGCAAAGGCTCCCCAGCTTCTCCTATGCCATCTGGGACAATTTGCCTTATACCAACCCCATGTACAGAGGCATGCGTAGTAGCAAGATGCAGAGACATAAATTTGTGCCGCTGCTATTTTTGCTGTGGCTACCACACGCTGCTGCATGTGGGAACATGCTCAGTGTCTCATCTGTTTCTTGGCTGGTGTAGTGGGAACACCTATTTCGTAAATGTTAATCCCATACTAGTTCATTTCTGGCGTTCCTGTCAGAAAGCTTTTTTTTTTTTTTACATAAATGAACGCTACCGCTTATTAGGTGAAAAGAGAAAAACAGGACAGAAAAATGAAGGAAAAAAAACCTATCTGTATTAGAAAAATAGCTGCAAGAACAGAACACTCTGTAGGAATAAAAAGGCTCAAACTGAGTCCTTGACATGATCCACTATGGGCGCATCTACACGTTGCCCTGTGATGATGTGGCTATCGTGTGTCTACACGTGATCACCAGCTACATCACCATAGCAGTGCACTCCCTGGTTATGGCTCACAGCTACGGTGATGAAGCGGCAAAGTTTAACTGTGCAAAGTGCTTTAGTACTTCCAAAAGAATGTACTAATGTACAGTCCTGTAGCAACGTCCCTGTATGGTGATGTGTAGACACACCCTATGAGTAGCAAGATGTGCCTCATATGCAGTCACCCTCAAAGCCTGGCTTTTACCATTTCAAAGAAGAGCTATAATTTAGTTTACTGTCTCCACTGTTTTCTTAATTTCACGTGAGCAGCTGTGTTTGATAATGCTATTCCAGAGCATAATCATTTAAGTAACCTGAATAATCAGAGTATATAAAAAAAATACAGCATGATGCCGATTGGCTCCTACATTAAATTTCTGTATCGCTTTACCATAAAATGATCCTTTCTGTTTCAGTTCCAGCAGTCGGTATAAAACCAACTATGCTCCACTATTTAAAATAAACAACCACATTTATTAACAGGATGCATGTTGCTCAGAAAGATATGTACACTGATTTTATTATGAAAAATAACAGTAGTCTCCTTGCTTGGACTGTTCTATATTTATTCTCCAGAAATATATACTCATTCTCCTACATAGAGAGATCCATGGGCTGGTATAATGTTGTCAAGTGGTTTTTCATTGTATAAAGAATGTCTTCCAATGGAAGCATTCCTTTAAAAAATGCCTCCCCAGGCATCCGTTGTACAATTAACCTACCCTCCTTCAAATCTTCTCTCAACTTGCATCTCTTCTGTTTTATATACAAAAATGGTCACTGATAATGATCAGGTTGAAGGACAGTTGACTATAGTCAACCTATCTTTATTTAGTCAAACGTTCATATTATGCTAGGACTGATACTGATGCCATAACCACAACTTGCATGAGTTTGTTTGGTTTTTTTTTCATTTAAAGCAGGAATCAAACCTCTCTCATAGATGAATAATGATTTCCAATTTTGAGTTTGCTGGGATGACCCCCACGCTTGAAGCTAAGAATATGCTTCAATTTTAGGAAGATTGTGGTGCAAGTGTGAAAGTACTTTTAAAATTATTTTAGATTTAATTCATAGTAATAGTAGTTAATAGTTAATGGGCACTGTAATGATTTTATTGGGTAGTGCTCTCTTTAATATCCTTAAAACAGATTGGTATGAATGAACATTTTTTTCACATACCGATTTTGACAAGGTCTAAGGAATAGGCTACTTAAAAATTTTTTCATTATAAAAAGTATTCATCATAATAATCTCTGCCACAATATTCCCTGCCTATTTTTTATAGGTAGACATTATGCGGCTGCACATCACACAAAGCAATGGGTTATTTGTACTCTTCAGCCCTGCTGGACTATGATGTGCATCATATATGGTGCAGAGCAGGGGTGGGCAACCTGTAGCATGAGTGCCATGGGTAGCCTCTGTGTGTGTTGCACAGGAGATCAGGGAAGGGACAGGCAGTATAGCAGTAGGTAGGGCAGGAAGCAGAAGGCAGAGCCGGGGATCAGGCAGGGAGCAGAAAGTAGAGTAGCAGATCACACAAAGGAAGGGGATTAGAGTGGCACTTCTGGAGGGTAGAAGGTAATTTGTAGTCTGTCTGTTAAAAACGTTGTCCCCCACTGGTGGAGAGTTTGGTTATAGATTACTGATAGCCTGGTAGAGGGTATCAGAGATACATTGTGGAGCTGTGCAAGTTCATACACACTGGGTGTATCTATACGTGTGTATCACTGCGCAGAAGACTAATTTACTGCTCAGTAGTGTCACCATCTACATGTGAGTGGCAATTGGGCCAGTGTAGACGAATTTACAGCGCCATCAGATGGTCCTGTCATACACAGGTACTATCCAACGGCAGAGTAAATTACTGAGCTTAAACACACATGTAGATGGTAGCATCAGGATTAGTTTACTCTGGTTCAGACTGTACCAGAGTTTATTCAATTGCATTAAATGCACATGTAGATGTGCCCAAAAAGGATCTGCTTCTACGCACTTTATAAATTATGGATTTTCGGGAGGAGAGCAATGTATTCAACAGCACTTAAAAATGGATTTCTTTTCTTAAATGTTAGTATTCATTTTGTGCATCCTTAACTGTTTCACAATGCAGAGTGATATGCCTTCACTGAAGTCAATAGGAATTCCCATTCAATTCCAGGGGCCAAGATTTTAGTCAGAGTGTTTTAAGTTATGAATCTTGTAATCAGTAATGAATGTGTATATCAGCACAGTGCCCAGATGGAAGGGCATGGTAGCAGAGCAGTTATTTCTCTAGTGATCCAGAAAAATGATTTGAGACTCCTTCTGGAGGTTGCCTCTCAGTCAACCCAGCTCTAAGCAGACACCTGAATCTTTGGACCAGGGAATCAAAAAGGCCAGATGTGATATTTGCTGTCAGTGCCTTCTGTATTGTTGGCTATTGACACTGGCTCAGCCGCATGTCTCTCTTGAGGCACCCAGGCTCAGAATAGACTCTACGTTGCTCAGTTTGGGTTGGGGACTCATCATACAAATAAAGAAAAAGAACAATCTTGCCAGATTCAAATAAAATGACAATTAAGCTGAGAACTTTGAACTAAGATCTATCTAAATGCTTGAGATGTCCAAAAGAACAAGAAAGAAGGCTACACAAGTGACTATAGCTAAAAAGTAATGACACTATTTTCAGAAACAAACACACCGCACTCTGAATTTTGCAGTTTATTATACTCCAAATGAATCTCCCAAACAGTTGAAATGGTAGCAGCCCTGTGGCTGAACCATTTGAAGTGGCTATTCAGACGTAGCAAATTTACTTCAGTGCTCAACCTTTTTCCCCGCAGACCAAATAGGTGCTACTTGGTCCATCTGTGGCTCATTGGGTCCAGTTCAGTGTTTGGGGTGGGCATGGTGGGGCCTCATCCTGTTGTGCTGGAGGGATGTGGGCGGCTGGGCCCAGATGTTGCCATGTGGAAGGAGAAGTCATGGCCCAGCCCCAGCCTGGCTGTGCAGGGCAGAGAGATGTGACCTGACCCCAACCCTACCACAAGAGGGGAGGGGGCATGGGCTGGCTGCACAGGGGCAGGGGGAATGGGGAAGGGACATGGTGCAACCACATGGGGCTTGGGAATTTAGCAGCAGGGAAGGACTGACATTATTAATTGCCACTGCACTCCCATCACTAAATTTCCCCACAGATGGGGAGCCCACAAGCTGCCATGGCTCTGTGGGCCAGATATGACCCATGGGCTGGGGATTGAGTACTCCTGTTTTAGGAGGTTACTTTCCAGGTACTTACATGGCTTCTCAGTCCCTGCAGGATCCAAGTACCTCACAAGTATATACTATCCTTAACATCATGACCAGTAGACTTACCACCCTCATTTTACACATGGAAAGCTGAGGGGCACAGAAATCAATAATTATAGACCTGATTTTTTAATTTAGTTTGGCATCTAAAGATCAATGACAACAATCTGATTATCTGAGTACCACTCCAGTGCCTCAGCCAGGAGGATATATCAGTATATATACCATTATATCCTGGCTTATCACAGGAAAAACTTTCCTTTTCAGAAACTCATGAACATCATTTTCAGACCTTGTCCACCTTGTGCCTATGCAAGTACACCCACACACCTGGGGAAGTGCCAGGAATATTCTTTTGCATGAACAGCCATCAGACTGTATTACATGAGGGCTAGGAGAAGTGTATGCACAAGTGGTTGGAGAGCCAAGTTTTTGACACAGAGGTTGAGGTCCCACTGTGAGAGGAAGAAGGGAGCATAGGGCTTTATGTACTTGAAAAGAACGCTTGGGTTGTTTTTCGACATTTTGCTTATGAAACTCTCAGTTGTATTCAGAGAGATGTGATTTATTCTAAAAGCCTACTTGGGTATGCTGTTGGGAGCATCAGTAGCTTTGAAGGCATAACCTGTCTGTGACCTATTTGCCTTGTGCTAACTCTGGGAGAATAAAGACAGACACAATACAAATCAGGAAAGGATTTTGCTCCTATCTCTCAGTTACACAGATGCTCCTTTGCATTTCCAGCCCAGAGAGCTCTTTAAACAAAGCACTCAATTGCTATCCAGCAAACCCATCAGAATGTGGTTCAGAAGCTAGGCAAATCCATGTGGTGCAGGAGATCTTCCTTGGTTCACTTGGAGGCCGCCTATGATTTAATGGGTTAAATTTAAACCTGGGAATCAGGAAACCCATGTTTTCTTCTTGAATCTGCCACTGGCATGCTCTATGACCCCTTGACCTTTTTATGTCTCTAGTTGGTACAATGGGAAGGAGCTATTGTTTTGCCATTGCTATAAAACACAACAGATGAACAGGACTATGCAGAATCCTAATTGATACTATAACAAGAGCAAGTTGAATACTTTCCATTTAAACTTGACTGAAAATTGGGTATGATTGATTTCTTTTTTTATGAAAAAGTCTGTTTCTGCAGAAAATGTAGATTTTTTTTGGCTGAAAAACCCAAATGCCCTAAAAGCTAAGCTTTTTCAGCTCTTGCCTGAATATCAGGAAAAAAATACATGTTCATCAAGGTCTCCATGGTGCCTTATGCATAGTTCTCCAGCCTTCCAGAGAGCTAGGTAAAAGATACCATTTTATAGCAGGGCAATAAAACACTAAGATGGTACATGACTTACCAAAGGACAGACACAACAAATTAATAAGCAGAAATCAAACTAGGATACAGATTCCTGACTCCCAGCCCATTGCTCTATTTAATTTTAGCATAATTTTTCTGCACAAAAAACATAAACCCCACAAAACCTTGCAGAGCTCAGAGCTCACTAAGTACTTTTAAAATTCAATCTTCAGATGTTACCCAAAAAGCATGATGACTGGTATTGAATCATGTATATGAATGGACAGTGTTCAACCATCTCTAGAAGATATGCACTATTTGCAAGTGCATTGGAAGATATGTTGTAAGAGGCCGCAGTACCAGAAACAGTTTGTGGCTGCTCACATCTGTCAGTCAGTTAGGAAACCAGACATTAGAGGCACAGGATAACAACAAAATCAACTCAATGCAAATAGAGATTTTCTAAAGAAATCATGCAAGTGAGTTTATATCTATTTGCATTACTTCTATTGTAAAAACAAGATATCAAATCAAAAAAACTCAATCAACTATCCAACACTTAATTTCTGATATGAAGTTTTCACTTTTAACACATACAAAACCAGATCAGCATATAATTTAGGGAATTCAGCAAGAATTTTAAAGAACATAAAAATTGAAAATGACTTTTAAGACTACATTAAGAATTACTTTAATAAGACCTCTGCATATGCAGAGGTCTTTTTCTACAAAGATGTTATCTCCTAATCTTTCTTCCAAGGCCCCCTGTACATGTTTCAATTAATAAGTTAATTACAGCATAAACAGGAATGATGCTACATATGTACCCAATTTAAAGGCAACATAAAATGGGAAACAAACCATTAAAATGTTTCACATATAGCATGAAACATTCTTTTATGACTGGTTTGTATAGTGCCTTAAATTTAATGTGTGGCCAGGGCCAACAATCAGCTGAGAGCTGGTCCCAGGGTCCATCCCATACATAAGGCATGGCAGGCCGTGTGATTGTTGTGGATCAAGGCTCAGATCCCATTGTGCCATTAAATGAATGTATGCCAGGGTGCCAGGGGCCTCCGTGTCTGAGATGTTGTAGCAAGAGATATGATGTTTATAGGAGCATTGTAGAAGCTCTGATCTTGGGTTTTTGTTTGCAGTTATTTATATAGAATTCTTCTTGTATTTGACCCCTCCAAATTATGAAGATTTGGTCAGAGTAGTCATATGAAATTGTATTCCATTGAAGTTCATGGTAGTTTTCCTATTTAATTCTGGAACTCTGCACTCAGTACATTCAGTTCATGGTTTTATTAAACTGAACAAAATATTCAGTCTAATTTAAAAACGTCTTCTAGGCTACTACCTCTGGGATTCTTGATTATGATTTGACAGAATATTTGTCCCACATAATAATGAGCAGATAAGTCACACACCTGCTTCAAGGAAATGGAAATTTCTATCTTTTCCTAAAGAGAAAACTGATTACAGTGTCATTTTTACTTCTATTTCTACCATGCTGTAGTCATAGTAGTATCTAGCAGGTACAAGTGTTTACTGAGTTAAGAAAAGGACAGAGAATGAAATAAGCCCACAGATGTGGAACTGGTTTTGACACAGAAGGAATGCCAATAGGCTTTAATCTGAGATTACACCTGTTTCACTGTTGGTCTAATTAGACTCAAAATACTAAGCTGTACAGAAAGAGGAGAAGCAATCACTATTAACGAGACTGCACACAGCCAGCTGATGCATGGTCAAGAGGTGGGAGGTGCAAGCATTGTCTCCACTCCAGTAACATACAGGACAAGAAAAAAGACCTGAGCAGTGCTGGCATTTACATGATCATCTGTCCGAGACATCTAAAGCTAGAGACTGCATCTTACATGGCCAACGTGTTTCTCATGAGGTCATCTAATCCAATCCCATATTCATGGCAGGAACATCCCTGACTAAACCATCCCAGCCAAGTGCCTGTCCAACCAGCCCTTGAAAACTTCCAAGGATGGAGACTCCACAATTGCTCTAGTTCCAATGCTTAACCACCCTCATAGTCAGAAAAAACTCCTTCCTTCTTTCCTTCTAAGTCTTGCTGCTCAGGCCCCAGATCCTTTTTATTGCTCTATGCTGAACACTTTCCAAACTTTTCACATCTTTCTTGAAGTGAGGGACCCCAAACTGGACATAGTACTCCATGTAAAGCCTTACCAGTGCTGAAAAAAGTGGGCAACAGTATGCTGTTGGCTTTTCTTTACAACAAGAGCACACTAGTGGCTCATATTCAGCTCCATGTTACCTCCGGGTGTTTTCTGTAGTACTGCCACCTAGCCCATCATTTCCCAGTCTGAATCTATGCATGCAATTATTCCATCCCAAGTGCCTACTCTGTGCTTGCCCTTGTTGAATCTCTTCTGATTGAATGCTGACCATTTCTCCAGTCTTCGAGGTCATCTTGGATGCTAGCTCGATCCTCTAGAGTACCTGCAACTGGCTAGCTGCTCCTGATCACCATGTTCTTCTCTAAGTGCTTCACAATACATTCTGTGAGAAACTGCTTCATGATCTTTCCAGGTATTGCGGTCAGGCTTATTGTTCTGTAGTCCCTTGGATCCTCCTTCCTCTCTTTTTTTTTTTAAATGGGCACTATATTTGCCTTATTTTTTGACATCCAGGAGTTCAGAATATTTAACGGCTGTAAAACACCCCCGCCAAATCCTTCAATACCCTAACGTGAATCCCATCTGGCCTTGTTGACTTGAAAAAAAATGATTGTATAAGTAATCCCTAGCCTGTTCTTCTGGTACTCTTAAGCTGATTGCCTCCTTCTCTATCTTTGTTGCCAACTGCACTTGCCACTTGCTGATTGCCTCTATTTGTGACGATTGACATAAAAAGGCACATTTCATACGGATCTTCCATTTTACATTACTCTACGGAAAGGAATTATGAAAACGACTTCTTGCATGATAAATTGTGCTGTGCCCAAAGTGATGGGGGTTATGTAGAGGAGGAGTTTCCTGCTTTTGATCTAATTGATGGCATTAACTACTGCAACATAAACACTTTTTATCATCTCTAGCATGATTTCAACCCCTCATGATGGAGGTATCAACTGAAGTCAATATTTTTTCCCACTCACACTCACTGTTGAAGTCCTCATTTGTGGAGTATAAAGAAGCATTTTCCAAAGGGATGAAACATAGTTCCAAACACCCAGTATGGCCATTTCCCCACAAGTGAGACTGCGTGGTCTGGGGTGCCTCAAAGCCTTTTGAGGCACCATGAAACATCCATGGCACTCATGATTCTGTTAGCTGTGCTGCATATTTGCATCAAAATTAGATACTGGGAAATCCTGGTGTCTAATGAACCTATGGCAGAAAAAAAGCAGGGCGGTGCATGTGGCTGCAGCATTTGCTGCCCGAAACCAGGGCCTGGTCAGCCAGAGCCATGCTCTGGCTGCCAGCCAGGCTCCAAACACCCAGATCACCACTGCTGCAGCCCTGGGGGTTAGGTTGCTGGGACCAGTCCAGGTGCTGGTCCCAGCCTCCCTTACCCCACCCAGGGCAATTTGCTGCATGCCAGAGCGTGTGTGCTGGGGTGTGCCCAGGGACAACTAGCAGCAGCAGAAATATGTGCCACTACAATCTGTTCCCAGGGAAATACATGCTCCCATGCATGAGGACATGCCCTATGTGGCTACCATTGAAGTGGAGTTGTACTTTTCTGGGGGCTGCAAATTGTGGGAGCATGTCATTACTGAATCTGTAGCCTACTCACACCAACAGTGTTTGAATGCTCTCTCCGATGGTGATGTTTACAGGTGCTTCCCTGTATTTTATTTCTTCTCTTCATTTCTCATTCCAGTGATATTGAAAGTAAATAATTGGGTGATCACCTAAAGACCAAGATGATCATCAGCCAGATTTCTCTCATGGGTGGGGGAAGGAACACATTTGGGATATCAAACAGAAGTAGAGATTAGAGTAGTAAAATGGAGAAGGAAGCTTCCTTCCCACCCACTTGTCATTTGGGGACGACAAAAATAGCAGGCCTAAAGGAGACAGGGACAAATGGGGAAGAAAAAAGGGATGCAACAGCTTTTTAAAAAAAAACGAGGCAAAGCATGGGAAGTGGGGATGAGAAAAATGGAGCCCTGTGGGAAACAGAAGGGAAGAAACAACAAGGCAAAACTGGATGGAAGTTGAACATGAAAGGCACTCCATACAGCCAAGGTCTCAGCATGTTTTCCTTGGAGCAGCATAGCAGGGAAAACGAAAAGAGAAAGCTTTTTGCCGTTTATTTTTTTATATTGCAAGAAAAGCA
Organism: Crocodylus siamensis; assembly: GCF_052110815.1. Lineage (NCBI taxonomy): Eukaryota > Metazoa > Chordata > Crocodylia > Crocodylidae > Crocodylus > Crocodylus siamensis. The sequence continues at coordinate 410,126,068 of NC_143395.1, read as the reverse complement.
TCTGCCAAAAAATTAGTTTTACAATGCCTGCTGATTGTGATATATTCAGCACAGAAATGAAGCCAATTTAGTTTAGCTAGCATTAATGACCCCCAAACAACAAGATTTTTAGAGAAAACCAAAAGCAAAGGAAGACTCTATATGCAGGCATTGGATAAAGTGTTAATTCCCCAAAAAGGAAACTTAAGAAGCAGTGAAAGAGCCGAGGTGAAATAAGACATATAAAAACCCATGAGGGTAGAAGAAATGAAACACAAATAGAATTCGGAAAAAAGGACGGAGACAGAGAGGAAGACTGACTGTAATCTAAATCACCCCTCTGTCAATCCGTTTTCTAATTTATGAATCCACTCATCCATCCCAGTCTCATCATATTGCTTTCTGAGTACCTGAAGGGCCAGAAGTGGCCTAGTCCCGTTCCTCCTTCCCGTATGGCAGCTGGGGGATGATATTATCAAATCACTATTCCTGTTCTGTGTCATGTCCCTTTTTTGGTCTTGCAGCTGTCAGAAAGCTGAGCTGAAGAGACAAGTTTTGCACTTGCTCTCAAATGAGTGATGTCCGTGCTCTGTCTTCCTGCTTTCACAAGTTAGTGTTACTGGTGTGGCTCATCTGGAGAATATTTCCTTCTGAATTGTGATCTTGGCCGGGCTCTTAAAGGAGGCTCCAAAGTGTGGGTTATTTCACTGTTTCCCAGGCTATATCCTCTAAAACTTTTGATCCTGTTTCTATGACGGGTTTGCCCTACAAATGCTTGAATGCCTCATTTATCTTCTTAACTCCGAATGTCTCCTATTCATAACCATGAAACAGAGACACTGACTTTAGCAGGTGCTTAATATATCATTACTTGATGGTACAATCACTATGGCATTTAGGAATTAAAAACATAACCTCATGATCAAGAAGAGAATACACACTGATTAAAAGAGTACCCCAAATCAGATACTTGCATTACTTTCTGCAGGAAGGACAGCTGGTCTCTAGGGTATGTAATAAGTTTAATGGGTGCTGTCTTAGAAAACTCCATATAGTGCCAAAATCCTCACCAACATCTATTTTCATTTTGCAATTCATCAGGAACAAGCTACTGGAGAAAAGGCAGGGCATACATTAATCATTACTGAAGTAATTGCAGGAATCCAGGTGCCATCAGTTAGAAAGGAAGGCAATATATTTAGGATCTGGATGACAAAACTGGCAACAGAGGATAAGGAAAGAAATCAGAGCTTCCATAGCATTTATATTAACACCTGTTTTAGGATCCCTGGAGCTGGCAGCACTATGTTACCTCTGCCTGGTGTGCCTCCATAAAGAGATATTTAACAGGACAGGGCACGTTAAAAATATCAGAAGAGAAATGACAAATCCTAGAGTATACAACAGAAAAAAATGGATATTTGAGACATCCCTGTTCCTATCACCCTGCTGTCTTTGGTTGAGTTGAATAGAGAAGTTTTACACTTAACCCAATAAAATGAAAGGAGGGAGGGAGGGACCAGCACTGAAATTGGGAGCAGCTCTGAAACAACCTTTAAACTGAATTGGGAGTGTCTAGGAAAGCCAATGGGGTTAACTTTGCGATCTTTCCACCGTGAATGATATTGAGCTAGGGTGCAAACTGGAGTTCGGTCAGTGTGTGCAAACATCTATAAGGCTGAATTTTCAGGCTGCTTGGGGAAATGTAGATGCACCCTATTACTGTTCCAGGAAAGATTCATTTGGATGTGGTCAGAAAAGAAAATAGGTCTTGCTGTCCTTGGTCTGGTCAATATGATCAACAATGCTGCTAAATCTATTTCCCAGCATCCCTCCCAAGTACTAAATTGTCAACATAGCAACTGAAATTACATGCACCTCAGCCAGTATCTGCTCATCCCCATGTACTACTGGCTGCCTTTTTAAGTTTCACTGGGCATTTTCCAGGGGAAGTAAACCTGGACTCAGTTCTCTGGACGATGAGATCTCAGCAAGTTCTGTTTGCAACACTAGTACAAAACCAACCAAACTCACCAAAAACAATAAGCAATTATCCTGTGTCTCCTAATGGGATTAACCTAGTGGTAGAAATGGACTGAATATGGCTTGGGTTGCTTATATTTTACTGAATTGCAACCACCAAAACATACTTTTTTTAACTGAACCAAAAAAGAAAAGTGATTGCATACATGGGAAACAGACAGAAAATATTGTCAGGACAGATAAAGTTGAATTCCAATAAAGAGGGAGAGATCACAAGATAAATGAGAGACTGTAACAACTCCAGAAGAGGAAATAAAAATAAATTGAGGCTCCGGGAAGAGATAGAAAGGAAAAGGAAAAATCTAATCATTTATCTACCAATCCATTCATCTAACTTTCTAATTTATGGGTCCATCCATCCATCCCTGTCTAATCACAGTGGTACCTGAGTGTCTAACAAAACTTTCATCAGCACAGTATAAAGACACCAACTCAAGCATCAAACCCCTTTTCTCTTAAAACCTTTGAGGGACATTTTATTAATCATTACTCCTGTTTCACATTTATCCTCTTTGTCAGTGTTTCATCTATGAGAAACCTGAGCTAAGTTTTTTAGGTTTCTTTTTTTTTTACATTTTGATCTGGATTCAATGAAATATGTGCTGCTTCGTGGTGCTATCAGAAATAAGTATGATCATCCGGGGCAACCTCTTGGAAGGGAGCAGAAGGGGTGGGTCCTGAAGACAAGGGCCTCATTACACAATAAATTTAGGTGGCTTCTGGAGCTCTTAAACCCTGGATTGGCTTCATGTTAAACGTCTTTTAAGTGTCTTAAAGTGCTCATTATTCATTTTAAAGTTACAATTAAAACCATTCCAGGGCAGGATTATTTTTATTCCACCTAATTTTGCTCTCGTTCCATTAAGGTGTGGTCACTCCCTACAGCTATTCCACCCCAGCTGAAATCCCCCAGCATCCCAGGATGCAGTGACCAATTCTGAGTAAGGACAAGCAGGGATGCTGGGGCACAGCAGGCCTGGGCATGGCATTTCACCTGCAGGAAATGTCAGCAGTGAGAATCACAGCCCTGGAGAGGCTGCAGTGCCTCCCACCGCCACCCAGACCAGCTTGCTGTTCCCTTGGGCAGAGGTGCTGGGGGTGGGGAAGGGAGGTTACATCTGGGGAAAAAATGGATTGGGCCTCTCAGAAACTTGGTTGGGGGTGGTGGTACAGGGGGTGAACAGGCTAAAGCACCAAGCCAGCCCAGGAGGTGGCAAGAGGAACCGTAGTCACCAGGTGCTCCAGGGCGATAGCTTTTTCTCTGCCCAGTGCAAGCAGCGAGCAGTCCTGCACCTAAGGTATTTACTGGCATTGCAGCTAATGCCAATACATACAACAGACTAAAGAAACACACAAAACATAAAGACATTGTGGCTGACAGCACTGATTTGGTTTGCAATAAGAAACATTTTACATAGGCTCCTAGTCCTGCTCCTGCTCACCACGCATCCAGCGGCAAGTCACAGCTGTGTGGGCCAGTCAGTCTCATCAGAGATGGTTTTTTGCCGTAAGGTGTGACTGCTCCACTAAGCTGAACAACACTACGGCAATTAACATTTGTTTGACTCACAGCATAAGGTGTAACAAGGTCCCATAAAGAGTAATCCCAGATCTCAGTGGAGACTTCCTTTCATGACAGAGCCAACTAGAGAAGCAGCCAGAGAACCATCATCATGTGCATATTCCAGCCTTGGCTGATACTGGTGTGCCCTCTATGCACTGCTTGATGTTTCCACTTCTTCCAGTTGGAACAGCCATGATAGTACAACTAGGTAGTTGCCATGTGGCAAGAGAAGGTTTGATACTAATCATCATCTGTGCACATCTACCTTCTCTGGGTAGGCCATCAACACTTTGGTGCCTCTTGATACAGCAATGGACATAAGGCAAACCTCATTATCACATGCATCACAAAAGGCAGAAATTCTGTGATGGAGACTTTGAATTGATGTAACTCTGTATCTTTCTCTTTAACACTGTCCCGGTGGTGTACAGTCTTCTTCTATTCTCTCAATCTAGTGACCGCTGGTGTCTGTGTGTCAAGATTTTCTGACAAAAGACTTGGACATAGATTAGCAGGAGCCAGTATTGCAAAAAAAAAGGATTATGTGGCCATTTAAACACATATATGTTAAAACATGCTGAACTAGAAAGCTCTACAATATCAAATAAAAACAAAAAAAAATCTAATTTTAATATTTACCATTTATATAGAAATTTTCTTTTAGAGTTTTCACAGAGTTTTACAAAGATGAATAAGTACAATTACTCCTACTTTTTTATAAATGGGAAGAGATTTACAGACAGCAAAAGAACCAGTTCAGTCAGTTTTGGAGCAGGGACTGTCATTCAGACCTTACTGACTTACAGAAGACATTCCAGCCAGATTCTTGCACACAAAATATACAGTAAGAGAATAAATGGAACAGTCCAACATGTTATTTGATGAAACATTGCAGTATTTGTTGAATTATCTATTTAATCAACAGCATTCAACCAGATTTGGTAACTAGACTGAATATTAAAATGCATATGAATATAAAAGGTTTGTGTACCAGAAACAGCTGAGGACTACTCTTAAGCAATCAGGTAGCAACTCTCATGACAATGAAATTACAGAACACGGTTAATTCGATAAAAAAGGGATTTTCCAGACCGGGAGAGTCAGTTTTTGTGTGTACTTGGGTACACCTTGATAATCAATACAAACAAAAGTTTTAGTCATTATAAGATGTATTTTGCATAGGAGGATGAATTTAAATCAGTTATTTCACTCTTAAATTCCTAAGGCAAACGTTAGAGTCTTAATACACACAGATTCTGTTCAGATTACAGTTCAGTAACATGATTCAACTGCATGTTTCTACATGTCCTATTTTTTCTTATACGTTATTTTTTGTTAATCTCAAAATCAGCAAAAAAAATTTCTGTATGAACTCACCTAGTTACATATTTCAACCCAGAGATGTTTAATCTGAAACAAACATTTTTTCCGGTCTAAGGCTTCACAACAATATTTGATGCCAGATTTAATGAACCCCATCTAAGTTTCAGCTCTGTAGCTATAATTCATACATGACTCTTCTCCAGCTCAAATGCAACAAATAACACAAAACAGAATTGTAGAAATTAAGGGGTGAAAGGGACCTTGAAAGATCATTGAGTCCAACCCCCCTGCTCTGGGCAGGAATACTGCCGAGATCAAATTATGCCAACAAGGTGTCTCTCCAGTCTCCTCTTGAAGACTTCCAAGGTTGGGAACTGCACTGCCTCCTTGGGAAGTCTAGTCCAGATTCTGGTCACCCTTACCATAAAGAAGTTCTTCCTTACATCCAACCTGAAACCATCCTCTAACAGAGGGAGTCTTAAAACTGGAAGACAATATTCACAATGTATCTACTCTGTGATGGACCACTTACATTCCCCATAATGTTAGTGTGCAGCTTCCTTTCAGTTTATTCCTACCTGTCTTCTGAAGCACAAGCTCTGCCCCTCTTGTTTGTGTTCATCAAGATGGCTTGGGCCAAACATTCATAACTAGTTCTGCTGGATTGCTCTTTAATTGCTCTTTTGAAAAGCAAAAAATAAGAGCAGAGATCCAAATGTTATTTCAAACATATCAATATTATAAGGCAGTGGGCTCCAACCTTTTTAAGTAGGAGATAACCTTTGGCATTTAAAAGCAACCCAAGATCTACTGTGTGCCACTGCCTCCCCCCCACCAGCAGGTAAGTCTGTGGGGAGGGAAGGGGGAGTAGATTGAGGCAGGGAGATAAAAAATTATTTGGGGGTGCACCTCCCCAGCAGGTAAGTCCTACCCAGCCAGGACCCCACTCTACAAACCTCTTCTCCTGCCTCTGCGGCACTGTCCCTCACCGTGGGGGCCTCAATTTAGCCCTCACCCCTTCCCTCCCCCACGGACTGACCTGCTGGGATGGGGTGCATGTGTGCATGCACCTGGGAATTTAGCCCCCCACCCCAACCTCAGATCAACTCCACGAGCCTCCAAGATCTACTACAAGAGGCTCCAAGATCTACTAGTGGATCAAGATCCACTGGTCGGTGACCACTGTTATACAGAGTGGCAATCAAGGAGAAAACAAAGAGGTGGAAGTGGCTACTGAATAAAAGATGGTAAATACAAATAGATGTGGAGAAAAGGAAATCCAGGATTGATTTCCATTTGGTTGCAACAAAAGTGCTTTTCTCAAGTCTTCTAATGAGATTTAGGAGTCCCTTTTGTCAGATGGTACATTGTGCAGGTGAAAAATCTCACCGATGCCTGTTTCAGTTTGGAATGCATTAAGATCACGATAATGGAGTGTCCTGATGGATATGCAGCAACCACTACTAATGAGACCGCAACTTCCCAGGTAGGGGTATTTTGTGAGGCTGACAGTATCAAAGGGATCTGAGCAATGAAACTGGAAAGATAGAGGATAAGGAAAGACACCAGAGCTTTAATGGCATTTATATGAATGCTTGTCCTGGGATCTTGGCAGCTGGTTGTGTTGTGTTGCATCTTTTTGGTGTGCTTCCACAAAGAAGCAATCAATAACGATGAAGTGAAGAATGATATTATAAAAGGAAAGAAACAACCTGCGCAATAAAGAGGAGCAATGCTGAGCGAGGAGGTGTCCAAAGCAGTGCTCTTCACAGAGTTGTTTACATGATTTCCAGTAGAGTTGGGGGAGGAAATGCTGGGAAAAATCCAAAACATTGGCAACGTGGTGATAGAAGAGACCAGCACTGACCCCAGAAGAAACCAGGGAACCATCCCAGAAATTCTCAGCTTCATTCGCAGTAAAATCAGTTGTGTAAAGTTGATAATCTTCACACAGTAGAAGACACTGAGCCAGGTGCTGAACCACAGACTGGCGTGGTTTACAAACATCCACAAGATATAGAATGCTTTATATAAAGTAGCCAGCTTGGGCATGCCTGGAAAGTAGAGACTGTGGATGTACACTGTTATGGTCCCCTGCAAGACAAACCTCGATATGCCCAAAGAGATCAGGATCATGTCAGAAGAAGAGATTTTTCTATTTCTGATCCAATCGCTGCAAATAAGGACTGCAATAAATCCATTTCCCATAAAGCCAGCAATGATCTCAATCCCTAAAATGGTGAATAATAGTATAAGAAGTGGAGGCAACATCCCTCTGCCTTTGGTCTCTGCTTGTCGAGTGACGTGAGAAGTTGCCTACACCGATTAGCTGGTATTTGACTAGCACCACGCTAGACCGGGCTGCCTTTTATTTTAGGAGACAGGCCGATACTGCAAATGATAATGAGAACTGTTTGCCAAGCTGAGTCCTGAGGATGCAAATCTTGGAAGGATTTAATTCTTGAGCCTACATCCTTTTCACACATTGTATTTGAATATTCTCTTCCACAGGGCTGGGAGGATGGCCAGCAGCATTTTGCCTTTTCCTCAATCCTACTCTTCATGTTCCTACTGGAGTGGGAGGTGTGCCATCCATGGCTGTGGTTGTACATGTACTTCATAGTGGGAGAGATGAAAAATGCTGAAAAAAATCCAATAACATGCGGGGATGTACAAATACATGATTGGGAAGGGAAAGAAAGGGAAGGAACAAGTAAGCTGTTTCTCCATCCTGACTCGGGAAAGATAAAAAATAGGTCTGTAGACACCAGGTGGGACAGAAATAGGGGTATGATGCAGAGTTGCATGCAGATGCAGAAAAAAACAAATCGGCAGGGGGAAAGCTGAAAGGGAATTGCCAAGGAGCAGAACAGAAAACAAAAAAAATCCAGGCCAGATTTCCAAAATTGGTGGGCACCCACAACTCTCCGTGACTTCAGGCAGAGGGGTTTGGTGGTCTGTGCCTCTGCAAAGTGCTCAGTAAGTCTTGTTAGCAACACTGACATAATAAACCAGGGAGAACAAATCAAGGAAGAACAGCCCGAGGAAGATACGAATTCAGGCTGCCTAGTAACGTGCATGCCTTCTCTCCTGTAACTATTTTTTCTCAATTTCCACCACTCCAAATGTCTTATACTTTTCACCATCATGATACAAAGAGCCACAAATGCATTAGCACTCCTGAGTTTTGAACTCTTTGAGAGTCCACTGGGGAGCATATCAGACATAGAAACCACATCTGCTGCAGATCTAAAGCATGTGTCAGAAGCCACAGCTGGCTTCTGGGATGATGGTCTAGCAGAGCTAACTTTCCTGATCTGCTGGGGGAGGCCCCAGGGCCTCTACCAAAATTCACCTGACTTAATTGTCTGCAGGCCATTCAACAGACTTGCTTCAGAGTCGTTAGGACATTCTGCTTCTGACTCCCGATCCTAGCTCATCCCCTGGCTGTGATTCTCCAGGAAGAAACCTCATCTTTCACCCCTGGTTCTGACCACCGGTGTCCTGGCAACATTAAGGGCATCTCTGGAGCAGATAGGAGGCTGCTCTGCATTTTGGGGAGAGGCTTCTTTCTCTTTGCCTCTGCATTTGTGTGCTGGGATTTGGGCAGCAGTCTCCCCTCACTTTTCCGCCCTCAATTAAACAGGCTATTTTTACTTTACTCATAGCCCCATGGGGGAAAAAAATAAATTGGAGAGAATTGAAGATTTTTGACAAATAATTAGGAGAGAGGTTGTGGTCATGTGGCAGCAAAGAAAAAAGAAATGGAGAGTGCTTTGGCACCCAGACTGCTTGCTTTTGAAGGAGCAGAAACTGCACTTCGGTTAATCACTTTGGGAAGATGATAGCGTCAGTTGAAGGGAAGATCAAGTTTTGAATCCCTCAGATCTGAGCCATGGATACTTTGCCAACAACTAGCTATACCAGAGAACCTTAAATGCGAATGCTATATTCATATCCCATAGGCACCTTTTCCCAAAATGTTAGGCCTCCAAAACGAGGGTCTGTGTCTTCAGTAGGGAGGCTGATTTCTGCACAGAAATAGAAGCATGGAGATGCTGTAATGTCTGCTGACAGGCCTGCTTCTCTCCCTGTCTCTGGCTAGCATCTAGCAGGGGAGGACTCCATTTTCCAGAAGGCTGGTTGTTTGAAGCTTGTAAAAAAGGCTGAGCCATAGGGAATTAGAGGCCCCTGGGATTTAAAGACCGCCATAGACTACAGAACTTAGTATCTGCATAACTGTTCTGAAGAGAGGAGTGTGAAGCGGGAATAATGTATTTTCACCCATAAAATAAATCTCCGTGTGCTCAAAGCGGTCAGGTTCATGTCACATCACAAGGTGACCATTTTCTCCTTATCATAGTGCAATGAATAACTATAATAAATATATTCCCTACATAATAAATATATTCCCTATAGCCCCTATGGTGGCCTCAATTGCTCCAATGATTAGAGAGTTTGCTTGAAGTGAAGTAAATATCTTTCCACATTCATTCACCACAGTCTGCTTTGTTTGTGCCAGCCCCAATATTGCAACTGGTGTCTCATTAGACACCCTCTTCTCTGCTAAGAGGAAGAAAACCTAAAAATCATCCTAGAGTTTACTGGAAGTTTTCTGTCCCACACTGATCCGTAGGACACAGATCTTTGAAGGATTTAATTTTTAAATCTGCACTCCTATGCACATATATACCATTTCTATACCTTCTTTTCCAGGGTTGCATTTTACCTCTTCTCCCCATCTTTAAAGGGCCTATGATTACAGGCAAAGCTGGCAGCACTGCCTATTATTCAGGTCTCCACATACTTCCTATTATAAAAGACACCATTTTCAATTGTTAGGAAGTATGTCAAACCTTAGGCGTTTGGCCTGAGATTTTCTGTGATGGGGGACTTCCCCCAGCTGATTTTTAAGTTCAGACAAACCAGTTCAACCATTTCCAGTTATGAAGTTTGGGAATGCTATATTGTTTTGCCCATTTAACAGGGGATGGGAAGGGAAAGGGTTCCTCGCTGAGGGACATGTCTTTTGACTATCTTTTTTGCCTTGAATAGACACCCACATTTGCCCACATTAGACTCTGAAAACCTGCAGTTCACACACATTCAGTAGATGCTTGCTAGTGTTTAACTGAAATCTCTGAAGACTGCTGTGACTTTTATAGCTGCTAATGGCAAGAAGACTGTGCAGCATTCCCAAAGAACCAGTGAATATACTCCTTTTGCCATGCATCGGAAATGACACCAGGGAATCTGTGTTATCTTTGCTTTTAGCAGTATGGAAGTAGAAATAGGCTGATTTAAGTACAGAGGGACAGAAGCTGGACTGGGGAAAAAGGGAAAGGAATAGAATATAAAAGAAACCTGGTGAAACTGGAGCTGGAAAGGCATGGGAGCCAGGGGGAGAGCAAGCTGGGATGGCCTGTGCCACAATACTGGGAATGGAAGGGTAGAACTGGTTAGACAGGGAGATTAGGATTAGGCCTTTGGAGAGAGCAGAACAAAGTCAAATTTCTGGAGTTTCCAGCAAGACAGTATTTCTGAAAAGTGTCTGTTTTAGAAGCATCAGAACAACCTTGTTAAAATGTTTCATTTTGACTATCCTGTTTGGACTTCTTGTTAATTAGTGTATATGGCATCAAATGTTCTGCCAAATAATCTGACCAAACCCTTCAATAGTTTCTGTGCAACATGAAGATGCCAGTTGCTTGTTTCCATGGCAGGCTTCAGTTTCATCAAACGAGCATTTCCAATGGTAAACTTTTGTCTGGACGCTTCTGCCCAAACCTAGGTCAAAACCTGAAGATCTCTATGGAGGAGCTATTCATTCAGTGGGCTAGAATAGGATGGAGACTGGAAAGAAGAGGGCTTGTGAGATCCCTTCCAATTATTTCTGACGTAAGATGAGGAACTGGGGCCTGGTGTCAAAATATCAGAGGTATCTATGAGGGCAGGAAGTGAGGTCAGAAGCATGTGGGTGGGAAAAGTGACAGATCCAGGACTGGAAGTAAAAGCATTTTATTTCCAGTCCAACCACCACTCAGTTTCTAACCGTATTATTAGAGCGAGTCAGATACCTTAAAAACTGAATCCTCAAATAAGCTATTTGATAAAATTTAAGACATATGACAAAAAATGCATCGGCGTCTCAGCACATAACCAGCTTTAGTGACAACACATTATGTGAGCCTGCGGATGAATATGCAACATAAGAAGCTGCAGTACTAAACATAATTTTGGGCTGCTTACAGTGTGCAATCAATGAACAAGTTCATAACAGTGCAGTCACATAGTCACAACACAATCAATTCTGTGCAAAGAGGGACTTTCTAAAGAAACCATTCACTTGTTACTTTTATTGCTATCTGCAACACATCTCGCACATCACAGATGTAAAACTCAAATCAGAGCTGTCTCACATATTTAGAAGCTGCTATTGAGACTTACCTACTAGAGATGGTGGGAATATTTTTTTCTGAAATGAAACTGCAATAGCACAGAGAATGTGACTGACTGACTTTAAAGGAAGGTCGCAGGCTACAATTCTGGTCTGAGATCATGGGTGGAAAAGCTCAGCCTGAACTGAACAGGCCTGGGACTTCAAGCTCATCTCTCATACCCCATTTACCTATATGCACTTCTGTATTTCACAAAAGAAAACAAAAATTGGTGCCAAATGCAAAGGAGTTTTAAAACCTCAAAAGTTGCCCTGAAACAGAATGGCCATTCTCCACCCAGCTCTATAGGTGAGTCCTAAAGGACTTTTTTTCTAATTTTTATGTCATTTCTAAATACCTTTGCTGTTACTAGAGGGCCACCTCCAGGGTAGCTAGTATGAGAAACAAGAGAGAAGTGGGGCAGCAATGCAGATTCTAGATTTAATCCACTTCGACTTTGTACAGCGGGAAGAGAGTCTGTGAGCGTTCTTGGTTGAAGTCTTCCGTTCCCAAACTGTAGATCACGACCTCAAAAGGGGTTGCAACATCAGCAGATACGGTCACGGAGGTGCGGGGCTGTGGGTTGGGCATGAAGAAGGACCATGCTGAGGAAATGGGGTCATGCTGAGCCATCAGTGGGGTCATGCTGAGGAAAAGTTTGGGAAGCACTGGTCTAAGTAAAGGAGTCCCATCTCTCCATTAACACTTTGTAGAGTGGGGATTCCTCACCAAAGTCTGTTGGGTTTGGGCATACATTAAACCCCAGGGAGCTGCTTCTGACCATAGGTGTCCACCTGTTGTGACAGACAGGCAGGCAATACCTACGCTACAAAACTGGCAACAGAAAGGAGGAGATCGGTGCTTTAATGACATGTACATGAGCATCTCTGCTGGCCCCTGGCTAGTGCAACACCTTCCTGCTGTTCTTACCTGCAAGAAGGAGAACAACTGAAAATGACAATGAGGTTTTTTCCCTGCCCTGGCACTGCATGAGTAGAGGAAAATCTTGGAAAAGCTTCCTAGTTGGGTATACCTCCTAACAACATGTGTGTTGTGTATCTATTTTCTTTCCAAGGGTAATGCAAATGGCTGGAAGCATTTAATCTATTCTCTTCAGCATTTGCCCTATCTTTCCTTTGCAAAACAACTTTGTGAAACTACTGATATAGATGTATCCCAGACTGTGGGAAAGAATAATTCCTAGAGGCAGGGGCTGGTGAAATGAGAAGCAGACTAGGACAGCCATGAATAAGAAGATGTGTTGTATTTAAGTGAATATGAAGGGTTATATTTGGGAGAGACAGGAATGTAACAGCATAGACGGAAGAGGAAATGGAACATAAGAGACACTGCATGCCCTAACATCAGAGTAAATTGTGTTTGTAACAAGAAAACTGAAAGTACAAAGTTGCCAAATGTTCACTGTTTGCTGGTGTTAAAATATGAAATCCAGATGGTTTCCTGTGTAACTGTACCACAAGGAAAACCAATTTGCAAAGCACTCCAAGAAAGCAGAGGCTGAATACTCTTTATAGTGTACCCAATACACTATAGGAAAGGGAGACCATAGTGGAAGAAATTGTGGCATTCCCATTTAACAGATCAGAAGATGGGGTACAGTGTGCAAGACACTTGCCTAAGCAGGACCATATGTAGACTCCTCAGGTGAACTTTTAGTATTTGGTGGAAATTACCATTTTTGGGCCCCCTTTCTGTCCGGGCCCTGGGCAGCTTCCTGGTTCGCCCACGCCTGTGTCCAGCCCTGTGCCTAAGGAGGTAGATAAGCCCATAGCAGAGTCACAAACCTCCTACACTTGAGTCTCAAGGCAGCGCTGTAGCTACAAGACCATACATCCTTATTAACACTCTTTACATTTAGATCGTAAGCTCATCGGGAGGTTGGGGGAGATGCAGGGGGAGATTGTATCTGTGTGGTTACATATCATACAGGCATAAGAGAGCCCCAATATTGTTTGAGGTCTCTAAACAGTCATCATATAATGAAATAGTGATCATCATACTGAGATTCTTAGCTCTAAGACCTCACAGTATACCTGCACGATACAATACATGGGACAAAACCCCCAGTGCAAGAAGGCAAGGAAACAAAGTTGTCAAGAAAAGCCTCAAAAAAGGTACCAGACAACTACCAGCATCTGAGTCAAGATACTTGTCCTCAAACAAGCTCAACACCCATAGCCTATTATTATAATAAAGGTGGCTGAGTATAACTATGACACTTGGTAACATAATTTATCAAATGTGTAGGGTATGTTTTGTGAGTGCATGAAAGATCTGCTAACCTTAATAAAGTAGCCTCCATATGGCAAGCACTAATAAATCACCTTGCCATTTAACATGCTGATGGCACTTCTTGTAGAAGGAAAAAGCATTCTTCAAAAAGATCTCAAAAATGGTAGCGGAAGGGTGATAATTCCTTTTAACACTAATTTGCAAGCTGTCATGGCCATGGCGCAGAAGATTTTGTACTGTGAATTTCACCACTTTTCAAAACAGTATCTCCCCTGATGAAGAAAAAGCCTTTCAAAAGGCTGGACAGAGGAATATAGGAGAGATACGGTATAAAAGAAAGAGGACAGAAAAGAATTAGATAATTTGACTGAGTTCAAAACACCGGCACAGGTTACAGCAAGGGAGTGTGTGGGAGACGGGGAAAGTGAAGTGGTAACTAGTGCCAAATGCATGCTGATGTGTTCAGGAAGATGTTAATGGAAGATTTATTAAGGAGAATTGGCTCAATGGAAAACGAGCATCTGTGGGAATGAAGCGGTACTTTCAGCCTGTTTCTAGGATAAATGGGCTTAACTGAAGCTCTTGTGTCACACCTTCCTTCGGAGCATTTGTAGGTCCCCAGTACTTGTGGGGTGACAAAAATGGAGTGCCATGAGGACACGCATGTGTGCACAGCTCCCTGGGTCGCGGGTAACAAAGTCACCTGAAAGATCTGCTCGGCAGCACGGGTGTAAATGCGACGAGAGCCGTCACTCCTTGCCCCAGCCCCTGGGTTAGCTGCCACGCGGAAGGGCAGTGGCGACTTTTGGTTGCCACCCCATTGCACAGCTTGGAGATGGCCTTTTTATTTTCCCACATCCTCCTTCAAGTGGGCAGACGAGGCAACTGCCCTGCTCACCCTGCCCTAATTATGCCACTGCTGCCCAACCAGGGGGCAATAGGGAGCTGCTCTTTAGCTCCCCACAATGGAGTGACTGCCTTGAACTGATGCCCCTGGCTGCCTGGGGGTGGACAGGACATTCTCCTGAGCCGGATGGTGGGAGGCTGTGACTAATAGCTACCCCGCTCTGTTGAACAGCTGATTGGCCACCAATTAGGTGGAGCAGGGCAGCTGCTGTGCTTATTGCAGGCTGGCAAGGAGCCAGCTGCTCTCCTTCCCTTCCCCTTGGAGGAAGGAAGGAAGATCAGAGCACTCATGCTACAAAACGTAGTGCTACAGAAACACTTGGGTTTGAAACAGGAACCTTTTCTTGAAGCAGATTCACCATCTTTGCATCACTGCAAGTGGTCTGAAGGCATGGATACTTGCTTTGTGCAGTCCTGTAAGAGTGTATACATAGCGCTACAAAAGTAATATGTGTTTGAGGCCTGACTGCCAGATTCACTGCTCCCTTCATCTCATCCATCTACTCACTTCCAAGCTTTTGTCTATATTTTTTATGCCTAAAATGACTTCCCAGGCTTCAACACTCCCAGGCACTCAGTGCAACACCTATCTTTTCCACAATTCCTACTAAAACCTTAACGTGTGCCAGCAAAACTTCACCACTCATTTCTTTCTTCCACCTCTCCACACTAAATGCCTTGACCACCCTACACTCTAAGCCAAGGGTTCGCATCCCCTAACCTATGGACCAAATCTGGTCTGCAAAGGGGTTGTATCTGTGCCATAAAGGTCTGATCTGGTTTGCATTTTACTAAGGATGTACTGACCCTCAGCCATTTCATCTGGGCTGCATTTTGCCAATGGCTCACTGGTTGCCTCTGGCTGCTGCATGGAAGACTACGTTTCCTCACTGCAGCCTCAGCTTACCATCACTGGAGCAGTGAGGATCACAAGCTGTGGTCTGTGTTAATACGAGTTGGCCGACCCCTGCTCTAAGTCATCTGTACACTTTACCCCAATCTCTGGCCAGACACTAGTTTGTACAAAATGGGCTGATCTAGCTGGCTTCCCCAGGGACCCCAAAGGTAGTAGTAGTGTCAAGGATCAGGCTTTTTGCTTTTACCTCTGTATCAGAGTCCCAAATTGTCTCCCTCTGCAACCATACATGCATTTTTGTCTGATCTTTGTCACTACAATTGTAAGAGCTTCTTGAGGCATGGCCGGTGTCATTGTGCATTGCACAGTGTCAATCATAATGCTTAATAAGTAATAATTACAAGCACTACGCTGAAAGAAGAGCTTCTAGTATGCAGGCTGTCCCTGGGCACCCTCTTTCAAAGCTCACATATTTTCCTTTTCTATAATTAAAAGATGGAGGAAATAAATAAGGGCTTTTAATGATTACTGAATTATTTAAACTTCTGAGTTTGTTATAGTTATTGAGGTCTCCCTTACACTGAGCTGAAAGCTCGCAAAAACTTTACTGATCATTCCCAGCACCTAGAAGAAAAATCTCTAATTGCATCAGTCACAACAATAGACCTTGGTAACCTGCTTTGCCCAGGGGACATTGTGACATTTTATGCTGTGAGACAGCCAGTGCTGAATCACGGGGAGAAATGCAACTTAAATGCGTTTCCCTCTTGGGCAAAGGAAGGAAAAGGTGGGTAGGTGAGGGGAGGGGGGAAGCCTGATGGAAGAACCAATTCAGATACATCAAGAGGTGTGCAGTACTCCCTATTAGTCAAACTGCAAATTGAGCCAAATGAGCTTAAAATGAGCTCAATACAGATGAAAAGAGCACATATATGCAACATGCAAGGTCCAAATAATTGCTCACCTGCATTTGTAATTCCAGCTTTGGGAATACTGGCTCTGACGTGTCTATGCCATGTAGGAAAATTTCAAGAGCACCACAGCCCATCCAGTGAGATTTACATGAATCTGTCATATTTATCTACTTGTCTGACATGAACACATACATTTCTTAGCTAAGCCATAGCTGTAGAGGAATTTAAAACTGAATTTTTCTGTGCTTAAATAAGTCCTTTTTATAGCTATTCTGCAACCATTCAACAGCACTAAATACAAGAGAACTAACTATACTACTACATGTATCTATAAGTCCTTACCAGTAACAAAGCTCCAGATCCTCAGAGACATTAAATTCCATGAGAGTTAGATGCCAAGATACTTTTGAGGATCTGGACCAAAGGTCTTCGAAGAAGTTAACCAAGACTCAACAACCACGTTCCAGATGGGTTTCAAACTGAGACACTGAGAGCTGAAGACAAACTTCTCTTTTTTTTAATTTGCAGACTTAAACTTGGAACATAGATCAATATATAGACACCTAAATAAAATCACACAAATTCTCAGAAACACAGTCCTCCCACTGATATCAGGAGTTCCCAGCTGCTTTTATTTCAGACAATCACACTGACCCGCTCATCTGTGACAACACCAAACATCAAGGCATAGGGTCTATGACTCTGAGTCACCGTTCTGTTTAATACTTCTCTCTTCTTCAACTCACAGCAAATCTTAAATTGATGCACCATTCCCTGAAGACAGTGGTTCTCTGCCTTTTGCCTACCATGAATTCATGTTTCAACAGCAGAAAGAAAGAAACAAAGAAAGAGAGAGAGAGGGCGAGAAAGAAAGAAAAAAAATAGGTTCTCTATCCCATATCTAACCATTAGGGCTGTGCAAAACAGCAATGTTTCATTTTAACTTCTGTTTCACCATTTCAATGGGACAGTGTTTCATTTCAAGTTATGTTTTATTTCATTTCAAGGGCACTGTCCCGTTTCGGTGCATCGAAACTGTTTCACTGTTTTGATGCTGTTTTGACCTTTCGCCAATAGGCTATAATGGGGAAGCACAAAACTGCCTGTAACTTTGCCATTTCTTGCCTGATTTGGATGAAATTTTCAGGGAGGGAAGCCCCTTCTGAGGCCACAAACCCTCCCAAGTTTAAAGAAGATAGGTGCAGGGGTTTCTGGGAAACTGCACCTCAGGCTGCTGACAAGCAAAACTCATGACATGTGTGACTGTGTGTGTGTTAAGGCACAGCAGGGTGAAAATTGCAGGCAAGGTAGCCCCTGATAAGGCCATGAAGCCTGCCAGTTTTTGAGGAGATGGGTGCAAAGGTTTCTGAAAAACTGCACCTTAAGCAGCTGACAAGAAAAACTTGTGACGTGCGACTCTGTGTGTGTGTGTGTGTGTGTGTGTGTGTGTGTGTGTGTGTGCGCGTTAAGGTCTGTAGAGGCCTCACTGGTGCTGGGGCCTCTACATGACATAACAATGTGCCCCAATGAGGCCGCCTCCTCCTCCCCTACAGCCTCACCGCCGCTGGGTCCCTTGCTGCTTCCAGATCCCCTGATGCCACCTCTGCAGCAGCAACTGCAGCTGTCCCTGTGCCCCAGACTAGATCCAACTTATAAGCAAAGCTGCAGTTTGGATCTGGCCCAGGGCCCCAGGTGAGCTTGACACCCCTGCTATAGTCCTAGAGTGATTCATATAGTCCTAAATCACATTCCATGCTACCATCAGGCTTAATTTCTGGAAAGCAGAACACCTGCCATTATGCATGTTCAAACAAGGGCAATAAGTCATTCGTATGAAACCTCTACACCCAAACTAGGTACTGTTTCAACATTGGAGACTCCAATTCAAATCCAGAATCATACATCGAGGGCAAATAAAGCATATCACATCCAGGCCACATCACCACCACACGGTGGAGCCTGATTCAGTCCCAAATGTTATGTTCTTTTAAAAATATGGGGGTATCACTACACAGCACTATTATAGACAGGCTATTAAGTGTTGTCTAATTAAATGAATAGACAAAATATGTTCCCTCTCGGAGATGTGTTTATTGCAATTCTAGAAGTCATACATATTACCAGCAAGGTGTGTTTGCTACCTCAGCTCCTGTGCAATTAATTTCTTAGGTGCAACAGCTCCCACTTTACATAGCCATACTAGTAAAGAAAAAACTCCCTCAGATGTGAAAATATTATGGAGTCCATTTCAAAGACTCACCATGCAGCAAAAGAAGTGGTTCTGCAGGTTATAACTGAGGTCACTTGGCCCAGCATTGCTATTGTGAGGTAATAATCACAAACAACTATTACATCACACTTTGGTTTGAAGCATTGCTTTCTGCCAATGAAGTAATAAGCATTTCCACATATTAAAGTCATGAGAGATAATAAGTCTGGGATTTCAGAGAACTGAAGTACCATGTTCAATGCTATTAGCACTTTCTGAAGAAGCTGTAAGCACTTTGGCACATAGAAAGTTTGCAGAATCTGAGGAATTCCAGGTAAGAGAGAATAAACAGAGTCCAGCATGAAGAAACTCCTGTTTAATATAAGCCAATATTTAATTGTTTGACTACCATAATTATTAAGCAATAGCGATCATGACAATGAACATCTGATGTGCAGTTGGTTCAAGCAGGTTCACACTAGGGCTCTTTTTTCACAGAGATGGAAACTGAGGTTATGATTTTCCCAAGGAAAGTTCTGATTAGCTCCGATAATTTTTAATTGTGTGATTACCTACATGCCTCTATTGTCCTTTGTCCTGAAATGGTTCCCATCTTTTGTGCCCTGCACATGATTTATTCCAGTGCCTTTACATTGTTCTCCTGTTTGATTTAAATGTAAAGGAACACATTTTCTTTTAAGTTACACAGTCAGCATGCCAACTCCTGATGCCTTGGCTGTATCCATGTGAAGGTGCATGTAAGTTATATGGTGCCTCAAAGGCTTTTACGGCACCGTAAAATGCACCCTGGGCACGTGATCTGGTTCTCTGCGCTACATATTTCTAGCACTTGCCTTTGCAACTTCAGGGTTTGGGAGGGGGGAGGTTGGTGTTCAAGGTATACACAACCCATTTTCAGAACTTCTTGCCATTTGCAGATGCTGTTTTAGATCTAGCATAGTGAATAGCATCACTTTTGATTGAGTTGGTCTCAGTAGTGTTTATGCAGCCCTCGTGCCAGTTTGAGAGTCAGCTGAAATTCAAATCCCTCTGTAAATTCCTGTCCACCTGTAATGCAAATTTAGATTAGTCCTGATTTTCATTATTTGCTTACACCTTTTGAATGCTGCCCGTGGCACATGTCATAGCAAATATTGTTCACAATGAAAGTCAGCAAGAGGATTGCCATGGACTTCAATGAGAAGAGAAAAACAACAGAAAGGAAGGAAAGCAAACAAGACTGAGAAAGCCGTGGTCCGACCATCCCTTTAACCACCACCTGTGTCATTTGTCAGTGAGCCTCCAGCTCTAGTATGGGCCTTCTTAGCCATCATCTGACTCATCTACAGCTCTTACTTGACCTGTGGGAGTGATCATCCTTGACCATGAGGGATCAACAATGATGACTAGCCTAGTACAGATATACTTTGTTTGATACTACAGCTTCTAAATCTAATCCCACAGGTGGGACTTTTTTAGGGGGGGTCCGTGTTCCTAAGCAGCAAAGAAAATTAATAAGTAAGCCATCTTGCTGTCTCTTATTTATCTTCTAGTAAGTAGATGTCACTTTGATGTGAGTGCCGCTTGGGATATTATAATACAATAAAACCCATTACCAGCATGCCTGGCCTCAGTTGTTATTTCTCAATTTCCTGTCAGCTTTTTAACTTTGTGTTAATGAAATGTTACTTTGCAGGATTACTACAGCCAGTGGTGAATGATGCATGAAATAAAAAGCTGTCCAGAGCCTAGAAAATTGCAGACAATGCAGTGACAGAGGAATGTTCATGGAATTCAACTGGGTCATACAGCTTGAAGGATGTTTCTCACTATGGACCTGCTCCTTAGCAAAGAGCACCCTCTCTAACAGAGGCATAACAGAGCAAATCTGCATCCTGGGCAGTGGAAGTGCATGGGGTAGAGCCAGTTACCATTCAACAGCAGCACAGACAGCCACAGAAGCCATTACTTTTTCAGCTGCTCCTCCCACAAGGCAGTGCTTGCGGAGCTATAGCTCCAGTTACCCCCTGCCCCCTCAGTTATGTCACTGTTCTCTAAAGCCTATAGAGTGAAGGACTTTCAGTACCCTCATGGTATGTAATTCAAACTGGATTCAATAGCACCAAAATCATGTGCAATCCCTGCAAGTTTTTAGGCCATAAATGATGAAAAAGGAAGTTCAGCTGATCCTGAGATGCATTCATTTCTGAATGTGAAAGTTTAATATGATAAGCAGTCTTGGGAGATGTTTCATGCTGCAGGGATGAAGTTTTCCTGAAAAGGGTGTTAACAAGCACATGGACAAGGGGGATCCAGCTAACATAATATACTCAGACTTTCAAAAAGTATTCAATAAGGTCCCTCACCAAAGGCTTTAAAAAAAATGTGTTGCTATGGGATTGGAGGGAAGGTTATTTTGTAGATTAAGAGCGGGTTAAAAGTTAGGTAGCAAAGGGTAGGGCTAGATGGTCACTTTTTAAGACAGATGGAGGTCCCACAGGCATCTGGAACAAGCTACCCAGAGAGGTTGTGGAATCCTTGCAGGTTTTTAAGACGTGGGTAGACAAAGCTTTGGCTAGGATGATACAGTTGGGGATGGTCCTGCTTTGATCTGTACTGGGGCCTATTTTGTTCAACATTTTCATTAATGACCTGGAGATGAAGGAATACAGTGAAATCTCCAAGTGTACACATGTTATCAATTATTCAGGGTAGTCAAATCCCAAGTTAATGGAGAGGAGCTATTGAAAGATATCACCAAGCTAAGTGAGTAGGCAAAAAAAAAAAAAGAGAGAGAAACTTCAATATCGACAACTGCAAGGTAAAGCACCTGGAGAAAAATAAGTTCAGCTGAAAAGTTCAGTGCTGGATTTTGAATTAGCTGTTATGACTCAGGAAAGAGACCTTGGAGTCACAGTAGATAGTTCTTTAAGAACATCAGCTCAATGTGAAGCAGCGACCAAAATCGCCAATAAAATGTTGGGCATCATTAAGAATGGAATTCAAAATAAAACAGAGAATAAGTTCATGCCATTATACAAATCCCTGGTGCACCTACATCTTGAATACTGTGTGCAGTTCTGGTTCCCACATCCCAAAAAGGATGCAACAGAATTAGAAAAGGTATAGAAGAAAGCAGCCAAAATGGTTAGGAGCCTGGAGTAGTTGCCATATTAGGAGAGGCTAAAAAGGCTAGGACTCTTCAGTTTAGGAAGGAGATGTCTGAGGGGAGATGCAATAGAAGAGTATAAAATCATGAAGGGTGTAGACCAAGTGAACAGGAAACTGTAGTTCCTGAAGTCCCCAAATTCTAGTACCAGGGGGCACCTGCTGAAATTTGTAGGTCACAGTTTTAAAAGTAAAAAGAGAAAGTGTTTTTTAATGCAGTATACAGTTAACTTGTTAATTCATTGCCAAAAGAGGTGGTACAGGCAGACAGAATATCATGGTCTAAAAAAGGGACTGGATAAATGCATGGATGATACATCTATTAATGGGTGCTGACCAGAACTGTTGGAGATGTTTCCTCTGATGGCTCTAAACCAACAAATTGTGGATGCCATGAAAGGTACTGAACAGGGGATAGATCACTCTAGATCGGGGTGGGCAATTATTTCGGGTGGAAGGCTGCTTGCCCAGTTTTGGCAGGCTGTCGAGGGGCACATGGGTAGCCCTGCTCCTTGACAGGTGCCCTGCCCCTTGATGGGTGTCCTGCCCCTGGTCACTATTTTGGGACCAATGTCCCAGGGCCAGCACTGGTGGGGACCAAAGCAGGGCACAGGCTGGCAGGGGTCTGTGGAGCTGGGCTGGGCTGCACCAGCAGGGAGGTGGGGGAGCTGGTCTGGCTCCACAAAACCCCTGCTGGCCAGGAGTCTGTACAGAGCGGGCCGCCCTGCTCTGGGACCTGCCAGTGCTGGCCCTAGGACACCGGTGCGGGCCCCATGCTCTTGCTGGCTTCCCGCCCACTCACTCCCCCCCACGCTCAGCATCACCTTGTAACCCAGCCCGATGGTACAGGTGGGGGGAGCACACAGCCCTGACCCCTGCTTGCCAGCAGGGAAGAAGCTGATGTTGAGCACGGGGAAAGGTGGCCCCTTGCCCACCCCATGGCTGGTGTCCCACACTGTAGCCACTCGCAAGCCACATGGGACTGCCTGTACCTGCTCCAGACAGCCCCATGAGGGCTGTAAGCAGCTGCAGGGAAGGGCTGCTTTTCTCTGTGCCAGGAAGGAGCAGGGAAGGATCCCAGGGAAAAGTTTCATAGTTTCATAGTTCATAGGGTTGGAAGGGACCTGAGCAGATATCTAGTCCGACCCCCTGCCATGGCAGGAAAAAATACTGGCGTCAAACGACCCCAGCAAGGTGTTCATCTAGCCTCCTCTTAAAGACCCCCAGGGTAGGAGCCTGCACCACTTCTCTTGGAAGTTGGTTCCAGACCCTAGCCGCCCTGACCGTGAAGTAGCGCCTCCTGATATCTAGCCTGAATCTACCCTCTGCCAGCTTGTGACCGTTATTCCTGGTCACTCCTGGTAGTCCTTGGGGGAACAGGGACTCCCCCAATGCCTGCTGGTCCCCTCTGTTTCTAACAGGCCACTAGATCCCCCCTCAGCCGTCTCCTGTGGAGGCTGAACAGGTTCAGGTCCCGTAGCCTCTCCTCGTAGGGCCTGCCCTGCTGCCCCCTGATCATGCGAGTGGCCTCCTTGGACCCTCTCCATGCTGTCCACATCCCTCTTGAAGTGTGGCGCCCAGAACTGGATGCAGTACTCCAGCTGTGGCCTGACCAGTGCCGCATAGAGCTGAGTGCATAGGGGGGAAAAACAGCTCCTCACCTGCCCCATGCCAGTGCAGAGCTGTCCAGAGCAGGCACAGGCAGCCCCAGGCAGGCTGCGAGCGGCTGCAGCATAGGCTGCTCCCCCCCACCCCCCACGCTCAGCTTTTCCCTGGGCCACATTTCCCCATGCTCTTTTCCTGCCTGGGGTCCTCCCCTGTCCTTCCCCTACCTTACCTGTGGCTCCAGCTGGGGCTTCCGGCTAGGGGGGTGAGGCCAGGCAGGTCCTACTGTTGTGGAAACCCGCCAGGCTTCCCCTGTGTCCTGCCCGGTGTCCTGCCCTTGGTTCCTGTCATTTTTGACAGGAACCAAGGGCAGAGAATTATTGTTTCTCTAAATGTTTTAGGGGCCCTGTGGGTCAGATAGAATGGCCTCATTGGCTGGATCCAGCCCGCAGGCCGTATTTTGCCCACCCCTGCTTTAGATATAAACTTGTTCAAAGCTCTCCCTATATACAGTGGCAGGGGTAGATGCTATACACGGAGAGCTTTGAATAAGATAGAACCCTATTCAGTATCCTTCCCTGGCAGCTACCCCTGCCACTTTCGGAAATGCAATATTGAGCTAGATGGACCATTTGTCTGACCCAGCACAGCACTTCTTGCACTTTTATGACCATTCCCTTATGATTTTGGCTGCATCCATGGTCAAAAAGCAATGATGATGTTTTTGGATTGGTGTAATGCCTAGACTAGGGACAGAAATTACACATAAACCAGTATATGTGATGCGTTCAAATGTGTAACACAACAGAAGTTCAGTGCACATAAACCACTCTCAACATGGTTGAAAACAGTTTAAGATAAACCTGGATGAATCTGGTATCAGGCTAAACTGATTTAAGTTAAATTGGTTTATTGAACTTCTGTCCCACATCCCCTCTAGATTCAAGTAAACTCTCCTCCCTTGCAGGGTAGGCAGACTAGCCTTGGGCCAAGCTGTCTGCTCCAACAGGGAGGCATGCTCTAGCACCCCCTGGCATCTGGCCTAGGCCACTGCAGACATATAGCTGTATTTCCAGAATCAAAAGCGAATGTCTGTTCACTTGCTTCTTAGTTCAGCCTATTCAACTTAAACTAACCTGTGAAGATTGAATTGATTCAGCCTCAGGCTTTTTGACTGTCTGTTCTTAGTCCTATGGACTCTAATCATGCATTGAATCCCCACTGTGCAAGTGCCAAAGAGCTTACTATTACGTTACAAAGCAAGGTTGGCTCTAACCCAGACTGGCCTCTTTACTCAAAACCCCTACCTTATAAAAAAAAAAAAAGAATCAGATTAGAATTTCTCCTTAAAGCTATTCACATTCAGTAAATAAATAGGAGCCCATAGCTGGTTCTTTAGTCACTGCACCACCATTAAATAAGTGGATTTGTTTCATGGACTTCATTGTAGTTACTCCTCATTTAAACTTGGATGACCAAAAATTGAAGGGTCAGTATTTCAAGATATGAACGGCAATTAACTATGAAAAGCCAAATGATATATCACTGCTTTCATTACATAAAGTGTATTTTCTATTTTCTCTGATTCTCACTATTATTTGGGTGTCTGTTCATGTCTTCTCACATGCACTGAATCTGGCTGTAAGTTCACGGCTGTCTGCACCTCGTTATATTAAAAGTCTGGAAAATAGGAGGCAAAGGCAACACCTTCCAAAATTTTCTTCATTTTTTATTCTGGCTTCTCTAAGCCCCCTAAATGAAGATGTTGATATTAGCGAGAGCTATTTGGAAAGTTGGGGAGAATAAGAGATGCCAGACTGAGTCAAACCACAGATCCATAAAGCCCAGTGAGGGTTTGCAATGTCCTGATGGGCTTAGGTCCACAGTACCTGTATAACAAACGGGCCCATCTTCCATCCTGGGAGGAGTTGCTTGTCACCCATTCAGACGGATTCATTACATGCTACTGCCCCTACAGCATTGAGAGGCCTAGAAATCCTAACTAAGAGTACCTACCCTTCGCTGTCATGATACCTACTGATGGCCTTATCCGCCATGAATTTGTCCAGTCTCCATTTGAACATGGTTAAACTGAGCCTCTGCAAGATCCTGCTGTAATGGGTTTCACAAGCTGATTAAACATTTTGTGAAAAAACGTCATTTGGTTTGCTTTAAATTTGCTACTCTGTAATTTCATTGCATACTTTCATTCTCGTATTGTGAGAGAAGGAATATGTAAGAAGCTACTCATCTAGGTACTACGAAGGTGGATCTTAAAAGCAAAATAGATACGTTTCAGTAAAATCGATATATTGTATCATGGATTCTATGTAAAAGGTTCTATGTAAAAGGTTTGCTCAATGTGAACAACAGGTTTAAATCAACGGAGGCCATAAACTTGTTCTTGAAATATTGCCTCTATACAAGGACAGCTCCACATCTTGCTTCCCATTTGATCAAAGGATCGGCAAGGTCTCAATAGTTCTGTACAAAATCTCCCCCTCCCTTCCACCCATATTAAAACCTGAAAGCATCAAAGTTTAAGCATGCCCTGGGGTTTTATTCCCAGAATGAACACTGAATTTAGCAACAATAATGAAGAAAACTGTATAGGAAGAAATGGGATTAATTAATGAGCAGGAAAACCAAGAAAAAAAATGTTTGCTTTAATAAATCTTCTTGTAACCTTTGAAATACCACAAAATATCATCTTTCTCAACAATTGATTTCTGTGCATTCTACAATCAAAGCTGGTCAAATAATGCCCCCCCCCGTTTTTTTTTAAGACACAGGTTTCATAGCAGTGTAACTCCACTGATGTCCGAAGAGTTACTTCTGTTTTACATTGATATAGCTTAAATTAGAAGTCAGGGCAACCTTGCTTCTCTCTTTCACAAAGCCACTTAAGGAAGAGGGGAAGGGGGAGGAATTTGGTGGAAAGGAGGAAAGCAACTTTACTACTTAAACACTGTAGAGAATCAAGTCCTCAGAGAGTTTATGGTTTGAGGCCTTCTAATCTCTAAACGTGTTTCCGAGAGACAAACAGGATTGTTTTATATGAGATATCCATGTCACAGGTCTGGACATCTGCTTGAAATTCAGACAGCTAGTCACTTGTATACTTTCCCCCCCTCCTTTCTGGGCCTCTGTAATGATTGAATATGATTCTATCAGGTTGTCTTCAGTCAGAGAGAGTTCATGTCTGTGACTATATTGTAGTTGGTATTACTGATCAAATCACAGGAGCCAGATTCCCCCCTCAGCTCCCGCTTCCCTCCCTTGCTGAGTATTTTCAATCTGATGAGTAAGGGCAGTAAAACTCAATTTGTCATTCTGCTCTGCTTCGCCAGCCTGTCCTGTTATTTTGAAGTCTCTCCTCCATATGGTGGCACGCTCTCCTCCCGTATTTCATTGTCTTCGAGGGGAGCATTCGTCCACTTATCTGATACTGGGTTGCCCCCTAGTGACAAATACTTCATTTCTCTCCTGCTTCACTCCACTCCAGCCAGTTCCTGCAGTGCTGGCTTCCCTCTCTGCCGCGTTCCTCAGGTATCTTAAGACAGTGCCCCTTCCAATGTTATACCAAATTCATTAACTTTGTCCCTCTGGGATATTAGTTGAGTCAGACACTCTACAAGAAAGAGTGTAACTTATTGCTATAAGCTATTTATACACAGTGGGCTAAAGCCATCCAGGCAGAAACTCTGCTGAGGGGTTGCAGCTGCCACGTCCTTTCCGCTGGGGTGACCAGAGGTGGCAAGTCAGGTCTGGTAGAGAGAAAGGGGAGCTGGCTAGGAATGGGAGGAAGCATACCTAGGGTTACTGGGGAACATGCTAGTTCAGTTCATCCCCAAAATGCCTCTTCTTTCTTCCTGGTGAAGGGTTATGGGAATTAGAGCTGGCCTTACTAGGACTGTGTACTACTGCATGCTAAGGAGGATATGGGCAAGTCCGAATCTAGCCAGGGAGCTTTTCTGGGGTGGTAAGGGGATGCTTCTTTGTGAGGACTGCTTTGGTGTAGCATGCTGAAAATGCTTGTAACTGTTCCAAAAAAGAAAGAGGTTTGGGGTATTGTTTTGCTGCTGTTTGTGGTTTTTTTGCATGACCTGTGGTTCTTTCACGGCCTCTCAGGTGGACATAAAGACGACACTCCTGGTGTTCCTCTAAGTTAGCAGCAGGATTTAAATCCCATGGATGCCCAATACTAAAAACCTGACCTTCCACCACCTGAGCAAGGCCAGTATATTTAAAATGGAAGCAATTGTAAACCTGCGGTCCACTTACACATACAAACTACTGAAGGGGTTAGTGACCCTGTCCCATTTGTTGTGACTGCACCTCTGCAATAGTCCCAAATGTTACTCAGTCCCCCCTAAAATCATTTCATGTCTGCTTTTTTTTCCCAATGGCATGGATGAATTCACATAGCTTTCTGGAATGAAAAAGCTAAAAACAGGCATCTAGAAACAACATAACCAGGATGGAGAAGCCTTTGACTTCTAAGGAATTTTCTTCTGATCTTCTGATTTTACCTGTACGTCCCTTTTATAGCTGTAGTAATGGTAAAATAGGCTCTGACAGAAACAATAGCAAAGGTTCCTTGTACTCACGGAGAATGCCTGTAACATTAACTGATTGCTGTTTTCTTCGTATGAAGAAGTAATTCTGATTGTACAGTGTGCAGTCAGCTGAACTGTCCGTTAGACTAACTCAGCGTTGTCCTTTTTATTTCTCCAGTGGTCTTTGCATATATTTTCATTAACTAAGTTTCCTTCTCCAAAGCCACGTTACCTGGAGGCGAAGTTGTCTTAGTCTGAATTACATAGTTCTCCTAACCAGAAGTTAAGGCAGTACACAGACCATTCAAGGCCCGGCTCTATGCCCACGACAGCAGAGAGAAAAAACTCTCTTTTCCTAGCACTGGTCTCTCAGTAATCCCTGATCATAGCCCACTACCTAAGAAGCAGTATTATAAAATGTTATTAAACTAGCTCTAGTTAAGATCATCACTCCTAATACAGCCACAATGGATCATCTTTGCTTTAGACTGTTTCATTCAATTAGTAAATTATGGTGGTTCACCTTTGGTGAAGAATTGCTGCCTTACTTGCCCCTTCTGCTCTGCAGGTGAACTTTCTCTTTCAGCGGTATGAGAGCCTTCCACAAGTAAGGAAGGGAGGGGGTGCGTATTGCCAGCAATTATTCCATCATATTACACACACTGCTTGGAAATCAGAGGGATGGATGGTTTAGAAATCTACAGGGCAGATTTCCAATGCAGGATGTAACAGTAAGCAAGACACTCTTGAATGTTGTCAGAAATGAGTACCATGGCTGCCGCATTTTTGTATTTCATGCTTTTCATGTAACCTTCTAAGTGATCTCTTAATGAGAATTTTACTCAGACTGCTGGGTTTCTCTTTAAAAGTATCGCTGTACACTCCTTAGCACCCAAACATCCTGATATTGTCTTTTTCTGTGGGGAACCTGCCAGATGTGTAACCCACTCTGGAGCAGTAGCTTAAATGTACTAGTAATCTCAAGTGGCCATCTGATATGGATGGACAGTATCTATTTCTGTCATTGGAACAGCTGTCATGAACATGTCATTCTGAAATCTATTTTGATGAGTATATTTATTAAGCAAATGTTCCTGCCATAAAGTTTCATTTCATTGTGATCTTTCTTTTGCTTATTACTTTTGCCCATTATAACACTAAACATGATCTCTGCTGAATAACCAGGCTACTATTCTGGTTTCCAGTATCGCATGGCAGCGTTTGCTTCTAAATTTAAGCAATTCAGATAACAACAATGATATAGATATACTGCACACAATACAAACTGCCAAGTCCGAAATGGCTTTGCCGGTTAACTGCATATCATCATTCACTGCACCACAAGCATGCATTTCATCCTCTGAGCAAACTGTATTGCTACTCTTAGAGAAGCTGCCACATGGGGCTGCCTAAGAGGCTATCAGGGTACAGTGCCATTAGCAACGCTGCAGGGATGTGACCAGACATATTATTTAACATTTTTGCAACCACTCGACCACAGGTCTTGGAAGAAAACTCAATGGTAACTGCAGCAAAACAACACCACAAGCCTCTCTTTTTTCTGGAACAGATGCAAACATTTTTACAAAGACAGAAATTAATCTGGAAGTTTTTCAGAGCACTGGCTTATGTTGATTTGTTTTCCCAAACAGATTCATCTGTCCTTAATCAGCAGCCCCAGCCATCCCTGCTGGGAAAGTCTGTATCTCTTTTCTGCTTGTCCCTGGCTGTGCTGAACTGGCATTTCCAGAAGTAATTACCTCATCGAAGTGCGGTTGAACACCCAGGAATACTAAGACTTGCTAATTCAATGCCAGCTATGCTGATTCACCATGCTGAAACCGGTTCAGCTCAGTGAGAGACAGGGGTGACATGGAGAGATAGGACATAACCAAGAGGGACAGGCTGCTTGACAGCTGGAAGGGAAGGGATGGCTGACTGTTTATGAAATATGTGTCTCAATTAAAAAAACCCCACAAAAAACTTTGCTCTTAGGGAGGTGAGACATAAGAGAGGTCTGTGTGTGTCCACGTATGTGCCCCTATCTACATACAGATATATTTATCAATCTATATCAAATAAAAATGATGCCATCTATTGACATGAGAAGATATTACATTCTCATGAATTACTAGGATAAAGCTATCCACTCCATAATTTTTTCCCAATATCCAGCTCTTAATACTAGCAACCATTTTGTTTTCCTGAACTAAGTGAAGTGCAACCCCCCGCTTCTCTGATTTACTAGCATCCCAGTGACTGAAAGTGTTGAAAAAACCCCTAGTAAAATATATGGATTATTGGGAAATTATGTTGCTCTTGTCATGCTGGCATTTTTATCCTGGCCATGATTCAAAGAGCAACACAAATGTGACTACTTTCACACCTCTACAGCATCTTCTATGCTTGGTCATAAAAATAATGCATGTCTACTACATGTTGCAGAAACAGAGCAACTTATGATTTAACTATTAATGGCCATTACATTCATGATGTATATAGTTATGAGTCTGCAAGGTCTTTTCCTCTCTGCTGCACTATGTGCAAGGGTCCTTGTCTACCCTCTGCAATAGGCTCTAGGGGCATGTCCCCACAAGCAGGAATGTGGGTTCCCCAGAGACAACTAGCAGCACCACATATTAACAGCAGCACATATTAACAGCACTACTAACTGTCCCCAGGGAATGACTCTGCACACACACACTCTGGCATGAGGCAAGTTGCCCTGGGTTGTCAAGGGAGGCTGAGGCCAGCACCTGTGCTGGCCTGGGTGGCTTCCAGGGCTCCAGTAGCAGCAGTGTGGAGCGCTGAGCCAGGCCAGCAGCTGGACCGTGGCTCTGGCCAGCCAAGCTCCGGTTTGGTGCAGCACATACTGCAGCCATGTACACTACCCTGCTTTTTTCTGGCATGGGTTTTTTTTACACCGGGATCTCCCAGTGTCAGAAAACCCTGCCATGCTGCAAATTAGCAGTGCGAGGAATGCCTGCATGTGTGGCGCATGAGGTTTGTGGTTCTGCAGACAGGTCTGCAGCGCTGCAAACCACATGTGCGTGCTTGTGGGGACATACCCTATGGGTGCATGTACTCATGTGCTTTTCTGCAGTCGTCTAATTAACTCCACAGTGAATCATCACTACCTACATGTGTTGGTATTAGGGTGCAGTAAATTAACTAACTCCACCGTAAGAGAGTACTATCAGGGACAGTACTATCTCATGGCAGTCATTTACTTCACCAACATTGACATGTAGACAGGAACAGGAGCTGGCTGGGGCACGAGGATGCTGAAGTGTAGGGGGCTGCCTGCTACATGACTCTACACTTCTGCACTCTCATGCCCCAGCCAGCCCCCGCCACTGCCTGCCGCTGCCACCCAGAGCCTGGGGCTGACCCCCTGAGCCTGCCGCTAGCCTAGGGCTGCTCTACCTGAGCTCACACTGCTGTGCTCCCAAGTGCATGTGCAAACTGCACATATAAATGCAGGCACATATATGTGCAAACTGCACATATACATGTACCCTGGGAGCACATATATGTGTGAACTGCACAAATAAATGCACCCTATATGTGTTAGTTTAAGCTGGCTACCATAACAGAATGAATCATACCTTCATATGCATTTCATGTCCGTTCTTCCACTAGTGCTCTCTATTCTCAGATAAAATGAATCCATAGAGAAAATTTATGCTGTCTCTCTAACTAAGCACAACACTATTGTATATTATCTTTCAACCTGAAGAATCCCTAAGTGCTATACTGCCTGTTGGTATTGACATTGCTTATTCCCCATAGAAACAGTCACTGTTGAGAAGGAAAGCAACACTAATACAGGGTTGTGGAGGGGAAGTGAAGAATAACTTCCCTAATTGAAACTGCTGGATTAATTTAGACAGGAGCATTTAATCATCTAGCTGGAATTTAGCCGGAGCGTCGGCACTAGGACCCTAAGTCTTCTGAAAAGGACCATTAAGAAAAATGAGTGGATTACATTTGAAGGAGGGGGCCATACTAAATAAAATCTTCTCTGTCTTCCAGTCAGCTTAATCGTTGTCACATTTACCTGGTCAAACTACAAGGGAATGTTTCGAATTTTGTTATGTACCAACCATGCATGTACATTATCCCTTCACAGGGACTGCACTGAGAAAGCTCTAACACCTCGCAAAAAAATCTGATCTTTCTCTATTTATTTTTAATAAGTCATTTTACATTTCAGATTAGCGGCATCTTTCCAATGCTTATATCTGACTAATAATTTGCACAGTGTTGCCTCACACTTGTCTAACTCTGTCATCTAGTCCAGCCTGCAGCTCAAGGCAGGATCATTCCTGACTAAACCATCCCAGGCAAGTGTCTGCTTAACCTGCTTTTGAAAGTTCCCAAGGATGGAGAGTCCACAACTTCTCTATGTAGCCTGATCCAATGCTTGGCTATCTTCAGAGTCAGAAATTTTACCAGGTATACTTGCATCAGATGCAGTTCCACCACCCGGGTAGTCTAATTGTATCCAGGACTCTAGCACATACATCAGTTATGTCAAATATCTCCATTCAAATGCTCGTGCTGTGCTTCCTGGATCGACCCTATAGTGATAAAGACTGGGCGACATTTCTGCCATATAATTTCTGAACACAGCAGTGCGCCAGATTCTCTACTGCCTTGTCCTTAGTATTACCATTCATACATCTGTGGATGGGGGCAAAGCTCTGTCATTTACTTGTATACTCACTTTATGTATAAACAATGACCTGAAGTAGAAGAATGCAGGACAAAAACACACAGGCTACTCAGTGGCTGAACAAGCTAAGTTTAGGCTTATATATGCATGCATACATTTGCACACATACAAATTTCCATTTTTGCTCTCATTTATATCCATCTCATATAGTTGATTTAATTAGGACTTGGGGGTGTAATTAATGGGGGAATCTGACCAAGAGAGTTTATAGGACTATGACAGCGTTGCAGAATTATTATGGAATGGTCTCTCTCTTTAATTCTGTTAGCAAACCTATCTACACCGTTCTATCCCTCCACTGAGATATCTGCAGTGTATTGTGAATTTTACAGGAAAACAACAGATGTCAAACAACAGTAATTGCAAGAAAGTACCAGGGTGAAGAGAGGCAACTATGAATTCTCCCTGGCAGAATTAGCAGATTCATCAGATTTAGATTCTAGGAGACCAAGTGGGAATAGAAGTATATCTACAAGCACATGGGCCCTCCAAGTACTATAAAAGTTAACATTAATTAAAGTGCTTATTCTCCATCTGCAGTTTGGAATACATTTCCATCCAGCCTGCTCAATGCAATGTGGGCTTGCATTATACACACACATGCTTTGTAATTAAGGCATTTTTATTAGGTTTCTCTGTTTCAGTAGCAAAGACATGGCATGAGAAGAACAACTGTAATATTGGGGAAAAAATCATCTCATTAATTAATTCTGGACTCAGCTGTGCCCACAGATTCCCATTTATCTACCTGGAACTCATCATCTGGGGAAGCAGCTAACAAGCCACAGGTGGGCTGATTCCTCTTTCCTTCAAGGACCAAGCAAGCCTTTGGCAATGCCTTTTTGGGGTAACACACACACAGGAAGATACATGGAAGCAACAGTCCTTGAACACCTATGAATCCAAGGAGAGATTTGAATGTGAGGTGCACACAGTGTGCAGGTAGCTTGTACTTCTTCCTTTAGCAGTTTTCCCCTAAAGAAGTATATATAGTGCACATGGCTAGGTGATCCAGTTGGACATCTGCCTGTCTTTCTTATTTCAGTTGTATAGTGGAACAATGCACAAGGTGTTTAATAAAATTGGTTCAGATAG
Source organism: Crocodylus siamensis (assembly GCF_052110815.1). Taxonomy (NCBI): domain Eukaryota; kingdom Metazoa; phylum Chordata; order Crocodylia; family Crocodylidae; genus Crocodylus; species Crocodylus siamensis. The sequence continues at coordinate 410,092,419 of NC_143395.1, read as the reverse complement.
GTTAGACAAGCAGTGGACAGAGAAGGCAACATGTTAAAAAGGTTACCTACCAGCAACTCGAAACTTCATAAATTGCTCCTTTAACCCTTTTGTTCTAACTTCTGTGCCAACAGGCACCTTACCTTCCCCAGGGCTTGTTGAATGTGTTTTCTCCCCATGTCATGTTTTCTAATAATCCTATTTCACCATATATTCCATATTACATTTCTGGACATTACATTTTTATATGAGCAGAGCAACTTCCATCTCCAATCAGACCGGTGTGGTATTTTGCCCAGGATTGCAATTTAACCAGCAGTCAGTATGGATGGTCCAGGTGAAGGTACAGAATTTTTTAACTTCTAGTGTACACAGCCCCAATCTCTTCTATCTATTGAGTAGCAATCCATCAACAGACTGATGTCTAATTGAGAAGTGTCAAGTGGGGCTCCCACTCCGCTCACAGCACAATGTTCATTACCTACAGACAACCAAGGCTGATTTTCTCTTTCTGCATGATAGTATTTGCACTTGCGCCCATACATACATTTCTTTCCATAGAGACACAGTAACTTCTTTTGTTCTGGAACAATTCATTTTTTTTCCTAAGAAGACTGTCAACCTTTGGGCTGCAGCAGACAGGATCTCACCAAAAGAGCTTCCCACCAAAAACATAGGAAACCAGGTCTGCTGGTGAAACTACTAAAGGAGCTTCAGAAAAGAGGGGGTTAGGAAAGTGGGTGGTAAAGAATTGAGAGTGAAGTGCTGGTGACCTTTCCTCTGTAAAGGGGCTTTACTTGATTTTTGTGTTAATTGATTTTTGTAGTTATTGTTAAGATGGACGATGAAGTGATAGAAGAATTTAGATAGAATTTAAAGAGTTGCTCTCAAAGAGGAATCTAAGGGAATTGGGAGATGGTCCTGAAGTCAGAGAGCTAGTTAGTTAGCTAGAGAGAGAAAAGGCCTGGCAGAAGTTGCTTAATACTCCACAAATCATACAGAATCATAATGAAGTAGGGGCTGGAAGGAACCCCCAAAGGGCATCTAGTCCAATCCCCTGCCTGAGGATCATCCTTATCCAAACCACCCTACAAACTCCATAGTCTAAACTCTACATAAGACTATCATCAACCCTGACACAACATAGATGTCACACCTTAACCTGCCACAGTAAAACAGGAGAACCACAGTGGCCAATGTCCTGCTTCTATAAAAACTTCTCTAGATATGCTCAAGGTATATATGTCCCCTGCTGTAGAAGAAGGCAAACCCCCCCACAGTCCATACCAATCTGAATATTCCTTCCTGACCCTAAATATGGCAATTGGTCTGAACCTGAGAGAAGCAAATAGCAAAGCCCAAAAGCATGGGAAATACCCATAGTAGAAATAGGCTTAGCCCAGATCATCCCTGACCAGTATCTGTCCAACCTCTCCTTGAACACCCCCAGTGGGACTCCACTTGAAACCTCCAGCCATTCTGACATGGACCCATTAATACTTGCCCCGTGAAGCTTGCCCCTTGACCATGCGAGTGGCCCTCCTCTGGACCCTCTCAATGCTAGCCACATCCCTCCTGACGTGCAGTGGCCAGAACTGGACGCAGTACTCCAGCTGCGGGCTGACCAACGCCACATAGAGGGGAAGGACCTGCTTGCGATGCATCTGTAGATGCATGGCAAGTTGCAGTTAGCCTTACTGACTGCTTCTTGCCAATGGAAGCTCATGTTTGTTCTGGAGTCAACAATGACTCCAAGATCCTTTTCTGCCACCGTGTTGACAAGAAGGGTGTTCCCCAGTCTATAGGTGTGTTGCTGGTTCCTTCTCCCTAGATGCAGCACCTTGCACTTTTCTGTGTTGAATTCCATCCTATTCTCATCCGCCCACCCCTGTAACCTGTCTCGATCTAGCTGGATTCTGTCCCTCCCCTCCAGTGTGCCCACCTCACCCCACAACTCGATGACATCAGTGAATTTGGACAGTGTGCTTTCCACACCCACATCCAGATCACTGATAAAGATGTTGAACAGTACAGGCCCCAGGACCGAGCCCTGGGGGACTCCACTGCCCACATCCAAGTCGAAAATGACCTGTCCACCACCACCCATCTGGTCAATTTGCCACCCATCTGACTGTGTAGGCATCAATGCCGCAGTCACCTAGATTTTTTGAGAAAATTGTTGTGAGAAACCATGTCAAAGGCCTTCTTAAAGTCCAGGCAGAGGACATCCACCTCAAGACCCTCATCCAGGGACTTTGTGACCTGATCATAAAAGGAAACAAGGTTAGTCAGGCAGGATCTTCCCTCAATGAACTCATGTTGGTTGCTCCTGAGCATTACCTCCACTTGCAGATTTGCTCCTGGATAATCTTCTCAAAGGTCTTCCCAAGGATTGAGGTAAGACTGACTGGCCTATAATTGCCAGGGTCCTCCTTTCTTCCCTTCTTGTAAATGGGGACCACACTGGCCCTTTTCCAATCCTCTAGTATCTGGCCAGAGCCTCATGAGCACTCATAAAGCCATGCAGGGGCCCTGCTATGACCCCCACCAATTTCTTCAGCTCCCTCAGGTGAAGAGCATCTGGACCTGCTTATTTACACACATCCAGCCCCTCCAAAAGTTCCCTAACTAGGTCGTCCCTGACCCTAGGCATGGCAGTGCCTCCCCTGGGTCCGTCTGTAATCTTAGTGGGGGGGATGTCCCAGTCCCTGTTCAGAAATATGGAGGCAATGAATTCATTAAAGAGGTCAGCTTTTTTGTTTGTTGCAATCACCAGACTGCCAAGCCTATCCTGTAGGGGCCCCACATTACCTGGTGCCTTCTTCTTATTCCCTATGTATTTGAAAAAGGACTTTTTGTTATCCCAAATTCCGGTTGCTAGCTCTATCTCTGACTTGGCCTTCTTAACAGCCTCCCTGCAGTCATGAGCAACGGAGGTGTAATCCTCCTTGGTGATAGCCCTTTGCTTCCACTGCTTGCACACCTCCTTTTTTGCCCTCAGGTTTTCCTGGGTGCCTTTGCTCAGCCATGCGGACTTTTAAGCATTTCTGCTCCCCTTGGTGCGCATTGCGACTGACTCCCTTGAGCCCGGAGGATCATCTCCTTGAGGAACAACCACCCGTCTTGGACTCCCATCTCACTGAAGCTCTGAGACCGCAATGCCTCTCGTATTAATCTTCTTAGCTCATTGAAGTCGGCCCTTCTGAAGTCAAGGACTTTTGCTTTACTCCTTGCTTTCACCACCCTGCGCTGGATAGTAAATTCCAGCAGGCAATAATCACTGTCACCCAGGTGGTTGAGTACCTGCAGATCCCTCATCAGGTCACCGCCTGTGGCAAGGACCAAGTCCAGGAAGCCATTTCCCTTGGCGGGACTATGCACCTCCTGGGTTAGGTGGAGATCCTGGCTAGGAACCTAAGTGAGTGGTCAGACCTGGCTGACTGCTCCTCCCAGCAAATGTCTGGGTAGTTTAGGTCACCCATGACAACCACATCCCTTTACTTTACAGCCTTTGTGAGCTGACCTGAGAATTTCAGGTCCAGCTCATCCCCCTGGTGAGGCGGTCTGTAGCAGATGCCCACTATCAAGTCTCTTTCCCCACGAGCCCCCCTCTTAGGGCTCAAATTAGTTTCTATTTGTGACAGGCATGTATATAGTTCAGGTTGACATGTATACTTGATGTATATGTATTTCTGATTTGTGTGTTGCATTAAAAAATCAATACAATAAAATAATTACTGTTTCTATTTACTACTGATTTTGCTGTACCCTGTAGAGGGCCCCATCCATCCATCCATCCATCCATCCATCCATCCATCCATCCATCAGTTTGTAATTCATTCCTACAAGCCCTGCATCCTACCTCTTCAGACCCAAATTCATTTCTTTTGTCATCCAGGGCATCAGGTTGCCAGGTGCTGTACAAACACATTACAAAGACAGTTCCTGTTGTTCTGTTTAGTGCGTTTCCTTGAGCCTGTATATCAATGTAGAGGCCATGATCATGATTAGTACAGCGTATCCCTTCCAAAGTATGCTGCCACCCTTTTGCCAAAAATTCATGCTGTCTGCCCTCCTGCTGCATATGTGATTAACATGTGATGCATTGCACTGTTGTCTCTAGTCTTGACTCCAGTAAATAACGCTTTGCCATCTACAAATGTTGCCACTATACTATTTATGTCTCTTCCAGGTCCCTGATGAATGAACAGCTGAAAGAATTCCGATTTAGTAAGCATAAATGATTAAAAAGGCGCAAGGCAGCGGAGAAGGAGGACTTTAACCTGGTGGGAACCTAAAACTGGGATTGGTTTTTCCTGTAAAAAAAGCATTTCTTTTGGAGGAACTTAAAGCTACAGTGATATTCCCTCTATGCCTAACACCCCAGAACGGTGCCATACAAATTGATTTGACCCTCACACACGCCACTGCCAGCAGCTTAGCTCAATACTCGAACTTCCATGAAGCAAATTTGTAGGTGAAATTTACTTTCTGGTAGCTGAAGAAAAAAAAACCCAACAAAACTATTAGAAGTGCAGCTAAAACTATGCTCATCACATTAAAACCATACCTCAAGGGATCACAAGCTGTAATGCTCCATTTTAATTCCTGGCTTTTAATACAGCAAAAATTACACTAGATCTGCTGTAAAACAAGCCTTTTCTGTAAAGATCTGAGTTCCACCACTTTCTAATCTGCTGTGGTTTATAGAGTCCCTGTTTTCTATCAATTTTCCTCACATTTTAATTGCTCCTTTCCCACACCAGGGCAATAAAAGTCCTGATCGTTAAGCTTCCTTGTCTCACCCGCTAATTCAGCAGCCCGTCTGTAATCCCAGCAAGCCTTGCATGCATCCTCTTAGGGCTCAAATTAGTTTCTCTCAGTATTTAGCACTGAGGGGCAGAAAAAAACCCCAACAATAGCTCCTCATACACAGGCTGAGCTGGCTCAATCAATACCAGGGAAACTCATTTTAGTTTTATTGCTGTTTACTTTGGAGAGCAAACACTTGAACCAAAACGATGATCCTTGATACAGAAGGCTGACACACAGCTCGAGCAAGCACTGAGATGCTCAGTATCTGTGCCAAGCGCACGGTATGAATGATACATGTTCTAGGAGTAAAACGCTGCCCTCTGAGTAATGTTGAAGCGCAGTTTGATCATCTGATCAAAGAATGCAGTAAATCAACCAGCACTTTAATGTACTGAATATAAAGTTTTGCTCTTTCGTGAACAGAAGGAACTTGCTCTGAGTAGGGCAAAGCTGTTTGTAAAATAACCTAACTGCATTGTTTGTTTCAATAGCAGTTTTGCACATTCCTGTCCCACTGGGATTCATTAGACTTGTTTTAGAACCGGGAAGAGCTTTTACAGCCTGAGAGTGAGATCAAAAACGTTATTTCAAGGAAAAGCAGGCGAAGTATTTCACCAGAGGTGCCAACGGCGGGGAAGAAAGGCTCCTGTTTATACAAACAAATGAGTGAGTTTCTGTGCTTAAAAGGCTACAGGTTCTCACTGAGCTTGGCTTGTGGCTTGACCCTCTGCAGCACAGATCTGGCCAGAGTTTAGTACAGAGTCGAAGAAAGTGATGAATAATGCAGAAGAGTCGCACTGATGACTTCCAAGTTACCCATGACTACTAACAGGAATAATGGCTAACAGGGTAGCTACGAGCCTACTACCATAATGAAAAGCAGGGCTTAAACCAAGCCTCCCTTGCCCATGTCTACTCCATAGCCAGTCACTGCTGGTTATTATCCTGTGTACTCCTGTAAGAAAACAGGCATGCAGAGATGGAAATTTAGTTCTGCTCAGAGCACACGGGACCATGCCTGGGATACTGGGAGCCCAGCTCCTTGCACAGCCCACCTGAAGTGGGGCAGAAGTGGCTCTGGAGCTCCCCAGCTGGAGACAGTGGCAGTGGTGGGTAGGGAAAGGAGAAGGGAGTGGATGTGCTGCTGAGCACGGAGGGAAAAGGAGGAGTTGCCAAGAGCAGGGGTGGGATTTTTACTTATTTCAGGTGCTAAAAAAAGAGACTATAATTATTGTTCCCAGGAGTGGTCTGCCCACCCCAGTGTGTGTGCGCGCGCGCGTGTGTGTGTGTGTGTGTGAGAGGAGGGGGGATCACAGGAGGCTAGAAACAAGGGGATTCAGCTACCTCTGCAGCACTGGTTACTTCTCCTATACATCCCTTTACAAAATACTGGATCTGCCTGTGCTAGGATATGACCTTACTTGCCTTGAACAGAGAGCTCTCTACCCAAAAGCATGAAAGTCCAAGTTTATAATGTCAGGGTCATAAGATTATCTTAGGCCATGCATGATCTACCCATATATAGTAGTGCCTTTCAGCAGTAGTCATGCTACTGCTCTTCCAGCTTCTGTAACAGTTCAGGTTGTGGAAACATTTCCATTTCTCTTTGGAAAAACAAAATTAACCAACCAGCCAACCAAAAAAATCTGAATCAGATTTTGCAACAGTGAGAAAAACCCTCCTTGGGAAACCAACCTATAACCCCCAGAATAGTTCATTTAGTAGCAAATTTTACACCGGCTAGGGATATGGTCTACTAACGTGGAATTTCATAAGCAGGCTCCCGAATCATATTTCTACACAGACACTTGTACTATCATCTTCCACACTGCACATATTCTGTGATTCAAGAGAGTTTGGCATTGTGCATCAGCACGGCATTCACAGGATGTTTTTAAATAAAAAAGAAGAATACTAGAGGTGTAGTATGATCAAAACCCCTGCATAGCTGTTGGACTCAACAGTCACACACTGGCTTCGAAAAATGGGTCAGTCCCTATCAGAAGCAAACGATACTCTCAGGCAAAACTCTAAATGAACAAAAGGATTATTGCAGCACTTTTTGTTAGCATAAGAACTAGCCTGTTAAGGTAAGAACCAACATGCACTTATTCATTAGCATGCAACACACAAACTATCAACAATTAAAAAAATATTTATACATTTACCTTTAAAGTTAGAGCAATACAAAATGAAGACTACATAACCCATAAACTCCATATAATTCTAAGAACTTTAGTAAATGTATGAAAGAGAAAGGGAAGGGAAGGGGACTCATTTAGTCAAGGCAAAGGGTCCTCCATAACATCTGAGCACAATGTTTCTGTTTCATGTGGGACCGTGTCACCCATTTTAAAAATCACAGCTTGCTTTTAAAAATCGATTGCCAAGATATTTGTAAGTGATTAATGATCTATGGTGTTCAGCTTGAGACATCTAAAGGGATCTGATTTTTAAAAAATAGCTTGGCACCCATCCAATGGTAATCATTTATGTCATCAGAAATAAGTGTTGGGTCTTACAGACACTGTAAAACCAGAGTTGTACAATGATCAGTCTTGAATCTATTATGTGATTTACTTATAAAGACCATTTTCAGCAAACTCTGAGCCCTCAGTCTTTCATGTACTTATCCTTAAACTGCTGTGAGGAGTTAAGAAATACTATCATCTCATTTTGCAGATGTGAATCTGAGTTTCAGAGAGTCTATAGACCAGGCTCAACAACAAATGCAGTGGTGAAACCTCCAAAAATACCTGGGCTTACACCCTGAACATCAGACTGTTCTTACTGACAGTGGATGTAAAGTTGGAATTTCATATAGATTAATTACACCCCTTTGAAACTAAAGTTGCAGTCATATCATCCGTCACAAGCATATGCTATATCTTAATAACCTATTCTGTGTCTGTATGCAGACTGGCTCAGTTCCACAATCTGGTAATTGATTTCTTTGTGGCCCAATAAGTGCAAGCACAAGTCTTTTCCAATAATGTAATAAGGCTTTGATCCATTTCCCACCAGAGCCAGGACAGAAACAGAGAAAGAGAGAGAGAGAGTCTTCAACTGGGACTGGCTTGGGCCCCAATTTAGTCTGTGGCATGAATCTGGTAAAAGGAGAGAGAATATGCAGAAAAAAAGTAATTAACAAGATGTCTTTTTTACTCAGACTGCTAGAGATTAGACATAACAAGGATGAGACCACCAGAGATGCAGAAAAGTGCCTGTATCTGCCTAGATTTTCCAGAAGTCAAGGGAAAAAGCATTTCAGCTTCCCAAGAGTTTACATATTCTGAATAAAAGTTTAACATGTGCTAGGGCAAATTACTGTCTCAGGATCTGAATATCAATATTTTTAATCGATATTTTTAAGAGAACAACTCAACAAGCTGTATTGCTTTGCAGAATCATATCCCACAAGAACAGATCCACTGTCCCTGCACAATTGACCAAATGATTCCATCCTTAACTTAAACTGCATTATGTCTATCTATCTATCTATCTATCTATCTATCTATCTATCTATCTATCTATTTATAACTCATTGGGAATCCTGGTTTTCTCTGTTTAAAAAATCCAAAATTTTCTCATAAAAAATCTAAAATTCTCTGATTTAGAAACCCCAAATCTGTGTTTTTTCTGTGATTAAAATGGAACACCACTATATAGATAGGTATCAGGTGAATGCAGTGTTTTATTGATAGATTTACAATTTTAAAGCAATTTGGAAGCCTGCCAGTGCCTCAATCATTATAATAAATAAATTTGAAATACGTGTGTAGAAGAAACAAGGGGCATGTGTGCACAACACTTTAAATGCTTTTGCCCCGTTTTAATGGTGTTGGTGTTTGCACGCCTCAGTGGCATATTGCACATTAATTCCAGCCGCTGTAAGAAATTCAGCAGCGTAATGCACCTTAAATGACTTGGGGCGCAGCAAACTAAAACTCCTTCAAGAAGTTTTAGTTTGCTGTCCCTACAACAGCAGAGCAAAGCATTGGGCTCCATGCACTACGGCTCTGCAGGAAGCCCATGCAGGCAGCCCGGCAGCAGCCTGGGAAACCAGGCTCGGCCCAAGAAAAGCACCCCCCTCCCGGGATCTGACCTGTCTGCCTGAACTGTGAGGAGGCCCAGTGCTTCCCTCTGCGCTGTGGTGCCCCCTGGGACCGCCCAAGCCAGGTGACTGTGGGCGAGTGCCACCTGGGGGGTGGGGCCGCCACGGCCATGGCAGGCCCACCATCACCGCCCCTCCCACAATCAAGGGCCCATTTTGCCCACCAGCAGCTTGCTCTCCCCTCCCCACTGCCAGAGAGGTAGGTTAGTGCAGGATTTGTGCATGACACAGGAGTTTACTTCACCCTAAATTGAAGTGGTGGATTTAAAAACCTACCACTTCAATTTAGGACCTCCGTTTCGTCTACACACACTCATAAATTCTAAATACCTATATATCTTGGCATTTGATTTAGGTTTTATTTATCATGGAAAATAACTCTGCCATCCTGCAATTTTATGCTTCTAAGGGGAACATGCAGGTTTTTCTCCTTTAAAGGTTTTTCCATGGGAAACTGAAAATCTGGATCCCTTATAATCATATAGCTATATCTATCTATTTATCTATCTATCTATACACACACACACACACACACACACAAAATCATATTTCTCATTCTTTATATCTATCTGGACTTGCGTGTACGTGTGTTTTACAAATATCAATAAATGCTAAAATGCTAGGTACACAATTTCCTTTCATTTCAAATAGGGACAGAATTCATCCTATCCATTGTCTCCAATTAATTTTTCTCTGAGGTTGGATGTATTTGCGGTGGGGAGGTAAGTGGGTTTGTTTGCTTTGGTGTTTTAAATTGCCAACAGACAAATTAAAGGAAATAGCACAAATAATTAAGGCAGGGATTATCAAAGAAGATTAAAGAGGCTAGGTATATAACTCCCTTAGGCTGTCTAAAAATTCTTACCATTGTATTTAATATTTAAGAAGATCGTGGTGGTTTATCGAGCCTAAAAAATTAGACCACTTTTCTTAAAGTGTTTTAGACCTTCTCCCAACATAGTTCTCTAGTGATTTCAGCACTAGCTCAAGATTTAAAAACGCAGCTGCTCACACTTCCATTGTGAGCTTGGGAAATGACTGAGGGCTGATTTTTAAGGCTTCAGTTTTTATTCTGATTTTTGAGCTAGCACTTCTGAAAATCCCACTCAGACACTCTCTGCATCTTCAAGCTCCAAAAGTACCTTTAAAATGTTAATTAGAGCATGGGCACTTGAACAAGTCACCATGAGGCAAAAGAAGGTGGGGGCTTCAGCACATAGCAGTTGTTCTGCAGTAAGTGTTCTTGCGCACACTCCTCTGGTGGTAGATGGAAATTGGTAGGTGGAAGGTAGATGGAAGGTGGTACATACAGTACAGGGGTGAGCAAAATATGGCCCAAGGCCAGGATCTGACCTGCCAACTGTTTGGATCTGGCCTGCGGACAGAGGCAACTCCAGCTCTGGCAGCCACGTGGTGCTGGGCAGCCACCTGCATAGCAGAAGCGGAAACTTGAAGCTGGCTGCAGCTGTAGCACACCCCACCACAAGTCTGGACCCAACAGCTGACAACTGCATCCACAGCTGCTCAAATGCTGCTGGGCAGCTTCCAGATTGGGACCCTGGGCATGGGAGTTGAGGGGAAGCAGCGGGGTGCTGACCTGGCTCATAACAGTTTACCAAAACTCCCTAAATGGCACTCCAGCCCAAATAATTGCCCACCCCTGCAGTAGATTCAACTTCATTGGAGGTTTTCAAGAAGTCTGGATAGCATAGCCTGGGATTTTTAGGAATGGCACAACTTGCATCTCTGAAGGTGACACTTGAGATCCCTCTCAACCCTCTGATCCCAAGACTTTTCAGTGAAAAATGTTTTGCTTTAAAAATTCCTGACCAGCTCTGCCAGAAAGTGAATTTTCATGGTATCTGGTCATAAATTGTTACACAGAGAGAAAAAGTAACTTAGGTTCATTCATGTGGGAAGCTACATTTTTCTTGACTGATAGTGTTTCTTTTCCATAAGTCCCACACAAAGGCTGTGGAAGTGCCACGTTCTCTTTCATTCAGGCTGGCTGAGTGATAAAGCAAAGAACGTCTAGTAAGAGACTGAAGACTTTTCATTCACTGAGCTCTAAACAAATGTAAGGGGGATACTTTTAATTCTTCACTTATTGATTGTTTAATTACCTTATCATTTTTCTTTTCTTTTTGAAGAACTGCCACCGAGACCGTGGTATCGTGGTGGCATGAGCAGCACATTTATTGATTTGTAAGAGCCTCAGGGAAGTTTATAATAAAAGTACATAATACATTAAACATCACAGAAATTATTTGAATAACAGACCAAGAAGCCAGTGTTAAGAACTTGACCTGCAAATGAATGAGTCAGATTGAGGGATTGAATTCCTCAACATAGAAATCTCATGACAGGAGTATGTAAAATTTTCAAAATGGTGGAAAACCTGAAAGATCTATTTTAACAATCCGGTTATATCTAACAAGCATATTTATCATTTTTTCATTCACAAAACTCTTATTGCTCTTAATGGAAGCATCATCATTATCTGGGATGAGCAAATTCTATAGGTCCAGGACAAGGGACAGAATCCCTGAACCAATGCTACCAAGGAAAGGACTGCACAGGGGTTCTCTGGGACGGTCCTATGTATCCACTGACATTGGCCTTGGAAGAGGCGACATAGCAAGAGAACTTCATAGAGCTGTTGCCTCATCCAGTCACAGAAGGATCCGTATCTAGGACAGACAATTGTATTGATTGCACAGAGAGTCAGTGGCGACAGGAGTTTCACAAAATTGGGCTAACTTGTGCAGCACTGCATTATCTCCTCTTGCCCTAATTATTGGCTAGTAGGGCATGGCCTCTTTCCTTCATCTTTTATTATGCGGTTCGCCTATTGTCTAGTGTTGTATATCAAACAGCAGTCTATAAACCATAGCAATCTCTGCATACATGAGAAATCAACACTGCCTTTCTCTATTTAATGGTTAATGATACTACCAAAAATAAATATTTACATAGCTTCCTTCAAGGGGGAGTTGCAAACTGCTGTACAGTAAAGTGTTACAAAATGGTAAGTAATTAATAACCAGTGAGAATGGCACATAACTTTTTCTACCTTCTTTTAAATGTTGGAAAGTGACAGGTAATGAATTCCGTGAACAAAAGGCCTAGTTAGAAAATATCCTGGCTCTCATTGCCATGAGTTTATAACTAGGACAAATCAATAGAGATGGAGGCAATAGAACTACTAAATAATGGTCAAGTGACCTAATTTTCTATAAGTATAGAAAATTAGCCATTATCAGGACCATTAACAAGTTTTGAAAACAGCCATTGACTTGCTACATTATGAAAATCAGAACCTGTTTCCCCTTTAATAGAGCTGCAACTGCCTTTTCTAATCCCTTAGAAAAAGAAAAGAAAACAATGGGAAACAATCCTCTCTATATCATCCATGTCAAATGTATAAAATATATTCTATTGATTTAGGCTAGACAGTCTGTTTCTAAGACAGCCTCTTCACAGTTATATTAGGACTTCCTATATTATGTTTTTGTGCACAGAGGAAAACAGAGACTGAGTCCTCTCCAGCAAGCCAGAGAGCAAAAAGATGCCATACCTGAGGGCAATAGCTGGGGAGATGCAAAGGCAGTCACAGATGACTTCCACCCTATTCTATGCCAGCAGAAAAGAAGTCCAGGGTGTTGAACTCATGCCACCTCCCAGGCCAGATCTGGACTGTGGGGATCCTTGCAGGCTGGATCTGAACCGTATGGCAGCAGAACAACTAGCAAAACAGTGCAAGAAACGGTAGCAATGACAATGGCGGGGGCAGTGGTGGGGGTGGGATCAATGAGGGAGGCAGAGGGGCAAGTGGCCATGGGCCAATTGTCTGCAGGACAATACAGATGGGGCAAGCAGTGGTGAGGTAAGTGGGGCTTTGTTGGCACAGCTGACTAGCCCCCCTGCCATACCCAAGGAGGCTGCATTGCCCCAAATTGTGTGGCAGGTCCACTCCCACTAGCCCCACCCCTGTGCAGCAGCAGCAATGTGGTGCCAGGTAGCCGGGGCCAGTCCTTGGTGTCCTCAGCTGCCCCACGCCACATGCAGGGAGCTGTGCCATGATGCTCCAAGCACCCCGATCGCTGCTGCCATGCCAGTAAGCTCAGACCTTGCGGGGGGGGGGCATGCAAGGAAGCAATTAGGGATCTGGGGAGAGTAGGGGAGACCAGGGGAAACAATCAGAGAGCTGAGGAAAAGAGGGGCAAGCTGGGGGAGTGGGCGGGGAGCTGGGATCATGTGGGAACCCCCTTCTCCAGCCTCGCCAGCCCCCTACTTATCTAGCACGAAGCCAGAGCCAGATCCAGGTCCCGGCAGCCCGCATTGCTGCTTGCCTCACATGGGCAGGCAGTGTGCTTCAGCACTGGGGCAAGGGCCAGTTCAGCAGTCTCCTCAGAGACTGGTACAGGTTGGCTCAATCCTCCCCAACCCATCAGGGAAACGTCTGCGGTGTTGGCTGTTTGTGGGATCTAACTCGTAGCGCTTTATGGAAGGAAACTGAATGTCTTTAGGTCCCCTAAATATATAGGACTGAAATATGCATTAGCTGGTGTGTTGCAAACAGGGCTAAGGAAGTGATGTTTTCTCTCTACTTGGCATTGGTGAGACCCCAGCTGGAGGACTGTGCCCAGTCCTGGGCACTGCACTTCAAAAAACATGTGGAGCATCTTGAAAGGGTCCAGAGAAGGGCCACAATCATTAAGGGCCTGGAGGACAAACCTTAGGAAGAAAGACTAAGGGACCTGGAACTGTTCAGCCTGGGGAAGGGGGGGACTTGGTGGCATCTGTAAGTATGTAAGGGGCGAATATCAGGAGCTGGGAGAAAAACTGTTCACTAGGGCACCCAAGGGGAGGGCAATGAGCAATGGCCATAAACTCCTAGAGGATAGTTTCAGGATGGATATAATAAAGAACTTCTTTATGGTAAGGGTGACCAGAATTTGGAATAGACTTCCCAAGGAGGTGGTGCAGTCCCCAATCTTGAAAGTCTGGACTGTGGTAATTACTGTGCTCCAGCAGACTCCAGCATCACGTGTATCAGTGTCCCTACGCTACAAAATGCAGGTGAGCATGCTTTAACTAAAATTCATTTAACAAGTTTTAGTCAAAGTGTCCCTGCCACCATTTTCCAGTGCAGGGATGCTGATACACATGACACTCCAGGCACTTTAATTAGAGCATCTCTCAGAGCTGTTTTAATTAAAGGATCCTCCCCACCCACCCACCCACCCACTCATGTGTATAAACACCCTAAATGCCAAAACCTGAATTGCTCTTAGGTATCTCTGAAGTGTTTCCATTGACTGGGTAGGGATTCTAGGCCAGATCTTAATTACTCTCCTGGGACAGAAAGTCAAAAGTTAAATGGAGTAACACTTAAGCTGAGGTGAAAACAGAGGCTTAGAATCCTGGCCAGAAACACATAGGGCTCCCAAGGATGTACAATATAGAAAGTTTGCCCTTTATAACCTTGATGGTGCTGAACCTAGGAAATAGAACCACCCTAAATATATTTATATCTATATTTATAGACCTAAATATAGCTTTAGTTAGTTAGTTAGTTAGTTTTTCCACAAAACTAGCTTCTTTCCATTTTTGACCAAAACATGTGAATGAAATTTTTAAAATCAATTCTATCATCTGACAACACATGTAAAAAAGGAATCAACTGCATAATTTCATGAGTTTAGATGAAACATTATGTCCTGTATTTTATAGGAGGTCAGAGCAGATGAACTAATGGTTCCTTCTGTAAACAGAAAATGCCACATTACAGAACATGCAACGTGAACAAAGCTATATCAGTGGCTATAATCTTTCATGACTTTCAGCAGTGAAAGTAGTGAGGTAGGTAGTGAGCTGTCCTCTGATGGTATGACATTTTAGCAACTAACTTTAAAATAAGTTATTTTCGCTACAGTTCTTCCCTCCTGTTTTATTTTTAATTCCTTCAAATGTTGTTATGAGTGCTACGTTAAAGTGAATGTTTGCACCAGTGCCTGCCAAAAGATGGCACCATGTTTCTGTAAAGAGGATTATGTTTGAGAGGAGGAGGCACAGAAAGCAAAATGGTAAACAGTGACATAGAAAAGGCAAACAAGATCATGACAGATATTTCATAGCAAGAGTTTTTATCCATCCATGTGATGGATGTGGATGGAAAAAGAAGTTGATTATCTGGGACAAAGAAGGATAAGAAGCAGCTTTTGCTTAAAAGTAAATAGGACTCACACTCAAGAGTCTTAACAGAAGTAGCCGAGAAGCTCTGTCAACAAACATTGCCAGTTTTTAACGGATTTCAGACAAGAGGGGAAATTTCAAAGCAAATGCCAATGTTGCTCCAACATTTCAAAAGACAGAAAGGTTGCCAACATGACTCCAATATTTAAAGAGGAGACACAGGTCAGTAAGCCTAACTCCTATTGCCAGAAACCTGGTAGAAACAATGTTAAACACATGGATGAGCATGGCTTGCTGGGGAGGAACCAGCATGGTTTTGTCAAACAGAAAACATGCCTCCGCAACCTATTGTTCTTGGAGGGTGTGAGTAAGCAGGTGGTTCGAGGTCATCCTGTTAGCAGTATGCCCAGACTTTCAAAAAAGCCTTTGACAAGGTCTGCCATGAAAAATGGTTAATGAAGTCAGGTAGTCATGGAGTTACAGGGAAGGTCCACGTGTGGATTCATAACTGGCTTAAGGATAGAAAACAATGAGTGCGTATAAATGTTCAGTTTTGGGGATGGAAATAAGTAAACAGGGATCCACACTGAGCCTGGTGTAGTTTAATGTATTCAATAATTATCTGTAAAATGGGGTGAGTAATGAGGTGACCAAATTTGAAGACAACACAAAATTATTCAAAGTGGTAAAGACCAAGGCAGACTGCAAGGAACTAGAGAAGGATCTGGCACTATTAGCAAATGGGCAACGAAATGGCAGATGAAATTCAGTCCAGATAAGTGTATAGGGATGCACCTGGGCAAAAATAAATCACACTATACCTGCCCTATGATGGGCTCTACATTAGCTGTTACCACACAAGAAAGAGATCTGGGAGTCATTGTGGACAGTTCACTAAAACATCAGCTCAGTGCTCAGCAACCATCAAAAAGACACACAAAATGTTAGGAATTACTAAGAAGGGAATTGTAAACAAAGCAAAAGCATCATTATGCCCCTTTATAAATCCATGGTATCTCCACCCCTTGAATATCATGCCCAATTCTGGTCCCCACACCTCAAAAAGGAGAGAAGATACAGAGAAGGGCAACAAGGAGAATTAGTGGTATGGAAGGGCTTCCATCTGAGGAGAGAGTAAAGAGGCCAGACCCATTTAGTTTCGAAAAGAGATGCTTGAGGGGGGACATGACAAGGGTTTACAAAACACTAAATGGCAAAAAGGAAGTAAACAGGGATTTATTATTTATTACCTTGTAGTTTCCAAGAGCCCCAGGAGTTTTTACATGTGTTTTTTGGGGGTGGGCAGTGGATAATGAGAGCCACTTTAATTAAAGCGCCCAGAGTGTCTTGTATATCAGCATCCCCACGTTTCAAAGTGGGAGCAGGAGCTCTTTATCTAAAGCTCGTTGAACACGCTTTAGTTAAAGTGCCCCTGCTGTCGTTTTGAAGTGCGGGGACACTAATACACAGGATGCAGAGGCTCATTAGAGCATGGTAATTACCATGCCGAAGTACACACAATTAATCAAGCCTGCTCTGACATGCTGTAATTGAGTGCAAGTCCGATTTCATTTTATATCAGCCTCCCAGCTCTTGTATTGGCACCCTCCCTCTAATCTCCCTGGCACCCTGCTCACTGTCCCTTTCAGCACCCGTTCTTTACTGCTGTCTAACGCAGGAGACTGGGCAAGATAGACCTGTGATCTGACACAGGTATGGCAGGTCTTATGTTATGAATGCAAGAATGCTAGTTATCATAGCATGGGCTTTCATTTGCATGCCAGGATTGCCTCTACGTACCTCAAAGAATTCCCTTCTGCTGAAAATGTCTCAACAGTAAGAACAGAAGACACCATCCTTTTAATGTCCTACAAACCTTTTCCCTATATTTATTGAATTCCACCTGAAAATAATTAATCCAGTTGGCCTCAGTACTCTGGTATCCTGCTCTATCACCTTCCTGCTCTAATTGATAAGAAATGTCTTCTGATATTCAACTGAACTTATTCAAAGTCATTTTATACTCTTTTGTTTTTGTTCCACTACTTCTCATTAGCCTAACTAGGTCTCTTTCCTCCCTGGGTTTACCCCTGAAGTCCATATGGACAACAATCATATTCCTTCTCAGCCTTCATTTTACAAAACAAGCTAAAGTTTAGTTCCTCCCATAAAATAGGTCTTCCCTTCTCCTGGTTACCCTAGTTTCTGTTCTTGTTTGATTACATTTTTCTTGAAGATGGGTGACCATAACTGGACTTCTCATGAGAAGCTTGCACAATGACACTGGCATTTCCACTTGAAATGCCTTGCCTGACATATCCTATGATTGCACTTGCCTTTTACTAGCAACACAAAATCATCCTGCGTTCATACAGTACATCAAGATCGTCCAGTCCCAACGTCTTTCAGCGGATAAGGTCCCAGCTCTTATCCCTGATTTCTATTAATAGTCCCCAAAGGCCAGGTGCAATTTGACCCTGTGGGAACCTTCACTTAAGATTTAGGTATTGCAATACTTTGTCCTACACACTTTAGTATGCCTGCTACCATAGTTTCATAGGCTCATAATTGGTAGGGTTGGAAGGGACCTGAGCAGATCATCAAGTCTGACCCCCTGCCATGGCAGGAAAGAGTACTGGGGTCAAACAACCCCAGCAAGGTGTTCATCTAACCTCCTCTTAAAGGCCCCCAGGGCAGGAGCCAGCACCACTTCTCTTGGAAGTCGGTTCCAGATCCTAGCCACCCTGACCATGAAGTAGCGCCTCCTGATATCTAGTCTGAATTTACCATCTGCCAGCTTGTGACCGTTATTTCTAGTCACTCCGGGTAGTGCTGGGGGGAACAGGGACTCCCCCAGTGCCTGCTGGTCCCCTCTGACTAGTTTGTAATGGGCCACAAGATCCCCCCTCAGCCTTCTCTTGTGGAAGCTGAACAGGTTCAGGTCCCGTCGCCTCTCCTTATAGGGCCTGCCCTGCTGCCCCCGATTATGAGGGTGGCCTCCTCTAGACCCTCTCCATGTTGTCCACATCCGTCCTGAAGTGCAGCACCCAGAACTGGATGCAGTACTCCAGCTGCAGCCTGACCAGTGCCGCATAGAGGGGGAGGATCACCTCCTTGGACCTGCTTGAGATGCATCTGTGGATGCATGACAAGGTATGGTTGTCCTTCCTGACTGTATCCCCATACTGCCGGCCCATGTTCATTCTGGCATCAATAATGACTCCAAAATCCTTTTCTGCCTCTGCACTGATGAGAAGGGAGTTCCCCAACCTGTAGATATGGTGCTGGTTCTTCCTCCCCAGGTGCAGCACCTTGCACTTGTCGGTGTTGAAACCCATCCTTTTCTCATTCGCCCACTCCTGTAACCTGCCTAGGTCTGATTGCAGCCTATTTCTCCCTTCTAGCATGCCCACATCCCCCCACATCTGAGTGTCATCTGCGAATTTGAACAGGGTGCTTTTTACCTCCTCGTCCAAGTCACTAATGAAGAACAGTGCGGGCCCAAGGACTGAGCCCTGGGGGACCCCACTGCCGACATCCCTTCAGGTCAAAAATGACCCATCCATCACCACTCTCTGGGTGCAGCCTTCCAGCCAGTTAGCAACCCATTGGACTGTGTAGGTGTCCATGCCACAGTCCCCCAGTTTTTTAATGAGAAT